>NC_080746.1:38312301-38616080 GCF_020826845.1 Diceros bicornis minor
GATCACTGGAGTTGCCTCTTCTGAGCATCAGTATCACAGAGGGGAGATAAACAAGTTTGTCCTGATCGACTTGCATTTTTCAGCGTTCTCTTTGCTTTTCAATGTAAACTTGATGTCCTCAGGTTCTCCAGGCTTTAGGGCCCCCTTACTCTGAAAATAATAATGATAGTAGTAGTAACAATGTAAGCATCCTTTCCATATGCACAGAAATGCAGTATTTTATCGTAACCCCTCCCCACATATTCCTGAGAATCCCCAAGGAATGCTTACATGCCCCGCAAATCTATCCTGGTTGTGGCTTATCCCCTCAGTTGGTCATTCTGTTCCAGAGGACTTCTCTGTGCTCTGGGCATCACTTGCTGTCTTATAATCAATTCTCAAGGCTGCTGCTGCCTTCCTCGCACTGATTTGTCCCTGTGCAGACACAGCTTGTCCTTAATTCCTGAAAGCATTCGTGAGGCTGGGCTGTATGGTTAACAAAAGTGACTGATGGCTTGGGAAATCCAAAGGGAAGGGAGAGAGGGCAAGCTTAAGCTTTTTCACTAAATATTGCTCCTCTTGGAGCCCCATGCTCATTGCCCTTCAGAGGGGAAATCCCCTGTTGAGTAACTGTGTCAACAGGCCTTGAGGAGTTACTTCTGTCTCACAATAGTGCCTTTGCCCATGCTCCCTCCCCTCCCCCCTCCCCCCAGCAGCTGTGCAGACAACCAGACAAGCAAACAAACGCTGAGGCCCTATACTAGTTACAGCAACTGGGTACGTAGAGTCTATTTTCTCTTTTAAGATTATCAAAGACATTTTAGATTTGTGCACTTCGCCTTTTGCTAAAAAATAATGAAATTTAAATCAAAGCACACCTTCACTGAGATGATAAACTTTTGTTTACAATATGGTGTCAGCAAAGTTACTGTTAAGGCTTAGCTTTGCCATTTCGTTTTGCCTTGATGCATGAACAGGGAACACTTCCACTGTCTGCTAAACTATATACAAGGAGTCAGGCCCTTGAGGAGGCCTCTGGCTGTTTCAGTGAGTATGGGGTACAGGCAGGTGGCTGTTGGCTTCTCCCCTTTCCCACCCCGTGTGGGTAAAGATCTCCTATGTCCTGCTAGCACTCTTTTTGGACTCCCTTGCCCCTGCCCATGTTCTTAACTGTCCTTCCCCGGTGGGCCTCTCACTCGAGCCAGAGCATCTGCCGCTCACCACTGTTGATACCACCCCTAAAATCCATCTCTGCCGCCACCTCCACATTGATTCACATTTGTTACTCCCTTCCTTTTTTTGTACTCTCTGTCTTTCTAGCCTCTTACATTTCCTGTTGTTTCATTCACACGTCTTGGATAATGGGATATATAGGTATTGCCATCTAATGAGAGTTTTTTCTTCCATTACACAACCATAGGAGGAATTTAACTCCTCAGCATTCTGTGGCTCCTTCATTTGATGAGTGTTCTCCGAAATTGCTTCTTTACTGCCGAGAGCTTTTTGCTTTGTTTTGTTCAAATTTCTCAGGCATTTTTGCACCTGGAGCTGTTCCAGAAGTCTAATGACTCCAGAGGGTTCTAGTTAGGACAGCCAGGGTTTTTCTTGTACATAAATTATTGTAATACTCATTAGTATTCAACATGTTCTACATACCAGAATGTACCAAACTGAATCAGAGGCTGTATTTTCTCCAGGAAGGTCCATCTCAATCTTGGAAAAGGATATGTCTTTGGGTTGTTGATGGTCCAGAAAGATGGAGTTCTATTCTATCCATTATAGATTTTGGGGGATCATGAGTTGGTTAGAAAATGATGGAGGGTTTGAAATTAGCTGTAAAGAAAACTAAAGTTTGTATGAAACATTCTGGATATAATAAGAGAAAACAAAAAGGAGTAGGAGAGAAGGATTATATTAGTCGAGAACTCTTTGGTTGTAAGAAAAACCCGACTAAAATTGACTTAAAGAAATGAGATTTATTGGTTCACGAAACTAGAAAGAACGGAGTGGAACTGGCCTTTGGCTCAGTGGGATACCAGGATCCTCTCTCTCCATCTCTACTGTCTCTGCTTTTCTTGCCTAATAGTTCTCTTTTCTCCTATGGCAGGTAGATTTTCTCCACCGCATGGCCAAGGTAGCTCACATGATTATTCATTGTTCCAGGTCCTTGGCTTAATGAAAATCTTCCCAGATCAGTGACAGTAGAGAAACAAGTGGACCTATCTCCCTCTGCTTCAATGCATATAAACCACCGTGAAAAATTCTGATTGGCTCAGCTAAGGTCATGAGCCTATCACATTGCTATAACCGGGCTATTTGGGGCCGGACCCTGGTCACTTGCCCAGCCCTGTGGCAAGTGTGTGTGTATATATGTGTGTGTGCATGTTTGTGTGTGTGTGTGAACTCTAATTGGCAGCTCCCCCAGAAACACATTATTTTTTGAGGGAGATAGAAGCAGTTACCCCCAAAGAACAAGTTACCTGCAAAAAGAAAAGGGATATTGGCAGACAAAACAACTGACAATCATTACAGAGATGAAGAAAGAAATTAAATTTTTTCAACTTTAAAAAGAACGTAGATGGGAAGTAAAATAGAAATATAAGAAAAACACGAGAAAAAAGGACAAATGTGTAGAGAGGATATGAAATAAAAACGATGACCACGATGATAAAATATTTGAAGATTATCTTGAATATTTGAAATTTATAGGTATTGTAGAATAGATAGTAGTAGGATGTACTATGAAAAGTAGGATAAACTTAAGTTTGGAAATGATTTGAGGACTAGAGTAATCCATATGGATAGAAAATAAGTGGTCTCAGGTACCTGGTTTAAATTTCCTCTACTGGTTGGTTTAGAGTGACTTTGGGTGGATTCCCTGGATGACTCCAACTTCGAAGTGGATTTGCGATGAGAAGGAAAGAAGGAGCGGCAGTGCGAGTTTTATCTGGGAACACATGCAGATATGCCTTCAAAGCTTTAAAGAGCCGGAAAGGGCAACGGTGACCTCAGCCAGAATGCCTATCTGTGAACCAACGTAGCCAACCACAGGCAGGCTGAGCACCAGAGGAAATTTCCAGAGAGGACATTAAATAGCCTCATCTGGACGGAGGCTTGTGCCAGTGTTAGGAATCACACAAACAGAACAATACAAGGAAGTGTGGCCTATGTTTGGCACCGTAAGGTGCAAAAGTTCATGGATTATTCTTTCCTTGGGAAATAAACAGTTGGAAATCAAATGAGGTAAAAGGAAAATTACTCGGTAAGAACAAAGCGTAGCTTCTTTAGGATTCCTGATTAAGTAAATCCATATGCGTAATCTCCGGGGAAGTCCAGACTGTGACAAATATCCACTCCATCCAAACCCCTTGACTGGTGTAAGTCGCTCATCGGGATCTTGACCTGCCTTCATAGTACAGTAAAACACACTATTTCTGGGCTGATGAATTAGTGTACTAAGAAGAAAAGAGAGTGGGCTTCAAATCCAAGCTTTACCACTTGAGTGTGACATAGTCATTTACCTGTCTGAGCCTCAGTTTGCCCATTTGGAAATGGGGAAACCTGGAGCTAAGAACTAGATTTCTTATTTCTAATCTAGTGCAATTTCCCCTAAATAACAATATTTTCTCCTCAGCAGGATAGTTGTGCAAACTGAATGAAAAGAAAATACATGAAAGCACTGTATAAAGTGAAGACAAAAAGGAGGATTGACACTTACTGAGCATCTACTACGATCTAGGCATTTGGGATACAGGGATGACTAAGACACGGACCTGCCCTTGAAGGGTATGGCAGAGGGAAGGAGAGCCCCCCAAACGCTACATCCTAATCCTCCCAGTCTGCAAATATGTTACCTTACATGGAAAAATAGATTTTGCAGATGGAGTTAAGGTAAGGATCTTGAGATAGGAAGGTTATCCTGATTATCTGAGTGGGTCTAATGTAGTCACGAGGTCCTTATAAGGGAAAGACATGGACAGTAGAATCAGAGTCAGAGAGAAGCAGACATGACTGTGGAAGCAGAGGTCCAAGTAAGGTGACGAAGGGACCATAAGTCAAGGAATGTGGGCAGCGTCTAGAAGCTGGAAAAGGCAGGGACATCCATTCTCCCCTAAAGCCTCCAGAAGGAACACAATTTTGCCAACACCTAGCTTTTAGCCCCATAAAAC
The DNA here is from genome assembly GCF_020826845.1 of Diceros bicornis minor. Taxonomy (NCBI): domain Eukaryota; kingdom Metazoa; phylum Chordata; class Mammalia; order Perissodactyla; family Rhinocerotidae; genus Diceros; species Diceros bicornis. Next base: position 38,316,450 of record NC_080746.1, read on the forward strand.
CCATTTTGGACTTCTGATGTCCAGAACTGTAAAATAATTTTTAATAATAAATTATTAATATTTAAATTTTTAATAATAAATTATTAAAATAATTATTAAGTTAATAATGAATACTTTAAGCCACTAAGTTTATGGTCATTTATAACGGCAGCAATAGTAAGCTCATTCAAGTGGCTTACAGTGTGTGAAATGAGGAGATCCATAAATAGGGAACTTCAATTCAGTATGATAGAGGCTACGACAAGAGTGTGTGCAGTGTCCTGTGGGGGAAGCGGTGCTCCTCATCTAGTTTGGGGATGTGTGTCAGGGTTGCTCAAAGAAGGCTTTCTGATGTAGATGAGCTTGATCATAAAGATGCCCTTTCTCTTGCCTGTATCATCATTGTCTCCCTCTCTGTTGTTTTTCCCTGTCAATCTATGAGTACGATCCTAAATATGTAACCTCCTAAAAACTTCCATTGTCTACCTCTGCTTTCTTTTTAGCGACCTCTGTATTGCTTTTTTTCCTCTAAAGGTCAAGTTCCTTGATAAAGTTGTCTGTTGCACTGTCCCTACTCCTCACTTCTGTTTCATCCCTCCATTCACTGCATTCTAGCTTCCGCCATCACTATTCCTTGAACTGCCCTCTCTAAGCCATTGGGTCCCCAATGAAAGCATTCGAATCCATTTCTATTTTGACCCTGCTGAGCACTTCCTCAATCTGCAATTCTCTTTACTTCTATTTCCAGTGACACTCTTCTCTCTACTCTTTCTCCTTCTACAACAGAACATGTATGGGGGGAATTACAAATGGGTTGGGGTTGCTGAAACATAAAGTATAGAGAGGGAGCAGTGGGTAATGAGGCTGGGGGGTAGTAGGGCCTTGCATGTTGTGATGAAGTATTTAGGCTTTATCGTGTAAGCAATGGGGAGGCACTGAAGCCATTGAGTAAGGGAGAGACACAGGTAAACTTTAACTTTAGAAATATCGCTCTGACAGCATGTGGAGGACAATTTGAAGAGAGCATTTCCTTGAGTCAGGGAAGCCACTTAGAATATTTCCTCACCTGTAAAAGGGGCATAGTAAATTTTTCTATCTCTCAAAGTTGTGTGAATTGAGCAAAATTGAAAGAAATGCCTTAAAGACCACACAGGGCTGTACAAAGAGTGACTCTTCTGTTTACCAAAATGTGCTTTGTTACTTCTCAGGAAATACCATATATTCCTGTTCACTTTCTTGTCTAGAATCATAGAATATTAGAGCTGAGAAGTATTTGAGCTGGAAGGAATCTTAGAGACCTTAGATGATGCACTCACCTTATTTATACATTAGAACTTGAGACTAAAATAATTTACAGCAACTTGCCAACTTCATAGAAAAGAGTGAGTGGCAGAATGTGGGCTAAAACTTAGAGCTGCTGACGTCTAGTCTAGGATTTTTCTCAGTATATCAAGTCTTCTCAAGCTGTTTTGCTCATCCTAGGAGATAATGGTGGGGTAGAGGGAGATTCCATTGTCAAAGAATTTTGAGAAAATGAGAAAAAAATGAGAAAATTTGACAAAATGCAAAATGTTGCATTTTACTTCACTGTGCACATTGGCATCTTAAAGTTTCTAAGGAATCCTGTAGTAAAGAAACTTGTTTAATTTTAACTCACTATTTCCCAAACTTATTTGACCGTAGAATACCCCCTTCTTCTCTCCATATAAGGTCTACCAGTAGGTTCGTGTGTCACTGTTCAGGGAACCCTTCTTCCCTCCCTCTGATTTCTTTCATCTTGTTCCTTTCCTTCTCTTTCCTTCTTTATAACTGTTTGCCCACATAATTCCCAACATGCGTTATGCCTGTATAATTTGTTCTTCAAAGAACCTAAGTGAGGAGAGTAAACATTTATTTATAATGTTTATTAATCTCATTTTATTAATGTGAACTCTAGCTCTTATTATTTTAAAAAATCAGTGTTTACTATTTTCACTTCTCACTTTCCACACACAGTGCGGGATCCTCTACACTGATCAGTTAACTGGAGAAAAATTTACTCCAGCCAGAAATTCATATTCTTTAACTCACTCTAAGAAACAGGGTGTGTTTTTGTGGGTGGAATATTTCCTCGTTACATATGTATACATGTTGTTATTAAATGCAATGAGGTTTACTTATTATTAATTGCTTAATGTTACCATTTATATAGTACTTGCACATGTATTTTTTTCATGCTCTTTGTACCAATGTCCTAAAATAAGTAGAATAACCACTTCATTCTCACTTTACAAATGGGGATCTGCGGCTTTGGGAGTTGAAGCGACTAGGGGAGAAACCCAGGGTGAGGCGGCTCTGGGAGAAGATGAATCTCTTCCCTCCTGATTCAAAGGCATTGACTTGAATGCCTATAAAACTGTTCACAAAAGGAGTTTTCAAATTCACCTTCCTAAAGGGGTATATTTTTATGTGTGGTTCACTAATATATTAGTGAGGGTTCTCCAGAGAAACAGAACCAATAGGATGTACAGGGAAAGGTTGGTTTAGTTGTTTTTGGTGATGGGTCATGGCAGCTGAGGAAAAGGAATTAGCTGTCTCAGGACTCAGGCTAGGCTGGGGAGAGGGCTACTCTCCTGTGGCTCAAACAATGCAGGCCTGTAGAGTAGGAGGGTCCGCTGTACAGGCCAGGCCTCGTGAGTCCTTCATACCATCTACTTAGAGCTCAGATGTGCTCTCCACTTAGGCTGGTCAAGAAGGCAAGGCGCTGAAACAAAAGGAAGTGAAAGTGAAATTACCACTAATGGAACACGTATGGTGTTCTAGGCATAGTATATGATAAACATTTTGCTTGTGGTATCTCATCTTATTTTCAAAAAGTTTTATATGATGTGTGCTATCATTCCCCTTTTGCAGGTGGGAAAAGTGTAGCTCATGGAGTTTGAGTGACTTGTCCCAGGTCAAATGCCTATCACTAGCACGGCTGAGACGTAAACACTTATCTGACTCCTAAGGCTGTGCTCTTCCTACAACTTGTTCAAACGGGGTGCTGAGGGGACAAGTGCCTCTCTGGCAGCAACTGCATAGACCATGCCCCCTCGGCAGGGCAGTGGTCCTGCCTTCTGCAGTGCAGAAAAGAGAAGGAGGGAAGCCATGTTTCTAAATGCTTCCCCATGGCCTGGCTTGTGGTTTGTAGCTATAGGTTTCTGCCAACAGAGAGTATCACCCACATGCACCATATTTATAATTAGAAAGTATTAGTTTGACTCCAGTGAAAGCATCGAGGCAGCAGAATACAACATCCCCTTGTATGTTGCAGGCATGCAATAAATATTGAGCAGAAAAAAAAAATCTCAACATGTCCAGATGATGAAACAGCTGGTGTTCATCAAGGCATTCCAATGGAAAACTCATGAAACTGCAAAATATTCTGTTTAATTCCCACTGTCACCTCTTGCCCCCTGCCAGTAACTCTTGAGGAATAATGACATGAAAGATATTTCCAGTTTAGAGTATTCTTCAGTTTTTACCAATACTCCCAGTGAAGAGTTTTTTCTGCCCTTCTACTACTTACTGATGCAGGGTGGAGGCAGAGGTGTGCCATGAAATAAAACATAGATAGAGGAATTAGGAGGCCTGAATCCCAGTCTTAGCTTGCTGGTAATAGTTATTTAATTTTGGGCAAGTAACTTTTGATTCTCTGGCTTGCATTAGCTCATTGTTCAGTGAGACAATTGTTCTGTTAGAACCAGCACCAATATTCAATGGTGTAGAAATTGAAACTGAGTTTAGGTGACCTCATCCAATGGGAAAGATGCCCAGGTAGCAGGGATTTGAGTACAGCTGAATGACTTGTACAAAAAAGCAAAGTGGGAGAGGGTAGTAGAGTTGTTTCTTTCCTTCTTTCCTTCTCACGAGAATGCCCAAGAATTATTTTGCTAATCATTCCTTATTCCCTGCATGGTTTGAGACCAGTTACCGAGTTTTTAAAGAATGAGGCTACAGGGATATGGGAGGAGAAGAGCATGCACTTCTGGAGATGAAAAGGAAATCTTTTATTCTGGGTGTTTAATAGAGATTTCTTTTTTTCTTTTAAACATAGGTAAGGTAGGAGCAGAACTTTGATAAGATATACCTTTATCATTGTAACATGTCTCTGAAAAAATTCCTCCTTGATCATAATAGTTAGAGGAACTCAAAAGAATTGTAAACACTAGCACCAAATTAAAGAAGGCTAGCCCATCTTTGGCTCACATAACCTTTTAGCCACGAAAGAGCTGCCTTTTTGTAGTTTGTCTTTCTTACAGGAGTAGGTGTAAAAATGCTGACTTCAGAATCTGATCTGGTCATTTATTACTGTAAGAGTTTGCAAACCCTTTCTCCTCTTTCTCTTCACATTTACAATATAAGAACCTCTGTGGTAATAAATACTTTTAGTTGCAAGTGACAATAACCCAGTTTGAACAGTCTTCAACAGAAAGTGGGAATATAACAGCTCACCAAACCAAACTGTGTGAGGGACAGGGGTCAAACTTACTGTTTTATCTTTACTTCTGTTTCTCAGCTGTATTCTTTAAGGTACTTGATTGCTCAGTTTCAGGCTCACATTCATTGAGTCTATTAACCAGAGAGAAATGATCCCCAAAGCTTCTTTCTAGAAGGAAAAAGAGACTTCTCTTTCCCAGCAATAATTTGAAAAATTCTGGCAAAGGATTCTGATTGGTTTGGTTTGGGTCCTATGTCCACCAATAGGATAAGGGGCTGTTGCATGAAATTTTCCTGTTCTATTGGAATTTCAGCTAATATCCCAGAGTTCTTTATCTTCTCATACGACCCATGACCCAACAGCCACCAGTGATCGTTATAAACATAAGTCTAAATAGGCCACTTTCTTGGTTCCTAATTCATACAAGGTAAAATTCAAGACCACAACAAGGTATAAAAGGTCTGTCACTATCTGACTCCAGTCTAGGTTTCCAGCTTCCATTCTTAGTTACAACCATTTCAAGTCACATTAGACTTCTTCCTTATGCCCCAACAAACCATGCATTTTCATACCACTGTTCTTTTACACATATTCTTCCTTCAGCCTGGAATGTAATGCTCTGCTTCTTACGCTGAAAAACTCTCAATCATATGCTCGTATATAACTTTCTCTGTGTAATTTTCCTAGATCCCGCCATCTAGTTGCTCCCTCCAAAACATTTTGTACATATTTCTATTATTACACATAATTCATTGCATTATAATTATTTACTTATGTGTCTTTCTCACTTTTCAGATTGTGACCTCTTCCAAGTTAAGGTCTAAATTTTGTTCAACTGTGTGTTTTCCACAGCATCTAAGATGGAGCCTGGAGCTTAATAAGACCTTAATAAATTTTTGTTGATAAAAAGTAAGTGGATGAATGAATAAAAGTATAGGGTTCTTGAAATGAGTTTTGGGATTCAATTAAAAAACAAGTTAGCTCACCAATTAAAAGGCAGAGACTGACAGAATGGATTTTAAAAATGATCCAACTATACGCTATCTACAAGAGGCTCACTTTAGGTCCAAAGATACAAATAGATGGAAATGAAAGGATGGAAAAAAGGTCCCCATGCAGATTAGAACTAAAGAGAGCTGGGTGGCTATGCTAATTAGACAAAATAGACTTCAAAAATTGTTATAGAGATAATAAAAGGTCGTTACCTATATTGATAAAAGGGTCAATTCATCAGGAAAATATAATGATTATAAACATATATGCACCAAACCACAGAGTCCCAAAATATATGGAGCAAACATCAACAGAATTAAAGGGAGAAATAGTTCTACAATAATAGTTGGAGACTTCAATACCTCATTTTTAACAATGGGTTGAACATCTAGACAGAAGATCAATAAAGAAACAGAGGACTATACAACTCTTAAATGAAAATTTAAGAGTAAATCTTCATGACCTTAGATTTGGCAATGGATTCTTAGATATGATACTAAAAGCATTCAAATGAAAAAAAATAGATAAATTCGACTTCATCAAGATAAAAAAATTTTGCATATTAAATGACATTATCAAGAAAGTGAAAAGACAACCAACAGAATGGGAGAAAATATTTTCAAATAACATGTCTGATAAGGGCCCACGATCCAGAGTACATAAAGGATTCTTACAACTGAATGACAAAAAGACAAAGAACACAATTTAAAAATGAGCCAAGAATATGAATAGATATTTCTCCAAAGAAGATACATAAATGGCTAACAAAAGCATGAAAAGATGCTCAACATCATTATTATTTAAGGATATGCAAATCAAAACTACAGTAACTTGAGACAGGCCCAGTGGTTTAGTGGTTAGGTTCACATGCTCCGCTTCGGCAGCCTGGGGTTTGCAGGTTCGGATCCTGGGCGTGGACCTGTACACCGCTCATCGGGCCATGCTGTGGCAGCATCCCATATACAAAATGGAGGGAGACAGGCACAGATACTAGCTCAGGGCTAATCTTCCTCACACACACACACAAAAAATACTATAATGATTTACAACTCCATACCCACTTGGATGGCTATAAAAAAAATGGAAAATATCAAATGTTGGTGAGGATGTGGAGAAATTGAAATCCTCATATGTTGCTGATGGGAATGTAAAATGGTTCAATCACTGTGAAAAACAGTTTGGCAACTTCTCAAAAAGTTAAACATAGAATTACCATATGATCCAGCAATCCACTCCTAGGTATATACCCAATAGAATTGAAAAAAGGTACTCAAAAAAATACTTGTACGTGAATGTTCGTAGTAGCAATATTCACAATAGCCAGAAGGTGGAAACAACCCAAATGTTCATCAAAGAATGAATAGATAAACAAATTGTGGTTTATACATACAATGAAATATTATTCAGCCAAAAAAAGAATGGAGTATTGATACAAGCTACAATGAAGATGAACCTCAACAACATTTATGCTAAGGAAAAGAAGCTAGACACAAAAAGTTACATACTGTATGTTTCCATTTATGTGAAATATCCAGAAAAGTTAAATACATAGAAACAGAAGGCAGATAGGTGGTCGGCAAGGGCTAGAGGGAGGAAGGATTGGGGAGTAACAGCTTAATGGGTAGAAGGCTTTATTTTGGGGTGATAAAAATGTTTTGAATCTAAATAGAGGTAGTGTTTGTACTGAACGCCACTCAATCATTCATTTAAAAATGATAAATTTCATATTATGTGAATTTCACCTAAAAAAAAAAAGGTAAGAAATGAACATGTCTTCATGTTCTACATGAACTACAAAGGCAGTTCTTTATTATAGCAAATCTGCTTTGATATAATCCCATATGTTTTAAAATCTCTGCAATTTAGAATTTCAGGAACTCAAAATATGTTGAAACTCTTATTTGAAAGTTAGCACCTTTCCATATATCTGAGAGAATCTCAGGATAGATCAGGAACATGCTGATTCCTTGACATGTACATACCTGCTCATCGTATACATCTATCATTTCCAACACCTATATCAGTAATCAAGACTGCAGCTTTTCAATTCTATCACTCCCAGTGGTCTGACCTCAGGTCCATTTTGTTTCTCCATTCTTTTTCCTTTAGGATTGTGGGGTTTTTTCTTCTGTGGAAAGTTGTGGTATGTATGACTGGAGAAAAAAATAAAAAAGACAGACCTCTGATGGAGAGCCAGAAAATAACTCAGATGGAGAAGGCTGAGTGTAAAGGAAGAGAATTAGAGTTGGAAAGCTGATGGAACAGCATCCAACACTTGACATTGAAGAAGACCATATCTCATGCAGTCCTGAGTACCTACAAAGCTCTGCTAAACACCACCCATTTTGATTTATTTAGTCTAAGAGTTTCTTATTTCTATTCAATCCCACAGTGAATTTTCAATACGACTGAAAAATCCAATGGAGAGACCTTGCTATGCTACCAAAAGTTAAACCATTCTCAGCTTGGGAACAGTGTGTCCAAAGTGCAACCAGCTTGGTCACACACTCTGTTCACTCCTCACTCTGGCCTCTTACTGTGTCTAAACTGTAAAGGCACTTTCCTCTCTGAAGATTTAGTGACCACCTGAACTGACCCCCAGCAGTGTGTAGTGTTTAGAAATGTTTTTCTCTCTCAAGTCAAATTTCCATTTTCTTGTTAAGTGCAATAAAGTTGCCCATAAAATGCTTCCATAAAACCCTATCTTTGATTCTCTGGGGTTTCAGTGCAGTACACTGTGTTACTCATGACATCATGGTCTCCATGGCAACACCCCAATGAGCATTTTCACGGTCAAAAGAAAAATAAATGCAAAGAAATTTCTGTTCAATCTTAATAGCCTTGGTTATTTATTATTGAGACAGGAGGGAGTGGGAAGAATTGAATTGTATTACTTGAGGCTAACCACAGAAATTTCAAGCCAAACTTTTAAGAGTTTCAATCAGTACTCTCCATTCTTCCAATTTCTTCCTTATCCTCTCCATAAAAGGTATGGTAATGGAACTCTTCTGCGGCTCACTCGAATAGGCATTCTGCGTATTGAGACGTGAAAGAGAAGTTGACTGAGAACGTAAAAGAGGCCCCAGCTGGCAAGGCCCCAGGATTAAGACCTTTGTCATGGTAAACAGGTTTCTGACTGTGTGATCTTCAGCTAGTCAGTCAAATTCCCTGCCAGTTTCCTGAGGTGCTGAAAGGAAGGCAGTTCTTGTTTTGCCACCTTCAGAGGGTACATGGTGAGGATAAAATATCTGATTTTTTTTATGTCTCAGACTATGCATTTTTGGAAACCAACTAGCAAAAAATATAATGTAGTTTTTCATAATCAATTGTAGAACATATTTCAATCACGATGGCTACCACACCCATAACACTTTCTGTGAATATATGCCTCCTGCTAAAGAAGGGATTTAGACAGCTATATTTAATGCTATGTAACCCTGCCCCCTAGAAGTGGACATGTAAAAAATCCATAATATGGCCTGGTATAAAAAGACGAGATGGACAAACCATATTCTCTCTACCTGGAATTTGCCCTGAAAGGTTATTAGAATCATAATCCAAAACTGAGAGCATAGGTAGAGAATAGTCATGAGGAAGAATCAGAGCCAATGGAGACTGGGGGAGTTGTAAGAAAAAGAAGAAGAATCAGAATACTGGCAAAGGAGATGTTATAAAACAGCAGATACTATGAGTCCAGTAAAAATATAGAGAAAGGATGAAAAGTTTAAGTCAGTTGGTAGCAAGAGAAAAATAGTGTGTGTTGCAGAGGGAAATAAAAACACAAGAGAGGGGCCAGCCCGGTGGTGCAAGCAGTTAAGTGTGCGCGCTCCGCTACGGCGGCCCAGGGTTCGCTGGTTCAGATCCCGGGCGCGCACTGACGCACCACTTGTCAAGCCATGCTGTGGCGGCGTCCCATATAAAGTGGAGGAAGATGGGCATGGATGTTAGCCCACGGCCAGTCTTCCTCAGCAAAAAGAGGAGAATTGGCAGATGTTAGCTCAGGGCCAATCTTCCTCACACATGCACACACAGAAACAAAAAACAAAAAACACAAGAGAAACCATTTATTCAACAAACATTAGTTGAGTGTCTATTGCACAATGCTGGGTATTAGGGATTCAATAGCAAGACAGATACAGTTCTGACTTCATGGAGTCAACAACTGAACAGACTACTACTTTTAAAAAGATGTCCTAAGTACTCTGATAGAGAATATATGGGGTACTGTGGGAGTGCTAAGTTTGTCTGGGCAGTTCAAGAAAGACTTCCTAGAGAAAATAGCAATTTAAAATTTTATTAGGTCTAACCTAATGGACAAGTAGGAGTAATTCTGATGAGAAGAGAGAGAGAGTGAAAGAGTATTTCAAACTATCGAAAAAATACATGAAAAGGCCTGGAAGTGTGACATCAGCAGTTTTCCAGCACCAAGACACATGTATTTCTAAAATTAATTTCATTCTCTTAAGGTTTGCTTTGAGGGAAACTTTGTTCCTCTTGACCTAAAGGGTAGAACGAAAGCAAATGGCTACAAAATTTAAGACAGTTCACATGAAGCTGATGTGTACAGAGACACACAAGACATGGTCCTGCTCTTAAGAAGCTTCGGGTGTAAATAGGCAGATGGGTTATCAGCAGCAAATAAAGAAGAGAACTAATAATGAATTGTGCTATGTTCTAAGTGCCAAGTTATAAGTGTAGACAGTAAATGGTATATGAATTCAAAGGTGGCAAACCATAATTTTCAAATTATTAAATACAAACTTCTCTTAAAAAGAGATATTTTCTTTGTGGTTACCATGGGGCTTACGTAAAACATTTTATAGTTATAACAGTCTATTTTAAACTGGTGACAATTTAACCTCAATTGCATACAACAACTCTACACTTTTACTTCTCCCCCTTTTATGTTATTAATGTCACAATTGACATCTTTTCATATTGTGCGTCCATAAATATATCTTTCTATTAATAGTTATTTTAAATAATTTTGTCTTGTAACTTTTATACTAGAATTAAAAATGATTTACACACCACCATTACAGTATTACAGTAGTCTATATTTGTATATATATTTACCTTTACCAGTGAGTTTCATATTTTCACACGCTTTGTGTTTCTGTTTAGGGTCTTTTTGTCTCAACTTGAAGAACTCCTTTCAGCATTTCTTGTGAGGCATGTTTAGTGGTGACGAACTCCCTCAGCTTTTCTTTGTCTGGGAAAGTTTTTATCTCTCCTTCATTTTTGAAGGAGAGTTTTGCTGGATATAATATTTTTGGTGGTAGTTTTTTTCTTTCAGCATTTGGATATATTATACCACTCCCTCTGGCCTGCAAGGTTTCTGCAGAGAAATCTGTTGGTAGTCTTATGGGGGCTCCCCACTATATCACAAGTTGCTTTTCTCTTGTTGCTCTCAAAATTCTCTCTTTGTCTTTGATTTTTGACAATTTGATTATATTCTCAGTGTAGATTTCTTTGGGAATCCATTGGGCTTCTGGGACCTGGCTATCCATTTCCTTCCCCACAAAAACTTCTGGCCATTATTTCTCTGAGTCAGCCTTCTGGCCCAGTCTTTTTCTCTTCTCCTTCTAGGATCCCCATAATGCATATGTCCATCTACTTGATGATGTCCCATAAGTCCCTAAAACTTTCTTTGCTCTGTTTCATTCTTTTTTTCTTTCTGCTCCTCTGACTGGATAATTTCAAGTCATTTATCTTCAAATTCACTGATTATTTCTTCTGCTTAATCTAGTCTTCTGTTGAACTTCTCTACTGAATTTTTCAGTTCAGTTGCTGTATTCTTCAGTGCCAAGATTTCTATTTGGTTCTTTTTTATATTTTCTATCTCTTTGTTGAAATTCTCACTTTGTTCATACTTTTTTTCTCCTGAATTTATAGGTCATCTTTATAATGGTTATTTTGAACTCTGTGTTAGGTAACTCATATATCTCCATGTTATTGGGATCAGTTTCTGGAGCTTTACCTTGTTCCTCTGTTTGAGGCGTGTTTCCTCATACTGAGGGAGGACTGTACTAAGTTAGATAAAAAAATCTGGAGCCTATTCAAAGTTAAATTTCTTGAGAGACTCAGATGAGCCCTGGCATGACATTAAAAGATCAGACAATCATCTCTTTGCCTTATTTGCAAGTTCTGGATAAATTTTCTGAGCATTGCCTCTGCCATCACAAGTAAACCAAACATTATCTTAGATAATGCATGTGTGCACATGTCCTCACACACACATAGATCTGATCTCATATATTTTTGTGCTAAGGTCATTAGTGGAACTTGTTCCTTAGTTAAGTGCCTTCTATAGTTTTTAAAGGTAATTGCAATTAGACATAGGCTTAATATATAGCATACATACAGAGCCGTGACTCATACACTAGTGGTACAACAATTTATATTATCATACCAATTCCGTGGTAGCTATTACATGCAGTCTCAGAAACTGTCTTTATATTGTGTAGATTCTGTTTTATTTGGCCTGATTCTTTGATATAAGTGCAGCAAGAGGCATCATATCATAAGCCTTTTTGTTGTCTTGTCCACAAAACTAGAGAGAAGCTCACCTAATTAATCTCTGTCTGGAGGCTATGCAAAGAATCTATGGTTGCATTTCAATAGCCTTATCATTCCACTGATTTTTTTTTCTACTACTCTTATTAGCTTATCTATTCTGAGGCTAAGAAACTGAAACTAAGAAGATAATCTCCACCAAGTTTTACCTGCAGTACCTATAATGGTGGATGAATTCCTCCTTCTGCAGGGTTCCCCAATTCAGTGCGATTCCTGGTCTGCCAGGAAGTGATTTTCTTTACCACCAGCTGCAAACCATAGACCTCTTGAAAGGGCTTTGTAGATACTGATTCCACATGAAGGGGTGGAACACTATCCTCTACCCACTCTGGGTCCTTTCTGGCTTGGCTACAAATTAAATTGACATGAGACCAAATAGCAGGAGAAAATCAAACAAAGCTTTATAACATGTATACATGGGAGAGACCCAGGGAAACTGAATATCTCAACAAAATGGTGGAGGTTCTCTTCTTAAATAGATTCAGATAAAGACAAAGGAGGACATTGGGGGTGGGGGAGTCAGCTATGGGAGATTACCAGAAAAGCAAGGTGAACAAGAGTAAGGTTATTATGCAGATTTAAGGCCTCACCTTCCCCATTGATAAGTTTCTAGAGATAAGCTCATGCCCCCTTCTTCCAGGGAGGGAGATACCTTTACAAATGGAGATTTCCCTTACAAATGTAAATGTTTGGTAAATAGAACTTTGATAAGTTTGGGCTTAGCAAGGACCCTCCCAGTCTATTGGTACTCAAAGTTAACTATGGTGATGGCCTGTCCTGGGGACAGGCCTCTTATCTTAAATTCTTTTAGGCAGTTAGTGTGTGTGTGTGTGGGAGGTCACAGTGTCTTTCAGAGAATAACCAACACAAACAGTCATATTTTGAGGTGGCCAATTCTGATCCCCCACACGTATAAAGTACAACTCTTGTTTCTTAATGGTGGGCCCTTCATACATGATTAAATAGAATTTATTCTCCAAATATGACATTTCCAGAATGCCTTTGGTGTATAGTAGATTTGTCCCATTATACCTTGTGTAAGGACTGGTTCCTAAAAATCCTGTGTAAATCATCACAATGCCATTAAATGTGAAGACTGTCAGTTCAGGTAGTTGTAATAATAGCTGTTGACTGTCCTAAGTATTTTGTAAATGACACAATCAGTATCTTACATATTTTCTATAGAATCATCATATATTATGTTAGAGATAACATCTATAAGTATAATTTGCTTATTTATATATGAATTAGAATTTATAAATCTGACCTTAGTAGGGTCTGATCTCTTTTTGTCAAAGGTCAGTTGTAATTTTTGTAAGCTTAACCAAACATAAAAGTGTACTGTTGGATTTCAGTAACTAGACTCATCATCATCCTTAGGTTCCCCTGATGATTCATTAGTTTATAATCTATTTTAAGATTTACCAGAGGATGTTTTTACTTAATTCTGAGGGGTCAGTGGGACTAAAAAACATTCAAAGAAGGTTTCCTTTCAATCTGCACAAGTATAGCCTGTTAAACTGAGCATTAGAAATAAAACCAGAGGAAAGGAAAAGGGAAATCTTGTACGTTCATCACAAAACAGAACATTAAAAACACTACCAACAATATTTTAAAACAAATAACCACACAAGTTTTCCTCATTGATTTATTCAGTCCTATGTAACATTTAATTTCGGTTGGATCTTGGATCAACTACTGTCTACCATCATAAAATTGTCTCCTTCTGGATTAAAGTAGTACTGTAAATCCTGAATGATGCCTCTGGTAAGGTTTGATAAGTACTGTTCATGGTGTTGATGTCAGCTCATCCTGGAAAGACTATATTCTTGAGTCTTTTCATTGCAACAATGGTAGTTAAGAGTAGAGTTATAGTTTGTAGAAACGGTTTCAGGTTTGTTGGCAGAAGGATTATAAATATATCAGCCAAGGAAGACTTTACGTACTTAGAGATAGCCTGTGAACCTTAAGTGAGATTGAAAAATACTTTGAAAGGGGGCTATTTAAAAGGAGGTGTTAGGTAGATAGGAGTATTTCAGTCGGTTGTCTCTCTCTTCAACAATCCCAAAGAGTGGTTTATTCACTGTGTTAGTATTGACTTGTAAATTACTGTGAAAAAAGGAAGAAGGAGAAAAAGCCATGTCAAAAAATTACTGTTAAAAAAAGCCACATGGTCTGCTCATTCACTTTAAGGAAGCTTATTAGTCTCCAAGGTAGCTTTTTCAGCTATTTTTTTGAATATTTTTTCTATCCACTGTTCATTTGGCTGTTAAGCTGTGACTAGCCAATTATTATTTTTCTAGATGAAAACCAATGGGCTTGGAGCCAGTCTTAGTTTTCTAAAATGAGAACAAATTTAGAAGAAACCTACATGTGAAAGACATGTTCATCCTTTTTTCTAAGCTAATACTTAGGAGGCCCCTCAGCTATGGTCAGAGAAAAGAATGAACCTCATCTCCTGTCTTTTTTTGTAGAAACTCCACTAGGTAGGTAACCTCGCACCTGTTCATGCCCATCTCCTAAGTCTCCTCATTCCCGTGTTGGTACCTTTGCTCTTCTTCCAGAAGTCCTCATTTCATTCTCTGCTCATTCTAAACGCCACTTAACTGCCAAGATCTAGCTTCAAACATACTTCCTCTGTGAAGTCAGTTCTACCTCTGGCTTCTATATATCTCCCCTTTACAGTCCAAACATAGTGCTCAGAGGGGCTTCCACGGTGCCCAGCATTTCTGAGTAAAATGATGCCTTTTTTTGATGTAAAAAGTCATAAACTCTTACATGGTAGTGATTGTCACCTACATGGTGGAAAAAATTCATAGAGTGAGTGTTCCAAGTCTTTTACCTCCTTCTGCCTACTCAAAAGGATTGTGACTTTGTCTGTTTGGTCACTTCCTCTCCCCACCCCTCCAAGTTGCTAGGTGAATTCTTTTGAGCTTTTTCGTGGGAATCAAGAGGAAGTGAGGAGAGGGGAAGAAGTGAGGGCACTTGGCCTAGGTCTTGGAGGAGGAAAGTATGTGCCTTGGAGGAATGAGACTAGTGGACGCAAGGACAAAAAAAAATGTTAAAGAAGTATAATTTCACACTATAAATCTTATTTATGGTATTCAAGAAATTCTAATAAAGGTCTTAAATAATTTTGAAATTACCCTTATTGCTCAACTGTGTTCTTTTGACTATGAGAAAATTTGGGGACTAAACTTCACGGGTTAGGGTTTCAAAATAGTTCCATTTGGTATCAATTTATTGAGAAAATATGTGCTAACCAAAATCAAGAACACTCTCTTGGGGAGAGTGGGGAGAGATGATGTAGTAGAGAGTTTTGAGACAGGCAGAAGTTTGATTCCAGTTCTGCAATTTCCTGCTTATGCGACTTTGGACCAATTGTCTAAACAAGCTAAGCCTTGAATATCTTAATATTTATAATATAAAAAGTATCACCTTTTATTATTCTGTAAAAGGAAAATAATAATAACAATGATGATGATAATGATGGTACCTAACCCACAGGTTAATTGTGAAGATCAAATAATGTGTTTAAAGTACCTAGCAAGGTGCCTGACACCAAGTAAATACTCATTAATATTAAGAATCATTATTATTATTGCAATCCATAAATGACTGGTCCCTTTGGAAATGGAGTGATGGGAAGAAGATTAGTTAGTTTAGCTAAAGTAGTTCAAGAAAGGCTCTTCATGGGGTTACTTCTCAGCATATTAAATTTTTATTTATTTATGCTTTTAAAAATTACATGAAATATGCATATTCACTGTAGAAAAAACATAAAATATAAAAAAACAGAAAGAAGGAAAAAGTTATCTGAAACACAACCTCTAAAAAATAATTACCGTTAATGTTTTGCTGTGTTATTCTTTTAGATTTTGTATGTGTATATGTGTGTATGTGTATGTGTGTACTTTTTTTTTTTTCTTTTTGCTGAGGAAGATTTGCCCTGAGCTAACATATATGGCCAGTCTTCCTCTATTTTGTATTTGGGTTGCCACCCCAGCATGTCTGACAAGTGGTGTAGGTCCACGCCCGAGAACTGAACCTGGACCACCAAAGTGGAGCATGCTGAACTTAACCACCAGACCACCGGGCCAGCCCCTGCGTGTGTGTACTTTTTGATTGATATTTGTTTTAAAACAAAAATAGGATATCATTATATAAAATGTTTTGCAAACTGCTTCCAACACTTAATATGTTGTGAATATTCTTCCAGGTCAATATCTATATTACATTTTCATTTGAAATTTCTGTATAATACTCCCTTTTGTGGATGTTTCATAATTTATTTAACTAGTACTGAGGATACAGTTTTGAGCTGATTCCTAAATGGTGAGAAGGAGTCAGTCACACGAAACTAAAAGTAGAGAGAACAGCAAGTTCCAAGGCTCTGATATGGGAACGAACTTTTTCAAGTGGCTGGAAGAGGACCAGTGCGACACCTGGGTAAGGAGAAAATATCAAAGGATTCTGAGCAAAAGAATGGTCTGATATATTTATTTTTATTTTTTCAACCAATCCAGCAGCTTGTGAAAACCAGAATGAAGGTTGGAGGCTGGGATAAGTGGAAGCAGAGAGACCAGCTAGAGGTTCTTACAGTTTTCTAGGAAGAGAATGACAGTAACTTGGACCAGGGTAGAAGCCTTGCTGTTGCCATCTTGAAATTCTTAATAATTTATCTTTGAACTTGAATTTTGTAAGTGAAAGTTTGTTGGGACAATGGACCATACACATGAGAAGAGGAGATAAATGAAATATGTGTGACCATTATTCCTTGCCATTCCATTTGCAATGCCCCATGAGCCTAAAATTCTGGTTGGCTCACAATCCATGGGAGTTCAGCAGGATTCAGAGCAAGTACAGAGTAAGTAAGTTACATCTAAGACTGAGTAAGCAGGGGCACTGACAAGAAAGCTTTCTGTTTGAACTAGAACTTGCTTTGAAGGCAGCGATGTTCTAAGAAACATGAGGTACCAAGGAACTCTATCATATCCTCTCTTAATCATGTTACTTACAGTTATTAGTCAACCACTTACACTGAACATGATGACATAGAAGAAAGGAGAAAGAGAAGGCAATCCATAGTTCCTTTTCTTTTCAGTCCCTCCTTACTCATCAGTAAACTAAAGGTAGTGAGGATTGGTAGAATGTCCATGTATCAAGAAGAGAAATAAAAAGACCTGAGTTAGTTTTGTGTAGTGTTTTCACTATTCTGATAAGAATGATATACATATGTATAAATTATGAACTATGAATTGTTTAATTTTGGTGATTTTGCACATAAATTAAGTGCTCTTATTTTTTACTTAAAACTGGCTTTGCACTATATATATGAACAATGAAATATGCTAATAACTTAAATTTTTAATAATTCTTTACTTAGAATGACATTAATTGCTATGGAGAAAAATTAAGCAAGAAAGAGAGACTGAGATTGGGATGTGAGCTTCACAGAGACCTTAAAATTTGAGCTAAGACCTGCGGGAGGTGAAGGAGCAAATCACGTGCATATCTGAGAGAACAGCACCGCAGAAAGATGGAATCAGGGCTCAGAATAGCAACCCTGAAAGCCCCGCAGATTCCAAACTGTACAAACATACACAATAGCCCTAGAGGGAATAGCCACTGTAAAGTTCCTGAGGAATTTGCATTTCGTGCCTGAAAAACAGCAAAGAGATCTGTGAGTAGGAGCAGAGTGAGCTAGAGGGAGTGCGATCAAGAGGAAACGGGAGAGGAGGAGAAGTCAAGATGGTGGTGTAGGCGGGCTCTGAACTCACCTCCTCCCACAGACACAGCAGACTTACAACCAACCTTGGAACAATTATCTCTGAGAGAGAACTGAAAACTGGATAAAAGGAACAGATGACAGTCCTGACTGAGGTAGAAGAGGCAGAAATTCCCTTCTACAGAGAAAAAATGCCACCTTCACAAGCCACAATACTTCACAGTCACCCGGGAGAAATCCAAAGGTACACAGCTTTCCCTGGAGGAGTGGGGGACCTGAGCCAGGAAGTGTTGCTGCTATAAGCATTTTTTGGACCCAGCACAATGGAGATTAGTGTCATAATATCTGGCTTTGCTGGCTACTAACAACGATGGGGAACACTCCCAGAAAAGCTGAGGCATAAAGAAATTAAAGCCAGCTTTTAAAGGTCCCATGCACAAATTCACCCATTTTAGAAAGCAACCTAAAATCACCAGAAAGAAAGATGCACAGTCCTTTGGTGAAAAGAGACTTACCTGATAGGCTCTGGGCGCATATTGGTGAGAGGTGAGACCTCTCCAGGGTCTGGGACATTGGCGGCAGTCATTGTTGTGACTTGGTGTGGGCATGCTGACATAGATGCTGGCAGATGCCACTGGAGTTCTCCCGGTAGCCTGCTAGCCCAGGGTCTTCCCCACCCACTAGCACACCAATTTAATCCATTATCTCAGCCAAGGAAAGCAGCCCCCCCTGGGGACTGGCCCCACCCAACCACAAGCCCTCAGGCAATGTGTTGGCCTGCATAGGCTATGAGTCTGGACTCTCTGCAGCCTGGTGAGTGGGTCCACCTCTGTGGGGCAAGGCATGTGCGAAGAGTGGGTGGAACGTGTGGGGCACTGGTGGCGCACGTGGGGCCTCTGCCGTGGGGTGACTGGGTCTGCTTCAGGGGGTTAGGGTGCCCACATGGGGCAGGACTGTGTGTGTGTGTGGCCTTGTGGACTGTGGGGCTTCTCAGCTGCAGAAGACTTGTGTTTCTCAAACAGCCACATAGGGGATGGGCCCCACCTTCCAAAGCCTGAAACAATTGGGTGCTCCTGTGTCTGGGTCCAGCCCCACCCAGCTGCAATCCTCAGAGGGCTGACAAGAGCCTTATAGGCCAGAGGCCTATAGCAATTGTAAGCCCCTGAGCCTAACAACCAGCCGTGCTGGGGGCCTACTCACTTAATAGAAAAACTGCAACAGGAATGTGCTATTAGACCTTGCAGCCAACTGTGCTGGGGCTCCCCACACCTCATGAACAGACTGAAGGGTCCACAATAATCACATGAAGCTGAACATTACAACCAGCCGGCCAGTGGGACAGCTCAGCCTCCCTGGGCACCTACGGCAAGAGCAACCCTGCCACAACAGAAGGACACACGTAGCCCACACAGGGGACACTCCTGAACATTTAGAACTGGTGATGAGAGGGAAGCACATTGTGGGGCCTCATAAGGCATCACTTACATAAGGTCACCTCTCCAAGATCAGGACACATAGCTGACCTCCCTAATATATAGATATAAGCACAGAGAAAGTGGCAAAATGAGGAGGCAAAGGAATATGTTCCAAGTAAGGGAACAGGACAAAACCCCAGAAAAGGAACTAAATGGAACAGAAATGAGCAACCTACCTGACAGAGAGTTCAAACAAAGAGTCATAAGAGTGGTCACTGATCTTGGGAGAAGAATGGATGAACTCAGTACAAACATCAATAAAGAAATGGAAGATATAAAAAAGAACCAATCAGAAATGAGGAATACAATACTGGGAATGAAAAATTCACTAGAGGGGCTAAAAAGCAGAGTAGAGGATACAGAAGAACAGATCAGTGAGCTGGATGAAAGACTAGAGGAAATCATCCAAACTGAACAGATAAAAGAAAAAAGAACTAAAAAGCATGAGGACAGTCTAAGGGACCTCTGAGACAACATCAAGCACACTAACATCCATGTTATGTGTGTCCCAGAAGGAGACAAGAGAGACAAAGGGGCAGAGAATCTATTTGAAGAAATAATAGCTGAAAACTTCCCTAACCTAAGGAAGGAAATAGACATTCAGGTACAGGAAACACAGAGGGCACCAAAAAATATAAATCCAAAGAGGCCCATAGCAAGACACATTGTAATTAATTAAAGATAAAGAGAGAATCCTAAAAGCTGCAAGAGAAAGGCAACAAATTACATACAAAGGAAATGCCATAAGGCTATCAGCTGACTTCTCAGCAGAAGCTTTACAGGCTAGAAGAAAGTGGCACGATATATTTAAAGTGCTAAAGGGAAAAAACCTACAGCCAAGAATACTCTACCTGGCAAAGTTATCATTCAGAATGGAAGGAGAGATAAAGAGTTTCCCAGACAAGGAAAAATTAAAGGAGTTTATCAGCAAGAAACCAGTCCTATAAGAAATGCTAAAGGGACTTATTTAAGGGGGAAAGAGAAGACCACAAATAGGAAAAAATTATCTATTTCTATGATAAGAGGGTAACAGACACAAACGCACAAAAAAGAGGTTTAGATATGATATCAAAAACATAAAATGTAGGAGGAGGGGAGTAAAAGAGTAGAGCTTTTAGAAAGAGGTCAAACTAAAGAGACCATCAACTTAATATAGATTTCTATAAACATAGGTTATTATATATGAACCTCATGGTAATCACAAACCCCAACCTATAATAAATACACAAAAAACTAAGAGAAAGGAACCCAAACATAGTACTAAAGAAAGCCATCAAACTACAAAGGAAGAGAGCAAGAGAAGAAGAAAGGAACAAAGAACTACTAAAACACCCAGAAAAAAAGTTTAAAAATGGCAGTAAGTACATACTTATCAATAGCTACTTTAAATGTCAATAGACTAAATGCTCCAATCAAAAGGCATAGGGTGGCTGATTGGATGAAAAAAACAAGACCATATATATGCTGCATACAAGAGACACACTTCAGACCTACAGACACTCACAAACTGAAAGTGAAGGGATGGAAAAAGATACTCCATGCAAATGGCAATGAAAACAAAGCTGGGGTAGCAATACTCATATCAGACAAAATAGACTTTAAAACAAAAACTGGAACAAGAGACAAAGAAGGGCACTACATAACGATCAAGGGAACAATCCAACAAGAAGACATAACACTTGTAAATATCTATGCACCCAATGTAGGAGCACCCAGATATGTAAAGCAATTATTAACAGATATAAAAGGGGAAATAGTAACACCATAATAGTAGAGGAATTTAACACTCTACTTACACCAATGGATAGATCATCCAAACAGAAGATCAATAAGGAAACATTGGCCTTAAACGACACAATGGACCAGATGGACTTAGTGGATATATACAGAACATTCCATCTAAAAACCGAAGAATACACATTTTTTTCAAATGCACATAGAACATTCTCCAGGATTGATCACATATTAGGCCACAAAACAAGTCTCCATAAAAATGAGAAGATTGAAATAATACCAAGCCTCTTTTCTGACCACAACGGTATGAAACTAGAAATCAACTATAGGAAGAAAATCAGAAAAGCCACATATATGTGGAGATTAAACAAAATACTATTGAACAAGGATTGGGTCAATGAAGAAATCAAAGGGGAAATAAAAAAATACCTGGAGACAAATGACAATGAAAATAGGACATGCCAGAATTTATGGGATACAGCAAAAGTGGTTCTAAGAGGGATATTTATAGCAATACAGGCCTACCTCAACAAACAAGAAAAATCTCAAATAAACAATCTAACAGTGCACCTAAAGGAACTGGAAAAAGAACAAACAAAACCCCAAATCAGTAGAAGGAGGAAAATAATAAAAATCAGAGCAGAAATAAATGAAACAGAGACTGAAAAAACAGTAGGACAAAATCAATGAAACCAAGAGCTGTTTCTTTGAAAAGATAAAGTGGAAAACCTTTAGCTAGACTCACTAAGAAAAAAAGAGAAAAGACTCAAATAAATAAAATCAGAAATGAAAGAGGAGAAATTACAACAGACACCTCAGAAATACAAAAGATTATAAGAGAATACTATGAAAAGCTATATGCTAACAAATTGGATAATCTAGAAGAAATGGATAAATTCTTAGAATTATACAACCTTCCAAAACTAAATCAAGAAGAAATAGAGAATTTGAATAGACCAATCACAAGTAAGGAGATTGAAACAATAATCAAGAATCTCCCAAAAAATAAAAGTCCAGGACCAGGTGGCTTCCCTGATGAATTCTACCAAACATTCAAAGAAGACTTAATACCTATCCTTCTCAAACTCTTCCAAAAAATTGAAGAGGAGGGGAAGCTCCCTAACTCATTCTACATAGCCAATATTACCCAGATACCAAAACCAGACAAGGACAACACAAAAAAAGAAAATTAGAGGCCAATATCACCGATGAACGTTGACGCAAGTATCCTCAACAAAATACTAGCAAATCAAATACAACAATACATTAAAAAGGCCATACACCATGATCAAGTGGGATTTATTCCAGGGATGCAGGAATGGTTCAACATCTGCAAATCAATCAACGTGATACACCACATTAACAAAATGAAGAATAAAAATCACATGATCATCTCAACTGGTGCAGAGAAAGCATTTGACAAGACAGAGCATCCATTATGATAAAAACTCTGAATAAAATGGGTATGGAAGGAAAGTACCTCAACATAAAAGGCCATATATGACAAACCCATGGCTAATATCCTCAATGGTGAAAAACTGAAAGCTATCCCCCTAAAAACTGGAACCAGACAAGGATGCCCACTTTCACCACTCCTATTTAACATAGTACTGGAAGTCCACACAAGAGCAATCAGGCAAAAAAAGAAATAAAAGAGATCCAAATTGGAAAGGAAGAAATGAAACTGTCACTATTTGCAGATGACATGATTTTATATACAGAAAACCCTAAAGAATCCACCAAAAAACTTTTAGAAATAATAAATGAATGTGATAAACTTGCAGGATACAAAATCAACATACAAAAATCAGTTGTGTTTCCATACACTAACAATGAAATATCAGAAAGTGAAATTAAGAATATAATCCCATTTACAATTGCAACAAAAAGAATAAAATGTCTAGGAATAAACTTAACCAAAGAGGTGAAAGATCTGTACACTGAAAACTATAAAACATTGTTGAAAGAAATTGAAGAAGTTACAAAGAAATGGAAAGATATTCTGTGCTCTTGGATTGAAAGAATTAACACGGTTAAAATGTCCATACTTGCTAAAGCAATCTATAGATTCAGTGCAATCCCTATCAAAGTTCCAGCAACATTTTTCATAGAAATAGAACAAAGAATCCTTAAATTTATGTGGAACAACAAAAGACCCTGAATAGTCAAAGGAATACTGAGAAAAAAGAATAAAGCTGGAGGTATCACACTCCCTGATTTCAAAATATACTACAAAGCTATAGTTACCAAAACAGCATGGTACTGGCACAAAAACAGACACACGGATCAATGGAAAAGAATTGAGAGCCCAGAAATAAACCCATACATCTATGGACAACTAATTTTCGACAAGGGAGACAAGGACACACAATGGAGAAAGGAAAGTCTCTTCAATAAATTGTGCTGGGAAAACTGGACAGCCACATGCAAAAGAATGAAAGCAGACCATTATCTTACACCATACACAAAAATTAACCCAAAATGGATTAAAGACTTGAATGTAAGACCTGAAACCATGAAAATTGTAGAAGAAAACACATGCAGTATACTCTTCAACATTAGTCTTAGCAACATTCTTTCAAGTACCATGTCTGACCGGGCAAGGCAAACAATAGAAAAAGTAACAAATGAGACTACATCAAACTAAAATATGTGTTCCTCTGCACAGCAAAGGAAACCATCAACAAAACGAAAAGTCAACCTCACAACTGGGAGAAGATATTTGCAAATCATGCATTGGATAAGGGGTTAATCTCCAAAATATGTAAAGAACACATGCATCTCAACAAGAAAAAACTAACAATCCAATTTAAAAGTGGGCAAAAGACCTGAACAGACATTTCTCCAAAGGAGATAAACAGATGGCCAACAGGCACATGAAAAGATGTTCAACATCATTAACTTATCAGTGAAATGGAAATCAAAACTACAATGAGATTTCACCTCATGCCCATCAGAATGGCTATTATTAACAACACAGGAAACAACAAGTGTTGGACAGGATGTGGAGAGAAGGGAACTCTCATACACTGCTGGTGGGAGTGCAAACTGGTGGACCCACTATGGAAAACAGTGCAGAAATTTCTCAAAAAATTAAGAATAGAACTACCATACGATCTAGCTATTCCACTGTTGGATATTTATCCAAAGAACATGAAAACACCAATGCGTAAAGATACATGCACCCCTGTGTTCATTGCAGCGTTATTCACAATAGCCAAGACTTGGAAGCAACCTAAGTGCCCATCAAGGGATGAATGGATAAAGAAGATGTGGTATATATACACAATGAAATACTACTCAGCCATAAGAAATGATGAAATCCAGCTATTTGTATCAACATGGATGGACCTTGAGGATATTATCTTAAGCAAAATAAGTCAGAGGGAGAAAGTTAAATACCATATGATCTCACTCATAAGTAGAAGATAAAAAAAACAACAAACACATAGAGACAGAGATTGGATTGGTGGTTACCAGAGGGGAAGAGGGGAGGGAGGAGGGCAAAAGAGAAGATTAAGCACATGTGTGTGGTGATGGATCGTAATTAGTCTTTGGGTGGTGAACATGATGTAATCTATGCAGCAATACAAGTATAATGATGTACACCAGAAATTTATATAATGTTATAAACCAAAGTTACTGCAATAAAAAGAAAAACAAAAAAAAAATCCCAAAGAACAACAACAACAACAAATTTCTAAATAAAATATTATCAAACACACACACACACACACACACAAAAGAGGAAATGGGAGGTGAGGTGATAGTGAATGTATAGCTTGTTGGCCCTTGTACATGACTCTAAGATCTTTGACTTTTACAGTCATGCATCGCTTAATACAGGGATATGTTCTGAGAAATGCATCTTTAGGCGATTCCATCATTGTGCAAACATCATAGAGTGTACTTACACAAACCTGGATGGTATAGCCTACTCCAGGCCTAGGCTATATGGTACTAATCACATGGGACCACCATCGTATATGCAGTCTGACATTGACCAAAATGTTGTTATGCAGTGCATGACTGTACTTTTGAGTGAGGTTGGAATCATTGCAGGGCTTGGAGCAGAGTAGTGAAAGGAATGAATAAAGATATGGATAGAAGTGCTGGCTCTGTAACTTTGAGTATGTTACTTAATATTTCTTCTAAGGTTTACCTTTTTCCCCTTTCACGTGGGGTTAATAATTTTATCTAACTCAGAGAGTTGTGAGGGTCAAATATGATACCCTGCATGACGTGCTTTGCACAGTGTTTGGCCTGTGCTAAATGCTCAATAAATATTGTCTAATATTAATGCCATTGTGATAATAGGAACTCATGAATAGTATCATTTTCCTTAGTGTGTATTTAATATTTTCCAAGAATCAGGAAAAGTGATCATATTAAAGCAGTTCTTACTTAGATAAGAATGACCAACACACTTTAACCACTTAGAGTCATTTCCCATTTTAAACAAGGTTACTAATTAATCCATTGAAGTTAAAAATAGTTTGTTTCGGTAAAGTAAAAATGTTAAAGTCACCCAGGGGAGAACATTCTAGCTAAAATACAGGGACAGCTTTGATTAGGAACCTACCTCTAAATTATTCTTCATACTGTCTTCTTTTAATCTTCTCTTTTAAAAAGCTTTATTGAAACATAATTAGCATAAACTGCTCATGTTTAAAGTGTGTAATTTTATATGTTTTGACATGTTAAACCCAGGAAAACATCATCACAATCAAGATAAGGAAGATGTCCATCACTTCCAAAAGTTTCCTTGTGCCCCTTGGTCATCCTCCCTCCTCTTCACTCTTCCTACCTCCCATCACCAGACAATCACTGATTGCTTTTTGTTACTGTGGATTAGTTTGCATTTTCCATAACTTTATATTAATAAATCATGTAGTATGTGCTCCTTTTGCATGACTTTGTTCATTCAGCATAATAATTTGGAAATACATCCATATTGTTGCATTTATCAATAGTTTACTCCTTTTCATTTCTGAGTAATATTCCATTATATGAAAATACTTTAATTTGTTTATTCATTTATCCATGGATGTACATTTGGGTTGTTTCTAGCTTTTGGATATTACAAATAAAATTGCTACAAACATTCATGTAGAATTTGTGTTATTTTTTCCTTAAATGCTTGGTAGAATTCATTGATGAAGTAATCATGGCCCAGAGTTCTCTTTGTGAGAAAGTTTTTAACCACAAATTCACTTTCTTTAATATATGGGGCTACTCTTAAGAGTAAACTATGATAGTTTGAGGCTTTCAAGGAATTTGTCTATTTCATCTAATTTCTTTCAGGTTGATTGTGTTGTTCAAGTGTACATATCCTTGCTGATATTCTGTCTACTTGTTCTTTCAAGTATTGAAAGAGTGGTATTTAAATCTCTGACGATAATTGTGGATTGTCTATTTATCCTTTCAGTTCTATCATTTTTTGCTTCATGTATCTTAAAATTATCATAAACATTTAGGATTATTATATCCTTTTGATGAGTTGACCCCCATCATTATGAAATACACCTTTTTTACCACTAGTAATATTTTTTGCTCTGAAATTTACTTTTTATGGTGTTAATATAGCCACTCTTGCTATCTTTTGATTAGTGTTAGTGTGGTATATCTTTTTCCATCCTTTTACATTTAAGTTGTTTACATCTTTATGTATAAAATACACTTTTCATAGGCAGCATGTAGTTGGGTCTTGCTATTTTATTAAAAATTCTACTGTGACATTTTCTGTCTTTACTTGGAATGTTTAGAACATTTATGTTTAATGTGATTATTGATACAGTTAGTGTGAGACTATCATCTTGCTATTTGTTTTCTATTTGTCTCATCTGTTTTTTGTTCCCCTTTTCCTATTTTTCTGTTTTCTTTTGAATTAATCTTTTTGTGTGTGATTCCAGTTTTTCTCTTTTGTTGGCTTGTTAGCTATAACTCTTTGTTTTGTTATTTTAATGGTTGCTTTAGGGTTTATAGTATATATCTTTAATTTATCACAGTCTACCACCAAGTGATATTGTATCCATTTTACATACTGTAAAAGAATCTTCCAATATACTTCTATTTCTGTCTCTTGGCCTTTACGTTGCTGTTGTCATTCATTTTCCTATTCCATATAGGAATCTTACTGTTTTTACTTAGTCAATTATCTTTTTAAAAATAATTTCTTTAAAAAGATTTAACTAATAAGAAAAATATCTTATATTTTACCCATGTAGTGACTATTTCTGATGCTCTTCATTCTTTATACAGATCCAGATTCCACTTATTATCATATTCACTCTAACTGAAGAACTTTCTTCAACATTTTTTGTAAAGTGAGTCTGTGCATGATGAATAATTCAGATTTTTGTAACTAAAATATCTTTATTTTATCTTACTTTTTTTTTGGTCAGAATGATCTTCCCTGAGCTGATATCCATGCCAATCCTCCTGTTTTTTTTGCTGAGGAAGACTGGCCCTGGGCTAACTTCTGTGCCCATCTTCCTCCACTTTATGTAGGATGCTGCCACAGCATGGCCCAACAAGCAGTGCATCGGTGCACGCCCGGGATCTGAACCCTGGGCTGCCAAAGCAGAGCGCGTGCGCTTAACCACTATGCCATAGGGCTAACCCCTATTTTATCTTAATTTTTGAAGGATATTTTTGCTGGGTATAGGAGTCTAGGTTGACAGTTTTTTTTCTTTCAGGACTTTAAAGATAATGCAGGACTTTAAAGATAAAGACAAAGATAATGCTTTAAAGATAATGTCTTCTCACTTTTATTGTCTTCAATGAAAAATCTAATGTCATTCTTATCTTTTTTCTTCTGTACATAACATGCCATTTTGGGGCTGCTTTTAAGATTTTATTACAGATTTAGAGCAATTTAATTGTGATGTGCTTGAGTTTGTTTTTCTTCATGTTTCTTGACATCTGGGGGTTTGTTGAGCATCTTAGATTTCTGGTTTTTATCAAGTTTGGAAAATTTCTGGTCATAATTTCTTGAAATATTTTTTCTGTCTCTACTCCCCTTCTCCTTCGAAGACTCTAACGGTATATCAAGCCACTTGAACTTATTCCATAGCTCACTGATGCTCCTTTTATCTTTATGGATTCTTTTTTCTCTTTGTATTTCATTTTGTATGGTTTCTATTGCTATACCATCAAGTTTACTAATTTTTCCTTCTGCAATGTCTGATTGACTGTTAACCTAATCCATTGTATTTTTTCAGCTCAGACATTGTAATTTTAATCTCCAAAAGTTTAATTTAGATAATCAAAACATTGTGGTATTGGTGAAAGAATAGACAAATAGATCAATGGAACAGAATAGAGAGACCAGAAATAGACTCACAAAATATAGTCAACTGATCTTTGACAAAGGATCAAAGGCAATATGATGGAGCAAAGATAGTCTTTTCAACAAGTAGTGCTGGAATACCTGGATATCCACATGCAAAAACACTGAATTGAGACACGAAACTTACACCCTTCACAAAAATTAATTCAAAATGGATCACAGACATAAATGTAAAATGCAAAACTAAAATTCCTAGAAGATAACATAGGAGAAAACCTGGATGACCTTGAGTATGGCAGTGACTTTTTAAATACAATACCAAAGGCACGCTTCATGAATGAAATAATTGATAAGCTGGACTTCATTAAAATTTAAAACTTCTGCTCTGCAAAAGACAATGTCAAGAAAATGAGAAAAGAAGCCACAACCTGGGAGAAAATATTTGCAAAAGACACATCTGATAAAGGACTGTTATTCAAGATAAACAAAGAACTCTTAAAACTCAACAGTAAAAAAACAAACAAACCAATTAAAAAATGGGCAAAAAACCTTAACAGACACCTCATCAATGAAGATAGACAGATGGCAAATAAGTGTATGAAAAGATGCTCCACATTATATATCATCAGAGAAATGCAAATTAAAACAATGAGATACCACCACACACCTATTAGAATGGCCAAAATCCAGAACACTGATAACACTAAATGCTGGCAATGATGTGGAGCAACAGGAACTCCCATACATTGTTGGTGGGAATGTGAAACGGTACAAAACTTTGGAAGATGATTTGGTGATTTCTTACAAAATTAAACATACTCTTACCATACAATCCAGCAGTCACACTCCTTGATATTTTCCCAAAGGAGCTGAAAACTTATGTCCACACAAAAACCTGCACCTGGATGTTTATAGCAACTTTATTCATAATTGGCAAAACTTGGAAACAACCAAGATGTCCTTCAGTAGGTGAATGGATAAATAAACTGCAGTACATCCAGACAATGGGATATTATTTAGCTCTAAAAAGAAATGAGCTATCAAACCATGAAAAGACATGGAGATAACTTAAACGCATATTGCTAAGTGAAAGGAGCCAATCTGAAAAGGCTACGTAGTGTATGATTCCAACTTTGTGACATTCTGGAAAAGGCAAAACTATGGAGACAGTAAAAAGATCTGGGTTGTGGGGGGAGGGGTGAATGGGTAGAGCACAGAGGATTTTTAGGGCAGTGAAAATACCCTGTATGATACCATAATGATGAATATATGTTATTATACATTTTTCCAAACCCATATAATGTACAACACTAATAGTGAACCGTAATGTAAACCATGGATTTTGGATGATTAAGATGTGTCAATGAAGGTTTATCGATTGTAACAAATGTACTGGTCTGGAAGAGGATGTTGATAATGGGGGAGGCTAGGTATGTATGGGGATAGGGGTATATGGGGAAGCTCCATACCTTGCCCTCAATTATTCTGTGAACCTAAAACTGCTCTAAAAAATGTCAATTAAAAAAATTCAATTTTAATCTTTTTAACATCTTTATTTTTTTACTAAATTTCGAACATATGGAATATAGTTATAATAATTGCTTTAATGTCCTTCTCTGCTAATTCTGATATCTGTATCATTTTAGTTTGGTTTTGATTGATTGAATTTTCTTTGAATTATGGGTCATATTATCCTGCCTCTTTTTTTGGCTAGTGATCTTAGAATAGATGCCAGATATTGTGAATTTTACCTTGCTGGGTTCTGGATATTTTTATATTCCAATGATTCTTCTTGAGTTTTACTGTGAGATGTAGTTAAGTTACCTCTAAGGAATTTGGTCTTTGTAGATCTTGCTTTTATGGTTTGTTAGGTGGGTCAGGAGCAGGGATCAGTCTAAACCTATTTATTCCTCACTACTGAGGAAAGACCTTCCTGAGTACTTTGCCCAGTGCCCCATGAATTATGAGTTTTTCCAGCCTTGCTGGTGAGAACAGGCACAGTTCCCAGGCAATTTCCTCTGATCCTTTTCAATGGTTCTTTCCTCAGCCTTAGACTCCTCACATGCATGTACTGATAAGTACTCTGCTGAATGCTAGAGGAGGACTCTTTGCTGGTCTCTGGAGTTCCCTTCTGTGCAGTTCTCTCCTTAACTTTACTTTGTTCTGAGAATTGTGACTGTCTTGCCTTCCTCAGACTCTCAGACTCTCAGCTTCATCTCTTTAACTCAGGGAGACCACTGGGCTCTGCTGAGGTTCCCCCTCTCTGCTCCTCAGCCTGAAAACGTTCTCCAGGAAGTAAGCTTGGGCAACTGTAGGTTTTTCCTGATTTGTCTACTGTGTCTTAGGAATCACTGACCTTTGTTGTCTAATGTCAAAAGCTTGTGTGCCTTCTTTAAAAAAACAGACATTTATATTTTGTCAAGACTTTTAGTTGTTTCAAGTGGGAGGATAAATACTGTCCCTGTTACTC
The DNA here is from genome assembly GCF_020826845.1 of Diceros bicornis minor. Classification (NCBI taxonomy): domain Eukaryota; kingdom Metazoa; phylum Chordata; class Mammalia; order Perissodactyla; family Rhinocerotidae; genus Diceros; species Diceros bicornis. The sequence continues at coordinate 38,347,158 of NC_080746.1, forward strand.
CATGTTGACTGGAAATGGAACTTTTCCTTTAATCTTAATATGCAAATTTTCCTTAAAATTCCAAGACTTGTAATGCCCCCATTCCCATCCATTTCACCCAAGCCTTCTACACTTGTCTCTGTGTTTTCTTATACCCTCTCGGTGGGTGACTACTCTAAGAGAGAATTTACTCTTTTTATAATAGTATTTAAATATATTAACCTGATTTTTAAATTCATTCAATATGTGAATGTTTACCAGATTCTTCCTAGGCCACTGGTGTTTCTTCCTAGAACCATGGACTCTTTGCTCTGGAAAGCTGCTCATAGTCCATCTCACAGGTAGGTATCTTATCCACAGAACCCCTAAGAAGTAACTTCTGGCTTTTGACTTTCTAGAGTTAGAAAATGTGTCTGTTTATTTCAGAGAATTGTGTACCTAATCCATCAGTAATGCAGTTGATGTTGATGATGATGATGATGATGATAACTATTCATGGAGAACACGTGGATTTTATTGGTCGGCTTAAGTGATGGATTACTTCTTGGAAAACAACTGAACTAAATGTACTTTGGAGAAGAATTATCTTAACTTTATGGTCAGTTTTTCCTTTTTCCTTGTGCGTGTGCGGGTGGGCAGACACACATTCACACACAAATTCAAGTTCTTCAATGAATGCATCCCTTGCTGTACCAAATAAGTCATCTTCATAGCAATTTGCTGTGGAGGTTGCTTGAACCCACCACTCTTTTACTTTCAAGCCTTTACGCATGCTGTTTCCCATGCCTGAAATGACATCTCACATTTTTATCTAGTTAACTCCTCATTCTTCAGATATTAGTTCAAATATCACTTTTTCAACAAACTTCTTGTTTTCCCCTAGACCTAGTTTTGATCCACTTACTCTGTACTCTATGAGCTCCTTTCTTCTTAGACAACATGTTATTTCTTACTTAGAGTTTGTCTTTCCCACTAGACCATGAACTCTAATGAGGGAGGAACATTGACTCTTTTTTATAATAATGTATATCCAGTGCCTAGAACAGCTCACGGTGGGTGCCCAATGAAAATCACGGTACTGATTTAAATTTCCTTTAGATTTGTGAAGCTCATTAACTACCAAGAAATATTTCTCAGCACTTACCTTAAAGTAGCGAAAAAGATGTGAAGGCACTAAAAGGCGTGATGAAAAATACATGAGCTTTGACATACAGACAAATTTGGATTTAGATTTTGGTACCACCACTTATTCATTGAATAACAGAGTAAATTATTTGCTTTCACTGAGCCTCATCTTTTTTTTTTTTTTTTTTTTTTGCATTGAGACAATAACAGCTTCTCTTAGAATTGTTATGACAATTAAATGAGGCTACCTATCTAAAACTTTCTAGCACAATGCTTAAAATATAGTAGATGCTCCATAAATGTTAGCTTCTCTCTCATCCTTTTGCCACTCCACTCTGTTCTTCCTCACTCCCCCTTCTTCTGATTTATTTCAGCGATCTTTCCTCCTAAGGAGAATCCTGAGTGAACTATCAATACTATCTAAAATAAGAGATGATATGGTAGAAAGTGTTCCCTTCTTGAGGTCACAGACAGGAATTTAGATAAACACAGATGTAACACAAAATCACAAATATTCAGAATTCAGGAGACCTATAAGCTCAAAATCCTCATTTAGGTGAAGGCATTTATGTCTAGAGAGGAAAAGTGACTTGGTTAGGGTCCTAAAGAAAACTGATGAGGAGCTTTGGGAAAGAATATACCTAAGTAGCTCAGGGTAACTGAATTTATAGGTTTGCTGGTTCTCAGATTGATTGCTATCAATTGATATTCTTAAATACAGTCTTATGTTGAGTCCTGCTGGATGATACTTATGGAGATGAAACTGGTAAACAAAAATGCAGATGTTAGGAACAATTCTATCCTTTTCCTCATTTCTAAGAAACTATGACTCCTAGTGTAAAAAAGTTCAGGCAAGCAGTGATTTCAGATAGAATTCTTGTCGTGTGTTTACTGTTTTGAGCGGCCGTCTGTTTAATCCTTACCATTAACTGTGCCTAATTCTATGGTGTAAAACTGGTATTGTAGGCAAGTGGGTAGCAGATCTACAAAATTGTGTCCATATGTTGTACTGTGAGGGTGGGCCGGTGGTGGTTAGGAAAGGAATGATGACCTCTAGTGTCGCACAACCCTGAGAGAAATCAGGCCATTGATATCTTATGACTATGTGTTGTTCCTTTGAGTTGATCTCTGGGACCAGTGCCAGAAAAATAAATGAGAACCAGAGACCAAATTAAATGTTGCCTGATCGTTATGTCAAAGACAAAAGCAGGAAGATAAAAATCTCAAAGCCAAATAGATCCAGGACAAAGGGGAAATAATGGCAGCTGTAACCATAGTTTGGAACTAAGAAGTGGAACAAATGAGGCTGAACTTGCTGACCATCTGTTCAGAAGCAGAGGGAGGCTCAGACAGTGCCCTGGGCTTGGGGTCTGGTGATGAGCTTTTGCATCCTTGCTCAGCTTCTTCTTGGTGGGGTGACTTGGGAAAGGTAACCTGTTCTCTCTGAATTTCAGTGTCCTCATCTGTTATCTGGAGATAATGATACCCCCCTTTTTTCAGGATCAGCACATATTAGTTCTTTAACAGCTTTTCCTACTCTACCGCCTGCCTCCCACCCTTGGCACCCAACCTTGCTAGAGCCTTGCTCACAACAGGCATTACTACTGTACTTTAGCAGAAAAATACAATGCAATAGCAAGATGTACACAAACTATACGTTACACATTTAAAAACATATACAAATATATATCAAGCCTATGTCAAAGATTTTCTTAACTCATTAATGAGGGAAGCAGGAGGATGGTAAAGGAGGCTCTGAGAGAAAGAAGAATAGCAAGTTGTGAATGAAAGAATGCTGAAATAAGGTTGTTACATTATATACAAAACTGTTAACATTCTAGGAGACCAATAAAATGATAAATGCTAAAGTTTTCTTTTTTACTGGGCATTTATTTTTATCTCCACTAGAAAAACATACCTCACAACTTTTCAATCTTCTGTAAGTTAATACTTAACTTTACACAGAGTCTGAGCCCTAGTTAAGTCAAACTACATGACAGCCCTAGAGAATCAGCTCACAGCAGGCTTTTTGGAAAATGCTCTAATTAGATCATGAAAGATCTGGTAGTGATCTTCTTGCTTTATTTCCAAGTTTTAGATAATTATTTTTGCTTTGGGTTTGGTCAATGAATCACTGGCCTATCTGAGACCTTGGCCTTCTGGGACCTGGACCACAGGCTATAATTTCTCATTATTTGAGCCTTTGGAACTGAATTAAATCACCCTAACTATGGTTGTGTTTGAAACTTGTAAGGACATTGGGAAATGAGGAAGGGAAAAGAAATAGCCTAGAAATGAAACGAGATTAATTTTCATTTTCGCATGAGCTGTGACCTCTTTTTCTTGGGTGTTTAGAAATGGAGCATGTTTTACATTTGCAGCAGCCATCTGCATGGAAGCATAAGACAATTACCTCTATAGCTGACCAACATATTCCTTAAACCTCAGCTGTATCCTTTCCTCCCTGTCCTCTACAGACGAATTTCCTGTTGGTTTTTTTAATCCTTTCATTTCCCTTTATTGTTTATCTCTCTTGATAATCTTTCCCTCCTCCTTTCCTACCCTTCCTGGGTCTTTATATTTACTTCAAGCAGTTTTTCCTCTTTTTTTTTTAATGACCCTTCCCTCATGGAGTGATTGAAAGCAGAAGAGATCTGTTTTCCTTTCACTCTCTTTTTGATTCCTTTCTTTAGTTTGCTTTTATGATATATACTCCCCAGCTGTCTCTGTGGTTGTCACTACCCAGACCCTTTGCTCCCCAATTCCTCCTTTTGGCCATTTCATACATTCTTAGGCCTTTAGTTAGAGGAGGACAAAAGGGGAAGCGAAATTCTTAAGACAAATCAACATAGATTTTGGAGAAGAATCTTTAATTATTCTTTAATACGAACTGGCCTTTTGCTCACATTTAATAAATAAATAAAAATTTCTTTTTAAAACTATAAAGACAATGATACTACCATAAATAGTAAAAGAAATCATTTTTTCCATATGATTGCCTCATTAATGTAAATATTTTCATTTCTGTATTTTTCTTCTGTCTTTGTCTTCTGATATACATGCTTTTTGCATCATTGCAAAAAGTATTCATCATGTATGTATGTTAAAAAAATCTCTTTATTTAAGTTTGTGGCATAGATATGCAAGCATATCTTGCAGGTGTAATAAGGAGTAGACAAAAGTTGGTCATCTAAAGACTGTGGGGCATTGTGACCTTTTGGTGTGGGAGACAAAGACTGACCTTCAGGAAGCTGTGTCCATCCCCATGCAGGGTGTCCTAGTGTTTGAATTACCTTTCTCTGAACACATGGTCAGGCAGACATGGTTCTGCCTTCCACAAGTAGGCAATCAGCAATAGACTTGTTTGCTAAGTCATTTGGAGCAGAAGGACAAGCTCGTTAATAAAGGACATTCTAATAAATGAACAAAGAATCTTTGCTGTTTGACTTAAAAGTGGTACATATTGTAGCAATGAAGGTGTGAATCTGGAGTGAGACCTGAGTTCAAGTCCTGCCATGTGCTAGTTGGATAACCTTGAGTAAGTCACATAAGTTCTCCAGGCTTTAGTTTCTTCTTTTGTAAAGTGGAGATATTAATAGAGATATTAATCACTATTTTTGAGGTTATTTTACAAATATAATATCAACGAAGATGTTATATGTTATATATACTTGGCAATAAGATATGGGTTATCTTAAATACTGAGGAAATTTTATAAATCTCCTGTAACTACTTGTTTTTCTATTCATCAAGAATGTTTGCATGGAGGAAATGAAATTTCAAGGTTTACTACAGGTCTGTATTATTACTTTTTTTCATAATCCCTTCCAATTTACAAGTGGATATGTGCTGGGCAAATGGGAGTAATTAAAGAAGTAACTAATTAAAAACAATGTGTTACTGACATAGGATAGATTGATAGACCAATGAGACAGCATGAAGTTCAGAAATAAATCTGCATTTACAGAGAAGTTTAGTATATAATAGAGATGACATTTCTGATCAGTGGGCATTTGGATGAAAATATACCCTTGCATAAAATATGAAATCTCCATGTATTCTGCCAACATTATTTAAAGAAGTCCCCTGAATTTTGTTTTAAAAATTTACTAAATTATACAGGATGGTGAACTGAATCTTCTTCCCAAATTCTCAATGAAATTAGAGAAAAGGTGCTTTAAAATCAGTACATCTGTAACAATGCTGAAAAAAAAAGTGCTATAGGGAATACAAATTTAAAAGAATTTTTGGAGGATAGAAGGAAAATGGATCAGATTAATGGAGACAACCAAGAATATCTAGATATTTTAGGACAAGTAGCAGCAAAAAAGTACCCAGAGGTGGAGGAAAAAATCACAACCCATTGACTCAGGAAACAAAAAAGAACTTGAGAACATTCTAATCTGTTATCATTAGAGACATTTATGGGGATATTTCTGACTCAAAATAAGAAAAGACTGCAGTAAAGGAGGAATATTAAGAAACAGTTCTTATAAATAAAAATCACGATTGCTAAATGTTTTTCAACAGAAGGCTTGAAGACCAAATTATAGATCTAAAAGATGAAGATGATGAAGTCTCCAAAAATGTAGAGAAAAAAGACAAAAAGAAAAAAAAAATGAAATTATGAAAGAAAAATGAGAAGGAAGGGAGATCAGAGGCAGAACCTCCTTATCTGTTTATAGTATTTACAACAGTTTGATGCTCCTGGGAATAGACCTATAGATCAGAATGGCATCATGGAGTTCAGCAATTGACCTGCATTTATATGGAAATGTACATATGGTAAAGGTGGCATTTTAAATCAGTAGGCATTTGGGGAAAGGGTTCATTGGCCTCTGGGAGCATTGTATGGAACCCTGCTTTACTCACAAATTATTTGATTAGATGCAGACCTGATACAGATATGCCAGAAACTCTCATAACCAACGTTTTAAATTTGTAAAATTTTAGTGTCTATTTCCTTCCATTCGAAAAGTAAATTTCACCTCCCAAGGGAAGGTGAAAATGGAGTAGAAGGCAAGGGCAGGTGTAAGTCTTCTGCTCCAGCAGGCATGACCAGGGAACAAATAAACAGTTTGGGGAGTTTTTCCAGCCCTGCCTGCTGTTCTGCTCTGTTAAAGAAAGGCTGTTGTTCTTTTACAAAACTGCAAAAGAATAGACACTATGACTCAAATCTCACTCTTCTCCAGCTTTTATCTTTCTTTGAGGAGAAGATGGGTCTGGCTACATGAATATTCCCCTACACAACTTACATAACCTTCCTTAAAGAGAAGCTCAGAGCTGTGTAGGGCAAAATCAAAGAAAAGGGCATAAGGTTGCCTTAACCATTTTGAGCTGAGAGCAGAAAGGAAACATTGATTTTACGTCTTAAGTATTTCCTGCACATTGGAAGGAGGAAGTGACAGCATGACATGGTACTCAGTCAAGGGCCTAGATTCCACTAGTTTCTCAAACTAGAGTGTGCAAGTTCTTTACAGTAATTAAAGTAAAATTTGTGTTTAATTTGGAAATAATCTAGCCACATGAATATAAACACATTCTGAGCCATCAAATGACTACCTGAGTACAGGCACACAATTTCTGTGTTGAAGTTGGCTTTTGTGTTTACAATTTTATTGGCCTCAAGTAGAAAGGAAAAGAACAGAGAAAAAAATTAATATATTAGTGAAAGCCAATGGCATCAAGAGCAGGCTATGAACAAAAGTTTTATAGTAGCTTAAAAAAAGAACTGTGCCGGGAAGATAAAGTTCTCTCCTAGTGCATAGTAGCGCAGGCTGCCAAACCTAAAAGATCCATGCTCTGGCAGTCAGAAACATAGTCACAGAGTAAAGGGTGATTTTATTTCAGCACAATAACATCATCTGTCACATTAAATTAGTAGAGTTAATTTGAATTAAATTGGTTCTGTAAGTTTATAGTTGTGTGAGCATAAGGAATTTGTACCCAGATTTATGTTTGTACATCTTTAAATAGCATTCTAATAAAAATAATTTGATTAAAACTAAAAGCTAGCATCATGGGTACTAGTGTTTTTCTTAGCCAGGAAACACATCAAATTTGATCCAAGCTGACCCTAGTGGTTCCTCCAGGCCACAAAGGTTGCTGCACGAGGTTGAGCTGGAATAGAATCAAGGGCTCATGTGACTTGGCCTCTCTGTTTCTTCCTGAGACAAGCCCCTCTAGGGTGTCCTCTTCAATTTCTAGCCAGTTCTTTTTCATGTTTTAATTTTCTATTCATGAATAAGTCTCTCTTTCCTTAGTGTTTACTTAGTTGTGCGTACTTCTCAGCAGAAGGGAGAATGAGATATTTTGGAAGAGGAGGCTTTGGGGTGTCCTCTGAGAAAAGGTCTTTAGGGGCAGCTAGCTTGTGGCTAGCTCAAAACAAGGTAGCCCTGGCGGAGCATGAACACGACCCCAGACAAGTTGAGAAGACTTTGAAATAATCCCAACCATTCTGTGGGCAAGACTAGTGCTCTGGTGGGAATTATGACCACTCTTACCCAACTGAGAGTTGGCAAAATCCTTCCCTTTAAGACAAATTGCTTAGAGCTTCTAGAGCTCTTATGGGGTAAGGGTTGATCAGGTGGAAAGATGGTGCGTAGTTCAAATTAAACTAGAAAAACAATATATGAATTGATGATGAAAACATAATGATTTTGAGCAAATTGCTCCTGATTGCTGATTAGTGCATTCTCTCCCTATAGTCACATTATGATTGCTGTGGTCTGAACATGTCCCCCTCAAAATTCTTATGTTGAAATCCTAACCCCTAAAGATGATGGTATTAGGGAGTAGGGCCTTTGGGAGGTGCTTAGGTCGTGAGGGTGGAGCTTTCATGAACTGGATTAGTATTTTCTTACAAAACAGACCCCACAGAACTCCCTTGCTCCTTATACCCCGTGAGGACACCATGAGAAGACACCAGCTGTGAACCAGAAAGAAGGCCTTTACCAAAACTCAACCAGCTGGTGTCTTGATCTTGGACTTCTCAGCCTCTAGAACTAAATTTCTAGTGAGAAATAAATTTATATGGTTTATAAACCATCCAGTCTGTGGTATTTTGTTATAGTGGCCTGAAACGGACTAAGACAATGATCAAAAGCTTACTTGGTGGACATATTTGGAGTTGGCTGGATTATGTCCAGTCTGATCAGAACATGATAGACTGACAGTCACTCCATCCCAGGGCTGCAGACCTGGCACGCAGACTTCACAGACCCTCCCTTCTGGATGTCCTTGAGTGAGCCCACCAAGCATTTGTCGTCTTTGGATGCTTTTCATTCTGAACAGTCCCTTTCTGATTGATGCATTGTTTCTTTAAATATGCTAATAACCCTACATCTGCTTATAACCAGGGCTTGCTGGCCTAATTCTTTGTTTTTAAGACAACCCTATATAAGTCAGCTTTGAGCCGCTGTGTGTTGATTTTATTTTTCTCTCAGAAGCTACTCATTAATTTTATCTCCAAGTTCTTGGCATCTCACTGTTGCTTCAGTATACCACTTGTTTCTTTCTTTTACTTTGTGCTTATTAAAAAGAAAAAAAACCCTACCCTTGATACATGCGTGCTATGGCATCTCCAGAATTCCCATATGGGAAGGGTGTGGGGTCTGTGATTTCCTGGGAATGGGGGGTAAGACTGCTCTGAAGCTGCTTTTGGAGGACAAGCACACTACTTCAATGTAGAAAATATATTTATTTGGTGGTAGCTTGAAGCTGTGTTTACACAGTAATCACGTTTTTATGTGGGTTAGATGTTTATTTAGAGGGATCTGGGTGATGGGCTGATGAGGATTGTGGGTATTTTTGCTTCCCTAAGCCACCCCTTGGTTGCCACTCAGTGCATGGTTTAGCTCTTCAACCTGGATCATAGACTAGCTTTACAATATTCCTGGAGATGGAGTTAATTAATTGGCTTTCTCCCAGAAACCTCAAATTACTTGCTTCACTTTTATATTTACAGATATCTATTTGCACCTGTGTGCATTTTATGCCCTAGTTTTGCAAATCTGCAAATCACTAACTTTGTCGGCAAAGGACCACGTTTTTCCTGCAGATATCCTCTTTGCCAGAGAGTAAACAAGCTTTTCTCTTCTTCGTTTGCGCAATTCAATTTTAACCCCAGGCAATGCAGACAAGACTGTGCAGCCATTCAGGTCTCTCAATTAACTGATCGTACCTGCAACCAGTCCCTTGCTGCCCAGGTTCCTCTTTGAATTCTGATAACAAGATCAAATTAGAAGGGAATGTCATGGGCAGAAATACAAGTGACTAAAAATTGAAAGTGTATGTGTACGGTGGGGGGAGGGTTGGACGCATGTATGTTCCCCTTAATTATACTCAAAAGGCAAATATAAATTACGTTATTGGTTGTTTAGCTGATCCATGGCTTTTCTTCAACTCATCAACATAGTGTATGAATTCCTATTGCTCCTGTAACATATTACCACAAACTTTGTGGCTTAAAACAGCATAAATTTATTATCTAATAGTTCTGAACATCAGAAATCCAAAATGGTTCTCATTGGGCTAAAATCAAGGTGTGAAGAGGGCTGCATTCCTTCTGAAGGCTCTAGGGGAGAATCTGTTTCCTTGACTTTTCCAGCTTCTAGAAGCTGCCCACATTCCTTGGCTCATAGCCCTCTTCCTCCAACTTCAAAGCCAGCAATGTTGGACTGAATCCTTCTAATGCTATCATCTTTGTTTCTCCTGTGCCTCCCTCCTCCATTTTAAAGACCTTTGTGATTGCATTGGGCCCTCCTGGACAATGCTGGCTTATTTCCTTCAAGTCAGCTGATCAGCAGCCTTAATTCAGTCTGCAACATTAATTCCACGTGCAATTTTAACTCCCCTTTTGCCATGTAACCTAACAAATTCACATGTTCCAGAAATTAGGACATGGACATCTTTTGAGGGTGAGGGGAGCCATTGTTCTGCCTACCACATGCGGAAAGTCAAAACATTCTCTAAGTATTTCACCATGAGTACTCCTGCTTCCACAATTTACTCTAAATGTGGATTGATGTCTCTGTATGTATGAAGACCCCATAAATGTGTGACGTGTATGTATAAATCCTCTCAGGAGGCTCCTTCCTAGCACAATAAGCACCGCAGTAAGGTGCCTTCCTACCCAAAGCAGCCCTTTTCAGTGTTTGGTTGGGGAGTCACTGAAACATCTCCTTGCCCTTCTTTATTTTTCTCCTTCACAGACCTGCCACAAACACATGGAATTTCTAGCATCAGTTACCGTATTTGGTTAGGGAATTGTGTCTTCAACTCTTTTAAAATTAACTTATGGAACTTGGTAGCACATCAGTCTATTGACATAATTAAAACCTTGACATGTATTAACATATCAGAGACATTAGATGGTTACCTAGTAGGATGCAGGACAGGTAAACTAGGTAAATTTTGGGTTGAGGGAAAATGAAGAAAAAATTTGAATCTCGGGACACCGGGAAGACAAAGGTGTGCAGGGTAGGAGGGGCCCCTGCATTAGAAGACAATGCGCAGGGTTGGGAGGGCCTTGGGGAGAACTGTTCATTCATAAATTCAACAAATAGTGCTTATTCTATATGGCAACTCTGCAACACATTGGAATTTCAAAAGTGAGCAAAATATCCAATAGCTTACCTCCCAGACGTTAACTTCGGGGCACTCATTGGGATACCATGAAGGTGAGTGCATTTACTTTTGCATTTTTCCTAGGTTTAAGCCCTTGTTCCTTCACTCAGCATGTGACTTCTCCACAGTTACATAGAATTTTGAATCTTGGTTATAAGCTTGCCACATATTGTCATGGGCTGGCTTGTGTAGTTCAAGTGGACACAGTCTAAGGCCATGTTAGCTCTAATCAGGAATTCATAACACCAGTGTTGTATAAGACATGAAAATTATGATTATTGTTGTTATTATTATTTGCTGGTATTTCATTTTGAACACTTGCTCTTACTGATGTACAGATAATTCTTTGCTGTAGGAGGCTATGCTGTGTACTATAGGGTGTCTAGCAGCATCCCTGGTCTATATCCACTAGATGCCAAAACACTCGGTCGGTTGTGGCAATCTAAAATTTTTCCAGAAACTGCTAAATGTCCTCTGGAAGACAAAATCACTCCCAGTTGAGAACCGCTGATGAATAGTATGCAAGCAGAAATAAGCATAAATCACAAGTGTCCAGCTTGGTTAATTTTTATGAAGTGAATACACTCGTGTAACCTCCATCCAGATCAAGAAATAGAACATTACTGGCACCCAAGAAACACTCTTTTTAACCCCTTTCCATTATTTCTCAACCAAAAGATAATCATTTTTCAGACTTCTATTACTTTAGATTAATTTTGCCTGTTTTTAGACTTTATGTAAATGTAATCATACAATATATACTCTTTGGATCTGAGAGATTCATGCCTTGTGCTGCATGTTGTAATGGTTTGTTTATTTTCATTGCTTTATACAATTCCATTGTGGTCATACCACAATGTATTTATACCTTCTATTTCTGAGAAGCATTTGAATTGTTTCCAGTTTTTGGCTATTGTGAGTAATGCCGCTATGAACATTTGTATACATAACTTTCAGTACATTTCTGTGGTGTATATACCTCAAAGTGAAATTGCTGGGATTTGGGTATGTGTACTTTCAGCTTTAGTAGATATTGTCAAAGTTTTCCAAAGTGATACTACCAATTTTTATTCCCAACAGCAGTGTTTGAGAGTCCGCTCAGTCCACCATTGCCCATGATTAATTAATTTTAGCCATTCTGGTGGGTATGCAGTCTTATTGCATTGTGGTTTTTGTTTGCATTTTAATAAGATTAAGCATGTTTTCATATGATTATTGGCCATTTACATATCTTCTTTTGTGAAAGAGTATATTCAAGTGTCTTGTCCATTTCTTGTAATTGGGTGGAACATGATACCATCATCTCCTGGGATTATCAATCTCTTTAGAATTTTTCTCTCTCTCAGCTTAAACTAATAAAGAAATAGTCTGGTTTTGTTCATCTCTCTTGCGTGAGCTTCATTAGTATGAGTCCATTCACGAGTCAGAGCTCTCCTGGTTAAATTGACAAACTGGCCAAACCAAGGATGGATCTGGGGGCCTGACAGTCCTGCCAAGGTGGGTCTTGGCTGAGATAACATTGCAATGTTTCCTCCTCTTCCCTCTCCTCCTCCTTCTTTTAACTACAAAATCAACAGGAAGATATCCACAGCTAGAATTTTCTCATTTGATACCATAGTTTAATACATGTTGGATGTTGCCATACATGTTTTCCAGGATGTTTATTCATTGGATTGTTTTGTGTCTGAGATGACTACTTAGTGAAGTAAGAGTTTAATGTTAGGGAGTCTCACACAAACGGACAAATGCATGGACCTTCTATTCTTTTCCTACATGCCAGCGATAAGAGCTATATAACCAATGCTTTTCTTCCACAGGGGGTTTTGGCCACCTTTGCTGATATGACATCACATGCAAATTAGAGCCTAACTCACCTTCCTTACTCTCAGGCTTCCTCACAAAACCAGAGCCTACCCCTGGGATGCTCTGTTTCCACATTCATGCACTGCCTCCTCCTCTTGCCCTTATTACATAACTATCCAGAACCTTGTGTACTCCTTCCATCTCACGCTGAGATGTCATCATCTCCAGCTTGGATGCACTCTGTGTTTGGATGTGCAGGCTCCAAGGAGCATTTCATCAGCCCATGCTGTGTTTAGTGCTGCCAGAGGTGGGGCCCCTGCCAGGGATGCGTACTTACGCTAATGGCCTGTGGGCTTCTGGGAAACAAAAGGGCAGGTGATGGAGGACAGCCATCAGAAATTGGCAGGAAACAAGGCTCTTTTTGAGCAAAACCATTAAGAAGAACATGAATCAAATAGAAAGAATCTCAGAGGCTCTGGAAATATGATTGTGTCCTCATTTATATCTCTCAAGTAGAAGGGAATTGAAAGAGATGGCTGGGATCCCAAATTCCCAAGTCCTTGACCCCCACTGTCACAGGAACAGGAGGGAGAGATGCAGCAGGGACACTTAGGGCAAATGTGCTCTGTTACCCCGACTAAAACTTTAGTTCCAAGTCCTATGTTCTGACACTATGAAGAATAAGCCAATTTTTTTTCTACATAGCAGTACTTTATGAATTTAAAATTGGTGATCATGACTCCCCTGAGTTCTAATGAAGGTTTGAAGGTTGAATTGGAAACAAGTTCTGAGGTTCTTTTGCCTATAAATGAATCAGTGATATATATGAGGTATGTAGTTAAGTTCCCAGCCTTATGTAGATGCCAAGGGGGATACAGAATAACAATAGCCAACATCATATAGTGCTTACTTTGTGCCAAGCATTGTTTTAAAGGCATAATCCTCACAACAATCCTTTGATGCATGCACTATTACTATCCCCATTCGACAGATGAGGAAACTGAGGCTCAGAGAGGGTAAGAAACAAGATGCAAGATTGTGTGTTAAGGGAGTCACAGAGCTAGGATTCATACCCAGGCATTCTGGCTCCCTAGCATATGGTCTTAGCTACTAAACTAATGCTGCCTCCCTACAGAAGAGGTAAGAGATAAGAATTCTCCTTCAGGGATATTACACATGAGAGAATATTAAATATACGTAATGTATGTAGTCATGTCCTAAGAGAGACCATGGTCTGGGCTGAAATGGATAAAGAAGATGACGTGTGAAGGAGCCATTCCTTGGAAATTGTGCAGAATTTCAATAGGTACAGGGGAGATGAAGGTTTAGGAAGTGAGTGTTTTGGGACATTTAGCATCCCTGCACCCCTAATTGCCAGTAGAGATCATCAAGCACTGTGACAGCCAAATGCTCCACCATACGTTTGCAAAAGCCTGCTTGTTGAGAACAGCTGAGCTACATGTACAATGGCTCACAGCAGTGGTCTTCATGTGTAACAGAATCATATGGAGGGCTTGTTAAAACACAGATTGCTGGGTCCCCATTCCAGAGTTTCTGCTTCTGTAGGCCTGGGGTGAGGCCCAAGAATTTGTATTTCTAACAAATTCCTAGGTGATGCTGATGCTGTGGGGACCTCACTTTGAGAACCATTGGCCTTGAATCAGAAGCCAGCAGCACAAGAGAGTAAGGATAAGAGTATGGGCTGAGGGTAGTAGAAGATAAAAATGAAGAAATAGAATCATTATCTAATAGTAACAACCAACTTTGGTGATAATTTAGTGAGTCAGTACTGTGCAAAACACTTGACATATATTATCTCTTTTAATCGTCGCCACAAATTGTAAATGCTATTACTATTATTTCTAGTTTACAGCCTAGAAAACTAAGGATTAAGTACATTAGGTACTTTTCCAGGTCATATATCTATAAATTTAAACCCACATCCAGCCAATTCTAGGATGTAAGCACTAACCAGTACTGCTGTTCCACAGCTGTGAGAGGTGTTTTGATGTGATGTGTTGAGAAGTACATACTCTTTCAAAGTTTCTAATCAGTGATGTAGCAAGACGAAAGTGATAATTAGGGTAAATTATTCCAGCAGAATTGTGCAGAGGTTAAAGTCTGAGAAGATAGCTATGGATCTGTTATAGCAATACAGGCATGATAAAAATTTCAGGAAGAGAACTTCACATCCTATCCATTTTCAAAGTGAGTAACATGTCAAATGCCACATCAGGAGTTTCGTTAAGGCTGGATTTCTTTTTGTTTGCATATCTGACATTTAAAAACACAGATTTCGAAATCAGAAGACTTTCGTCTTGGATTTTCTGCTTATAATTTACTTGTTTATTCAAAAATATTACTAAAATCCACTAAAAGTGGCAACGATTTTTTTCTTCTGAAAACTTTGATTGGCTGTCTTTTTGTTTTGAGAAGACAAACAAAACTTAGGTTAAACTTTTGTCACTGGCTGCTTTTTAAACCTTCTTTTTGTCTTCTATGTCCAACAGTTTTATTATGATATGTCTTTGCTAGTGCCATGGAGTGAATTCCGACTCCTAGCAACCCTGTGTACATGAGAGTGGAACCCTCCTGGGTCTTTTTGCACCATCCTCTCACTTTCTGGTGCTATATCAGGCAATGCTCCACCGTTATTCATAGGGTTTTCATGGCCAATTTTTTCAGAAGTGGGTAGCCAGAGCCTTCCTCCTAGTCTGTCTTATTCTGGAAGCTCCACTGAAACCTGTCCACCATAGGTGACCCTGCTGGTATCTGAAATACTGGTGGCATAGCTTTCAGCATCACAGCAACATTCAGCCACCACAGTATGACAACCAATGGAAACAAACCTGGGCCATGGCTGTGAGAGCACTGAATCTTGACCACTAGACCACCAGGGATGGCTATGATATGTCTAAGTGTAGATTTATTTTTATCCTGCTTGTGTCTGAGTTGGTGTCTTTCTGGAAAATTCTCCATTATTGTTTGTTCAAATATTGTTTCTTCTTCCTCATTCTCACTATTATTTCTATTATTTGGAATTCTGATTAGAGTACGTTGGGCTTTCTCATTCTGTTCTCATTTTATTAATCTCTCTCATATTTTCAATATGTCTCTTTCAGAAACATTCTGGATAATTTCTTTGAACCTATCTTTCTTTTACTAAGTGTCTCTTCACCTATTTCTAATCTGCTGTTCACTCATTCATTGTTTAATTTCATTTACTTTATTGCCATTTTAATTTTCAAATTATTTTTCTTCAGATCTGTTTTTTATAGTCTCTTGTTTCTTGCTTATATTTTCAGACCTTGCTCCTTGCAGCATATCATTCTTATTTTATATCCAGCATCTGATAATTCCAATATCTGGAGTTTTGTCTGTCTGATTCAGCAATGTTATTTCTTCTGACTCTTACTCATGGTTCTTTGTTTACCTGTGTATTTGTAATTTTTGACTTTTAGCTCACATCCCTTGGATCACTATCTGAGAGAATCCTTTCAGGTCATGCTAAAATTGAATTCCTTCAAAGAGGATTTTATTTTGCTTCTTCTTATCACCTGGGGGCAGGCACTAAAATCCAGGACCATTTTTTTTGTGTGTGTGTTTTGTTTTTTGTTTTGTTTTCTTTTGTTTTCAGGAAAATTGGCCCTGAGCTAACATCTGTTGCCAATCTTCCTCTTTTTCTTTTTTCTCCCCAAAGCCCCAGTACATAGTTGTATATCATAGTTGTAGAGTTGCAGCTCTTCTACATGGGACGCTGCCTCAGCATGGCCTGTCAAGCGGTGAGTAAGTCCGCGCCCAGGATCCAAACTGGCGAACCCCGGACCGCCGAAGCAGAATGCGAGAACTTAACTACTACGCCACCAGGCCGGCCCCCCCAGGACCATTTTATATCAAAATTTCTATTTGAATTTTTTTGGACCACCCTGAAAGTTTTAACTTGGGCCAAAAACCTGTGTGAGGGCTGGGTTATAGTTCCAAATTCTTAAGAGATTTTTTTCCCTCTACACTCAGTGCCAAAGTGAAAAGAAATTCTTCCTGCTGTCTACTTCTAAGAGCAAATTTTATTCCCAATGAGATCTCAGCTTTATATGGGGGCCTACAATCAGATTTTCTACTTTGAGGGTGCCCTAGTGTTTGTCTACTTTCTTCTGTGCCTTTAAAACATATTTTCAAGTTCACCAAGGTTCAACAGATTCTCTCAGGGTCAAAGCCGAATTCTGTACTTGCTTGCCTTCCACCTCCCCATATCACTTTGTTTTTAGCTTTGGCATATTATATACTTTCTTGCCAGCTTAGCGAGGCACTTAAAATATTTAAAGACACACACATATGTAATATTTTAGCTATTTTCATCAGAAAAGTTGTTCAGGATATCTGATTATCTAGTCTGATGTATTGCAGAAAATACAAACCCCAAGTTAAACTGAAAATGTGTTGCAAATTGTATTAAAAAGGAAAGAAGAAGGGGCCAGCCTGGTAGTATAGTGGTTAAGTTTGTGCACTCCGCTTCAGTGGCCCAGGGTTCGTGGGTTTGGATCCTGGGCACGGAACAACACCGCTCATCAAGCCATGCTGTGGTGGCGTCCCACATACAAAAAGTAGAAGATAATTGGCACAAATGTTAGCTCAGAGACAATCTTCCTCACCAAAAAAAAAAAGAAAGAAAAGGAGGAAAAGCAGTCATTTTCATTGGAAGATATCATTAAATAAAAATGGCAAATGAACTCCCTGAGGACAGGAACAATATATTTTTTAATTTGTATCTTTAGAGCTTACTACCATGTCTAAGATGTAATAAGAGCTCCATAAATAATGAGTGAGGAAAATAATATGAGCATTTATATTGCATTGGAGGCTTCAAAAGTTTTGATCAGTATAACTCATTATTAAATCTATATGGATATATACTTAACTAGTTCCTAAAAATTAGGATTATACTAAGTATTTCTGGCCTTATAATATAGTTACAGTTATTGCTAAGCCAAGCATATCTTTGATAAACCTACTAACAGGCAGGAACATACTTCAGCGACCTTAATTAGAGCTAACCCATTTCAGATTCTGAATTCTAAATGGGTCCTTCTAACTCTAGATGGTGATTCATTTACCTGCATAAATGTTATCTGTGGAATTTCCCAGGACTCTGCTTCTGTGAACTGAGAGGAGGTTGGACATAAAATCACTGAATTCAGGAGTAGAGCTGAGGAAAGGCAGTCCCTGCCAGTGGTATTCCCCTTACAATTAAGGAGCTCCTCAAAACTTGGCAGAAAAGGGAGATATTGAAACAGTGAGAGTTTCAAATTTCTGTCAGGTCAGTTTCTGAGGCATACAGCTAATTCTGACTGGCTGGCAATCCGTGGTGTAGGTAACTAGACTAAAAATTACATTGCTTTGAGATCAGGAACTGCTTTGACTCTTTTAACAGGCGTTTAGAAAAATATTTACACAGACATTGGAATTAAAAAAAACTAGTTTCAAATCTGGCTTTGTCACTTACAATCTTTTTGTCAACAAGCAAGCTATTAATCCCTTCAAGTCTCTATTTTATCATCTGGGGAATTGCAAATAGTAACATTTATAAGATTGTGTTAAGATTAAAAAAGATAGATAAAATCAATGCAGTTCCTCATACAGTGTAAACATACAATAAGATTAGGCTATTAATAATGGCTATTATTTTTGTCCTTCTCGAAAAAGCCTAGCGTAGTGCACTTGTTGCACATTAGGACACTTAGTAAACGTCTACAAATTAACTAATAAAGCCAGCCATCTTTACTTGTTTAAGTGACTGCCCACATTTCTTCCCTGCCTTTGGCCTTCACCATTGGGAAAAACAAGAATCAGGATGATTCTCTGTTCAATGAAAATAAAGCCATAGAGAGACCTATTCATTTCAACTGCTCAAGAACTTGTTAAGCAGTTATTCAGAGGAGGCAAGAGCTAGTTTCTTGCCCCATCAAGGGGTAGAAAAAATCCCCAGCACCTGACACCAGCTTCAGCCTGGAACCAGCAGCCTCCATTCTGTCTACTGGGCCTTGGCAAAGCTTGTGTGCTTCCATTGAACCAACATGCTGACATGCAGCTCTGCCGCCACTGCAGCCACTACCCACGTAATCTCTCTCAAGAAGCCCTATGTATTCTTGCCAACTTCCAAAAAGAGGTTAGAGATAAAGACAGATTTTCTGGAGGGCTTGCTTTGTGGCCTTGGTGAGGGTCCTTCCAACTATTTACTTTCTTTGCTTGAGAAACTCCCACCTTGCCTCTAACAATTCAGCTTGTTCTCAGAAAGAAATATGGAGTCCTGAAAAGAAATCTCAGTAGCCCTTCTGATTCAAGGAAGCTATGCAAAACTGGCACACACTGTCAAATAGCAAACAGAGAAATATTTCTATGGCTAAGGTTACAGGGGAATAGAGATTTTGTGGCCAGAACACAAAACCATTAATGGAGTTACAGGATTTGTTTCAAAACCCACCATCTCCTCCTCCCTCCCATTTTTTTTTACTTGATTTGTGACTTTAAGCTAATTACTTAAATAAATGTTTTGTACTTCAAGGCTCTCCTCTGGAGAGTGAAAGCAAAATATTTCTGCAGAGGCATTTTTGTTTTCCTACGAGATGTCTTCACATCAAGTACATTGCTTATTGTATTGGATGGGTTTTTGCTGCATGCACTTGTAGAGCCTCCTATAAAACCCTAGTGACCAGGATAGTGAGTGTAAAGCTAGCTGCTTAATCAGAGGAGGATCTTTAATAGTGTTATGCAGAGTGTCACTTGGCATCTACGATTCTGCCCGATGGGTGAAACTGTTTTCATCTTGAACTACAATTCTGAAATAACACTTCTGATAAGAATTGAATAAAATATCCTTCCCAATGTTTTATTGGAGCAGGAGGCGGCACCCAGAGGAAGAACCCAGTGCTGTCAGAGCAGCCAAGAGACAAGGCTACCTGGCTCTTAACACCTTCCAGCTATTTGAAGTTGGAGAAGTACTTACTTTTTCTAATTTTGTTCCCTTATTTTTACATGCCTTATTGTACTAGCTAGGACCTCTAGCACAATGTTGATTAAAAGTTGTGAGAGCAGACATCTTTTGCCTTATTCCCAAATTTAGGAAGAAAGGGTTTTTGAAGATATGTTTTATCACGTTCTACCTCTTTTTTTTCCTGAAAATGGATGATAAATTTTGTTGAATATTTTTCTATGCCTATGGATATGATCACCTAGTTTTTCTTTTTGGTTTGTTAATATGGAAAGTTATATATTGAATACTAAACCAACCCTGCATTTCTGGGATAAACTCCAGTTGGTCACATGTATTACTTTGTATATATAGGGGGATTTGATTTGCTATCATTTTTGTTAAGAATGTCTGTATTTACATTTGTGAGGCATACTGATTTGCAGTTTTCTCTTATAATTTCTTTGGTTGGTGTCAATGCAATGCTTTTATTTTCTGCAAAAGTTTGTATAGAATTGGTATTATTTTCCTTAGATGTTTGGTAGAATTCATTAACACCAGTGATACCATCTTGGGCCTAATGTTTTCTTTGTAGAAAGGTTGTTAAATACAAATGCAATTTCTTTAATAGATGTACTACTATTCAGATAATCTATTTCATCTTGAATGAGCTTTGGAAATTTGTGACTTTCAAGAAATTTTCCATTTCATCTCAGTGGTCAAATGTATTGGCATAAATTTATTCATAATATTTCTTTGTTCTCTTTTTAAGGCATCAAAATCTGTAGCGGTGTTCTCCATTTCATTCCTGATATTGGTAGTTTGTATTATTTCTTTTTTCTCCTGCTCAGTCTTACTAGAGGTTTATCAATTTTATTGATATTTTAAAAGAACTAGTTTTGGTTACATCAATTTTCTCTATTGTTTTTTTGTTTTCTATTTCTTTGATATATGCTTTTATCTTTCTTCTTTCTGCTTACTTTATATTATTTGCTTTTCTTTTTGGAATTTCTTACCATGGAAGCTTAGATCACTGATTTAAGAGCATTCTTGGTTTCAATATAAGCATTTAAAGTTATAAATTTCACTCTAAGCACCCTACCAATTTTATGCTGTGTTTTAATCTTAATTGAATTCAGAGTTTTTCAAATTTCCTTTGCCATTTTTTGTTTGACCCATAGGTTATTTAGATGTGTGTTATTTAATTTTCTAATGCTTAAATATCTTCCCCATATCCTTTTTTTTTGGAGGTTCCTACTTTAATTCCATTGAGGGATCAAAGAAAATAGTTTTCAATCAATAAGACTTCAATTCTTTTATAGATTTAGATAATTTGTAGCAAATTGTTTTATGTCTCAGAATATAGCTTACCTTCGCGAATATTCCATGTACTTAAAAGAATGTTAATTCTGCCGTTGTTAGGTGGAGTGTTCTATAAATGTTAATTAGGTCAAATTAGTTGATAACATTATTCAAGTCTCTTATATCCTTTCTAATTTTCTATTTATTCTATCAATTATTGAGAAAAGAGTGGTGAAGTCTCCCACTCAAATTATGAATTTGGCTCAGTTCGTGCTTCATATATTTTAAAGCTCTGTTTTCACATGCATACAAATTTAGGATTGCTATCTATCTCTCAGTGATGAATTGACATCTTTATCGCTATAAAATATTCCTCTCAATCACTCTACATTCCTTTTTCTGAATTCTACTGCAAGAGTAGGAAATACAGTTACACAACCTATCTTACGTTTAGTATTTTCATGGTATCTTTTTCCATCCTTTTACTTTTAAACTCTGTCTTTATATTGAGATGGGGTTTTTTTGTAACAATACTTAGTTGGGTCTTGTTTATTCAATGTAACAATCTCTGCTTTACAATTAGACTGTTTAATATAATTATTAATTTTAAAGTGGCTATCAATATGTCTGGATTTAAATCTACTCTCTTGCTATTTGTTTTCTATTCGTTCTATCTTTTCTTGCCTTTTTTTGGATTGAGTAATTTTTTACAATTTCTTTCTAATTGCACCTATGACTTCCTAGCCAAATCTCTTTGTTTTATTTATTTAAGTGTAGTGGTTGCTCTAGGGTTTACAAAATATATCTTTACATTACCAGAGCCTACCTTTACATAATATTATACCAGTGCACATACGGTCTGAGGACCTTAGAACAATGTACTTTCATTTTCATTCTCCCATTCCTACATACTGTTTTTGCCTTACATTTTACTCTACATATGTTAAAAACTCAACAATTTATTAGTATCATTTCTATTTAAACAGTCAGAGTTCTTTAAAAGAAATTTAAAGATGGAAAAACAATCTTATATGTTTACCCACAAATCTACCATTTCTAGTGCTCCTCTTTCTTTTGTGAAAGTCAAAATTAGCACCTGGTATCATTTTCTTTCTGCTGGAAGAACTTCTTTTAATGTTTCTTGTATTGCGTATCTACCGGTAATAAATTTTCTTAACTTTTGGTTATCTGAACAATTCTTTATTTTGTATTCATTTTTGAAAGATATTTTCCCTTGGAACATATTTCTAGGTTGACAGTTTATGTCTTTCAATACTTTGAAAATGTTGCTCATTTGTCTTCTAGCTTGCATAGTGGCTGATAAGAAATTTGCTTTCATTCTTCTCTTTGTTCCTCTTTATGTAATATGTCTCTCTCTTTTTTTTATCTGGATGCTTTTAAGATTATCTTTTTATTGCTAGTTTTCAGTAATTTGATCATGATGTGCTTTAGTATGATTTTTTTATTTTGCTTGGAGTTCATTGAGCTTCTTGGATCTATTCATTTATAGTTTTCACCAAATTTGGAATACTTGAGCACTATTCCTTCAAATATGTTTTCTAATCATATGCATATCAACTACTTGATGTTGTTCCACAGATTGCAAATACTCTGTTTGTTTTCTTCTTGTACTTCATTTTGGATAGCTTTTTGCTATGCCTTCAGGTTTGCTGATCATTTCTTCTTTAGTGTCTAATCTTCTGTTAATCCCTCCCAGTGTACTTTTTTTGTGTGTGTGATGAGATCAGCCCTGTGCTAACATCTGCCAATCCTCCTCTTTTTTTGCTGAGAAAGACTGGCCCTGGGCTAAGATCCGTGCCCATCTTCCTCCACTTTATATGGGACACCACCACAGCATGGCTTGCCAAGCAGTGCGTCGGTGCGTGCCCGGGATCCGAACCGGTGAACCCCTGGCCGACGCAGTGGAGCACGCGCACTTAACCACTTGCGCCACTGGGCTGGTCCCCCTCCCAGTGTATTTTTATTTTAGATATTTCTAAAAGTTTTCCTTGGATCATTTTTTATATCTTAGATTTATCTCTTCATTATGTTCATGTCTCCTTTATCTTCTTGAACATGTGGAATTTATTTTTAATATCTGTTTTTATGTTCTTATCTGCTAATTTTATTGCCTCTGTCTTTTTTTGTGTCTGTTTCTATTGAGTAATTCTTCCCTTGATTATATGTCATATATTCCTACCTTTTGGCATTCCTGGTAAATTTTTATTATGAATTTTACACTGTTTGGTGCAGAATTTTTTTCCATCCCTTTGAATAGTGTTGAACTTTCTTCTGGCACTCAGTTAAGTCATTTGAAATCAATTTGATGCTTTTGAGACTTGGTTTTAAGCTTTATTTCTTGCCACTTGAGAGCAGCTTTTAGTCTAGGGATAATTTAACTTCTATAACACAGCAATGTCCTTCTGAGGATTCTACTCAATATCATTCCATTCTGGCTGGTGGGAACACAAACTACTCTCAGCTTTGAATGAGAAATTTTTAACCTCCTATTTTCCCCTGATTTTTTTCCCAGCCTTGATGAGTTACTTCTCATGTTGCACTCAACTAAAGATTCAAGGATATTTCTCTGCAGATCTGCAGAGCTCTCTCTCTCCCCTCTCTGATACTGTGCACCTCCATCCTCTGTAATAGCGTGCCCTAAAATTCTGGCCATCTCAGCTTACTCAAACTTTGATTTCTCTCTTCTCAACTAAGTGAGTCCACTAGCCTCTGGGTTCTTCCTTTCTTGAACTATAGCCTACGAACTACCTCCAGTGGTAATCTGGGGATTAGTAGGGCTTCCTTCATTTGTTTTGCTTTTCTCAGGGATCACAGTCTTCCACTGTTTTTTGTCCAATGTCTGAAAGCCATTGTTTGATATATCTTGTCTATGTGGGCTGCTGCCTGTGGTTTATAAATTTCTGTTTTGCAGTTCCCACATTAGTCCCTGGTCAAACTCGTTTTATCCTGAAAGCCCCAAATGGATCCTTAGTATTCATTCATTCATTTGTTTATTCCTTTGTTCTTTACATCATTGCTGGGAAACTATATGTGAAGCACTGGGGAACAGGGTGAGTGAGACACAGTCACTATCCTAGAGACCTATCTGAGCATGTGGGAAACAAACTTTCAAAATGATAATTGTTTTATATGGCTACAATGTGCACATGCCTGCTATTATGAAAGGATGAATGAAGTGTCATGGGAAACCAGAGGAGGAAGGAACTAATCATAACTAGAATGGTTTAAGAGCAGGGAGGAGAAGGTAAGGAAGACTTCAGTCAGGTGGTGACTCACTTGTGCACAATTCAACAATCATATCCCACAAAAACTAAAAAGCAGCAAGACAATTTTCTGAGCTATGGGTTATAACTCTGTTGGCTTTCTTAGTGAACTTAACAAATTTGAACCCTAAAACTCATAAAATAATAATATAAGGGTTTAACCTCACTACATACTTTAATATGGGAGAACAAAACAATTGACAGATGAAGCACTATGGAAAATTTCAGAACTACAGTTCAAGAGTAATTAATAATTTTTGTTTGCTCACCCTTCGCATGATCATTCCATTTAATCTTTACAACAGCTCTATTAGATAGTGCCACTATCAGCTCTCTTTTGCAGATGAGGAAACAAATGTACAGAGGGATTAATTGCCATAAGCCATGCAAATACTATGTGGTAGAGCCAGGATTCACGCTGAGGATGTCGACCACTGAAATTGCCGTCTTGAGTACTACACTAGCTGTTGTTGCTCGCAAGTCCAACAGCTGTTCATATCTTCTCTCACAGACATCTGATAAAAATCTTTGAAAATAATAAACTCAATATATGTTAAATATTTAGCCATATATTCACCTATTCTATGAATTCTATGAATAGTTGTAGTATTCATTTATGCTTTATGGAATGGATTTCCTTTTAGAAATATGCGTGGGAAAACAGACACATATAGGATACATGAGTAATCAAAGAAATTCAAGTAGGATCAATACGATATACTGTTTTACCATCTGTCAAACTGATAAAGACCAAAAACGATATTGATAACCAATGTTGAAAGAGTGAAAAGAGTGTGGAGTAGATACTTTTTTATATATTCCTGGTGAAATTGATAATTGATAATTTTTTGAAGGTAATTTGGAAATGTGTGACAAAAACCTTCAAATAGTATCTCTTTTGACACAGTAATTTATGTCCTAAGAGTATGTCTGAGAGAAATGATCATAAATGCACACAAAGAATCATAAACTACAAAGTTCATAATGTTATTTAAACAGTGAATAGTTATAAAATTTTAAAAATGTTAAAACTGAACAATTGGTTAAATTAACTATTATACAATACTTCTTTTTGAATTCTATGTAATAAAAAATACATAATGTAATAATACAGTAAATAGGGCATAATTTCAATTTCATACAGATACACACACACGAGTAGCTATCAATAGGTCATAAAATTGTATGTGACATTTTTTATTTGTTTTCTCTTGTATTTTCTAAAACTACAACCATGAATGTTAATTATTTCTACAATCAGAAACACATACAGACAAAATAAAAATAAATAAATCTAGCATCTAAATTCAGACTAAAAGAAAATTTTTGAACTTAGAAAGGTATGACATTCAAGAAAATGCAAGGGGAGAATTCTACAATACTCTGCTTAATCTGATCAGTTTTCAGGATTACATGGTTAATGCTGATATGATATTTCCCTTCCCTCCTAATATCAGAATTATTAGATACCTGAGTTTTCTCAATAACTTGCCCAATGTCTTTATATCCCTGTGAACGTGTCTATGCAGATGGTTAAGCATCTTCATTTAAAAGATAAACAATTCCATCAATCACATGAAAGTCTTATCTCCACAATTCCAAGTTCTCAGATATTTGGATATCTGCTGATTAAATGATAAAGTTTTCTAATTCTGACGATTCTCTTTTGTCCCACCCCCTCATCCCAGTTGGGAACTCCCCATTTCAGGCATTGTGGAAAGAGGGCTGTGGCAGAACCCCAGAGAACAAAGGAATCAATTCTCAGCTTTGGAATTCAAAATAGAGTTTTGTTGAGTAGGTTCAAAGAAAGGATGTGTGGTGTAAACAGTAATTTTGGGAAGAATGCTGTATGATTTAAGAGCCAATTTTCCTGGCCTAGACTTGCAATAGATTCCTTAAGCATGCAGAGAAGACATCGGGAAAAGAAGTAATAGAGTTAGATTTTGGGAAAGAGCCCTGGTACCTTATTTCCTTTTGACCCAGGGATAGCTCCTGTGTATATGTGTGTGTGTGTGTGTGTGTGTGTGTGTGTGTGTGTATGTGGGCATGGGAGTGACAATAGTGAACCTCAAAACATAATGGATTTTGGAAAGCAAGGAGACTTGAGTTTCTAAATGGATACACAGCAACCTCTGAGACTGCAGCAACATGACTAGACATGGTGGGAAGTGCAGAAGGCCCTGGAGGAACTGGGACATGCACCAGGTCCCCCAAAGCCCCAGAATGGCAGGAGAAATTATCTCAAAGGTGTAGGGGTGGATTCAGGTCTTATGGGGCCTGAAGCTTATATAATTTAGGGTACTCTCTTTAAGAGAAAGAGTGAAAATTATAAATATAAATTTAGGAATGGGTGTGAATATTTATTTAGACTTGGAAAATAAATCACAACAAATTATAAAATTTAAAAAGCTGACAAATAACATAAACATCATAAAATCCAGAAAAGTAATTTAAAGTTTTTGTTAATAAACGACCTGACATGCCCTTATCATAATTTATTTCTACAGTTTTTCTTGGCTTCATATACTTTGATTGCCTCTTCATATGACAACAAATTTGTAATGTTATTCTAAAGAGAGAATACAAAGATAATTCAGTCCTTTCTCTAGATGCTTATTAAACATTTTTTATTGCTAACATGTGACGTCACACATAGATGTACTTGCTGTTTGCAAGGTTCGTGGTCTATAAGGAATTCTGATAATGACAAAAATTTTGATAAATTTTATTTTTTCAAGTACCATAAAAAATGAAAAAAACTAAGATGTATTTATAATCGTATATAGTGCATTATTAAGTACATTCCTGATAGGAGAATTTCCATTTTGACAAGGTATCGAGGAGAATCAGATTTTCCGCTTGCAATTTTTCATGTCTGATGACTGGAAGAATTTTCCACAGACTAGCTTCTGTTCCATTCGTATCCAACCTTGTTTCTCCTCCATGCTACACATATATTTGATGCCAGGCACTTGAAGATACATTTTATATTGCAATACATCTTGCACCTTTGTGTCATGATGCCAGGTGAGTTGGCACAGTGGGGGCAAGGAGTATTTCTGGAAGGCAATTTGGGAAAGTTAGAAATAACTATACATGGAAGTGACTGTGAATTACATAAATACTGGACTAAATATATCACTGACTCAACTTCCCCTTTTCGGGATACTAAACATTCCCATTGCTGCTCTGATAATACCTTAAAATAATGAAAATGTGAATGAGAGGATACCAGAGGCTGTGTGAAAACCAAGGCAACATGTTAGACATCCCATTAATTGTGATTTAGTAATATTTGTGACTTGCCTTACTGTGTGCAATAAGTGTGTAATAAACTGGGTGTAATAAGCTGGGTGCTTTTCAGAGAACATTATCAGTACTCAAAGAGAATTGTCAGTGCTTCCTCTGGCTGAGTAACATGATGGACATCAATTATAAACCTCCCAATTATCTTGAAAGGGAGAATCATCTCTATTTACTAATCTAGGAAATAGAGGCTAACAAAAGGTAAACGACAAGTCGTGAGGGCTTATCTTAAGCATACCTCACGTAATGCTTTACGCATTTTATGAAATTACTCACTTTTTCATATCTAAGTTTTCAACAAATATGGTATTCTTTATTTAATTTCATTGGCTCTTCAATTATCCAGTTCATAATTCTCCAAGAGTAACAAAATTGAACCAAAAAATATATTTTTAGCTTCCATTCCTAATCAAAGTTCTATACATTTTTGAAATACATAGAATCCCCAGAGGACTGCTGTTTAGAAATGGTGGATTGACAAATTATGGCCTGGAGCTTTCTTTGTGGACATTTCTTAAAATGAATTCAATTTGTTTAATGGAAATAGAGCTATTCAGATTTTCTGCTCCGTTTTATGTCAGTTTGGTAAATTGTGTTGTGTAATTAATATGCCTGTTTCATCTAGATTGTCAAATTTATTGGCATTAAGCTCTTCAGAATCGTCCTTTATTTCCTTTTAACGTGTAAATGATCTGTAGTGTTATACTTCCACTTATTCTTATTAATATATCGTATTTTCTATCTTTTGTTAGTCTTGCTAAAGGCTTATTAATTATATTAATTTCTCTTTAAAACTTATTTTTGGCTTTGTTAATTTTCTCCATTAAATTATTTTTTATTTCATTGATAAATGCTGTCATCTTTACTATTTACTTCCTTCTACTAACTTTTAGTTTAATTTGCTCTTCTTTTCCTACTTTTTTCAGATGGGGTCATAGAGCATTAATAGAAAAGGAAAAGAAAAAGGAGAAGAAGAAAAGAAAGAAGGAAAGAAAGAAAGAAAGAAAGATTACTAAGGAAGAAATAAAATTGTCCCTATTCACAGAAGATATGCTTGTTTACATAGAAATTCCTGTCAAGGAAATAATACAAGAAAATTTCCGAGAACTGGTATGTATAAGTCTCCAGAAAGGTCCTAGCCCTCTTCAAAGTTAATTGAAAAGGTATAAAAAAACACACATATCATACACACACAGACACACATATGCACCCACACACATATATTCTTCCAAGTTAATCAAAAAAGTATAAAAAAAGCAAGAATGTATGTTTGATTTTTTCTACTTTTCTATTTTTTCAATTAATTTTAAAGAGTTTAGATATGTATGTGATACTTGAAAAAGTATAAAAAAGCATATATATATACACACAAATATATTTGATTTTTAAATTTTTTTTACTTTTCTAATTGACTTGAAAGTGTGTATATGTGTATGTATGTGTCTATTAAAAAGTAATATTTATTGCCTGATGAAAGACCAGACAGAATTTCAGAAGAAAGCTTGTAAATCAGAGAATGAAAAGAGGGAACATGTGTACTAATGTCTATTGAGCAGCAGGAACTTTATATATATAATTTTTATTCTACCTTCTCAATAACTCTATGAGGCAGATATTATTATCCTCATTTTAGGAACATTAAAATGCAGGTAGTTAATAATCGCCTGGGAATTTAACCTCAGATCTATATGATTCCAAAGCACTTTCTCATCCTACTTCAGCAAAAGCCAAGACTTGCGAAGTGCCTTGAAGTATGGTTAAAAGTAAGTACCATTTAAGTACTTATGAATATTATTCAGCGTAACTTATGGTATTTAATATATAAGAGGAAAATTAGAATTTCCTTTAATCATTCATTCAACAAATGTTTATTGAATTTCTACTTTCTGCTAGGCACAGAGTTGATAGGATTCAACTCTGCACAAGATATAGCCCTTGTTCCTGAGGTGCTTCTAGTCCTGGGGACTGGGGAGAGAACACAGGCCATGGCATACAGTGTAGTGAGCACCGCGATGGGAGAGTATGGTGTGCAGAGGTGCACACAGGATGAGGACATAACCCAGGTGTTAGAATTCACGGAGGCTTCTAGGACAACTTGCTGAGACAGGAAGGATGAGTGCATGTTATCCAGACGAGTGGAGGTGAGCAGCAGGGGTGAAGGTGGTGGGGTTGGTGAATGATGGAGATGTTCTGGGCAGAGAGATCTAGTCGTATGGAGATGACTGATGTCACAGGAGCCTCAAATGGCCTGACACGTTGTCTGATACTTGTTGGAACACGGGTGGGTAGGCAGAGAAGCAGTTATGGGATGGAAGAATAATTGGGGAACATAATCCAGTAATTACTGTAGGAGCATGAGATGAGAGTTATTGACCCAGAAATTTCCCTGTAAAAGGGCTTTCTCTGTCCTTTCAATTCCCAGAGACAGATTGTGCTGCTGTTGGAGGGAAATGTGTGCTTTTATCCCTCATATCTAAGTAGGTCAGTATTTGCTAACACTCAAGGAGTCTGCATTATTTCCCAGTTGGCTAGAACATTGTGCTAATGAGGAGCAGGTCATAGGTTTAATCCCCTTATGGGCCTCTTAGCTTTGCTCTGTTCTAGCCACAGACAGCACCCCTCACCCCAGGCTGTGCTTTCTCAAATGCCAGGTGCTGGCAGAGAAGTCTAGTGAGACCTTTTGGACCGATTAGAGACAACTCATCACCACTCACCGCCTCAGAAGGGTACAGCTTCCAGTGAATGTTCCACTGACAGCACATAATCAATGTAATTGTGGTTTTCTAAGAATGCTTAAAACACTTAGTGTTACTCCCACTAAATCTCTAACCTCAGCTCCTGTGGAAAATTTACAACCAAGGAGCTGCAATCAGCTAATATTCTCCTCTTCTTTCTCCCCTTCAGAGGAAACTAAGAATATTTATTAAACATCTAGTGAATTGGGAGTCTATGACGTTGTAGCAAGAGGGCCAGAGATACAATCTCTCATGCGTAGAAGTTTAAGCCTAAATTCCCATATATTTATTCAGCAATGACTTTACAGTACAATCTACAGACCCAGCTCCATGTTAGGCATCTAGAAGAAAAGATGCACTAATTAGCATTTATTGAAAATGACCTGTGTGCCAAGCCCGTAGCTAAGGACTTTACAAGGATTATTTCATTTAATGCTCAAAATAACAGGTCAAAACTCAAGCTCGCCAAGTCCTCCTGCATCCATTGCCTTCCTCTTTCCTGGGAGAGGAGGTTAGAAAGTATGAAAATGTGTGGCCATAGGAAAAACACTATGAGACATTCTCCTGGAAGAAATTTCCAGACAAAGAGGCCTGAATAATTACAAAAACTATAACCAATATTTATTGCCCACTTACTATGTGACAGGCATTTTTCTGAGCACCTCGTATCATTCAGACTCTTTAATCCTCAAATCCTTTAACTGTGAAGTTAGGTCCTATTATTGATATTTTATCTATGAGGAAATTGAGGCAAAGAAGGCCAAAGAGGTAAATCTGTCCAAGTTGACATGAGAAGTAAGTGGCTGAGCCAGGATTGTCACCTAGGCATTACCTTAGTCATATTGAGCATGTTTGTTGTACTGATTTGCCATTCATATACATTCTTCCGTGATGTGTCTATTCAGATCTTTTGCTCCTTTTAAAATCAGATTGTCTTATTATTGAGCTGTAGATTGTTTTTAAAAAAATTTATTCTGGATATAGTTACTTTATTAGACATATGATTTGCAGATATTTTCTCCAAGTTTTTTTAGTGTCTTTCAAAGACAAACTTTCAAATTTTGTTGAAGGCCAATTTATCAATTTTTTTGTTTTCTTATTCATGCTTTCCTTTCTGTCCTAGCTAAGAAACCTTTGTCTACCGAAAGGTCACAAAGACTTTCTTTTATTTTTCTTCTTGGAGTTTTATAGTTTTTGCTCTTATGTTTATGTCTATGTTTCATTTTGAGTTAATTTTGTATAGGATGTGAGGGGAAGGTTAAAATTTTTTTTCCTCCATATGGATATGCAGTTTTTCCAGCACCATTTGTTACAAAGACTATCCTTTCCCTCTTGAATTACCTTGATAGCTTTAGTGACAATCAATTGACCATAACTTTTGTTAGTAATATTTTGTAATTTTTGGTATACACATCTTTCATATTTTGTTAATTTATCTGTAAATGTTTCTCATGTATGTGAAGTACTATGGAAAATAATAAATTTTTTCAATTGCCAAATAATTTTTATTCTAGGATATAGAAATGCAGTTGATTTTTCTTCACCATGACTATGCTCAAATTGCTTGGCATCTCTATTGAAAATCAATTGCCAAGGCAGAAAAAAAAATCACTTGCCAATGCTTGTGTGGGTCTATTTCTGGACTCTCCATTCTGTTTTATTAATCAATACATCTATCTTTACATCAATACCATACTGTCTTGATTGTTAGAGCTTTATAGTAAATCCTGAAATCAGGTTGAGTAAGTCCTCCAACTTTGTTCTCATTTTTAAAAATTGCTTTGGTTATTCTAGACCTTCTGATTTTCCACATAAATTTTAGATCAATATGCAAATTTCTACAACAAATCCTTACTGAAATATTTTGATTGGGATTGCCTTGAATCTATACATATGTTGGTGAGAATTGACATTTTAATACTTTATGTCTTCTAATTATCTGGTTTATGTCTCCATTTATTTTGATGTATTCTCTTTTTATCCTTCTAATATCTGTAGGACCTGTGGTGATAATCTCATTCTGATTCCTGATATTGGCAATTTGTGTTCTCTTTCTTTTTCTTTCTTTCTTTTACTTCTTTTCTTCCTCCCTCTCTCCCTCCTCCCCTTCTCTCTTTCTTTCTTTCTTTCATTGTCTAGCTAGATGTTTGACAATTTTACTGGTGTTTTAAAAGAGAAGATTTTGACTTTGTTAATTTTCTATAGTGTCTGTTTTCTATTTTATTGATTTTACTCTTATCTTTCTTTCCTTCTTATTACTGTGTTTTGCTCTTTTTCTTTTCTAGCTTCCTAAGGTGGGAAGTAAGTTCATTAATTTTAGATACTGTTTTCTAACATAAGCATTTAAAGCTATAAGTTTTCTTCTACACAATGCTTTAACTGTGTCCCACAAATTTTGATGTTTTATTTTTATTGCTGTTTACTTAAAAATATTTGCTAATTTCCCTTGTGACTTTGTCTTTTCTGTATGAATCATTTGGAACTGTGTTGTTTAATTTCCAGGTATTTGGGGTTTCCTAGATGTCTTATTGCTTTTGCTTTCCTATTTAATTCTGTTGTAGGTTGTAATGGCTTGGATTATTTAAATTTTTTAGTATTTTTTTAATGAATTTATATCTTGGCTTTTAGGCTATTTTTTTTAGTATAAATTTTTAGTGGTTGCTCTAGGGATATACATAACTAAACTTTCACATCTGCTTAGAGTTAATATTGCATTACATCATGTAAAGTATAGAAACTTGGCAATCATGTTCCTTTATATCCCCCCACTGCCTTCATGTTACAGTAGTCATATATTTTACCTCTGCATACATTGAATGCCCCAAGAATGTTATAGCTTTTGCTTTAAACAGTCATACGTATTTTTAAAAACTTATGAAAAGAGATTGTTTTTTTATTAAGACTATTTTTTAGAGCAGTTTTAGGTTCACAGCAAAATTGAGGGCAAGGTACAGATCTTCCCCATATACAACCTGTCCCCCTTCCCAGCCTCCCTCATTACTAACATCCCCCACCAGAGTGGTATATTTGTTACAATTGATGAATCTGCATTGACACATCCTAATCATCCACAGTCTACAGTTTACATTACAGTTCACTCTTGGGGTTATACATTCTATGGGTTTGTAAAAATGTATAATGACATGTATCCATCATTATGGTACCATACAGAGTATTTTCACTGGCCTAAAAATTCTCTGTGCTCCACCTATTCATGCCTCCCCCACTCAGCGTAGGTCTTTTTACTGTCTCCATAGTTTTTCTTTTTCCAGAATGTCATATAGTTGAAATCATACAGTATGTAGCCTTTTCAGATTGGCTTCTTTCAACTTAGTAATATACATTTAAGTTGCCTCCATGTCTTTTCACATCTTGATAGCTCATTTATTTTTAGCACTGAATAATATTTCCTTGTCTGGATATACTACAGTTTATTTACCCATTTACCTACTGAAGGATATCTTAGTCGCTTCCAAGTTTTGGCAATTATGAATAAAGTTGTTAGAACATCCAGGTACGGGTTTTTGTACGGACATAAGTTTTCAGCTCCTTTGGGTAAATATCAAAGAGTGCGATTGCTGGATCGTATGGTAAGAGTATGTTTAATTTTTTAAGAAATTGCCAAACTGTCTTCCAAAGTGTCTGTACCATTTCCCATTCCCACCAGCAATATTTGAGAGTTCCTGTTGTTCCACAACCTTGTAAGCATTTGGTGTGATCAGTGTTCTGGATTTTGGCCATTCTAATAGGTGTGTGGTGGTGTCTCGTTGCTTTAATTTACATTTCCTTGATGACATATGATGTGGCATCTTTTCATATGCTTGTTTGCCTTCTTCTGTCTTCGTTGATGAGGTGTCTGTACAAGTCTTTGGCCCATTTTTTAATCAGGTTCTTTGTTTTCTTATTGTTGAGTTTTAAGGGTTCTTTGTATATTTTGGATAACAGTACTTTATCAGATGTGTCTTTTGCAAATATTTTCTCCCGGTCTGTGGCTTCTCTTCTCATTCTCTTAACATTATCTTTTGCAGAGTGGAAGTGTTTAATTTTAAGGAAGTCTAGCTTATCAATTATTTCTTTCATGGATGATGCCTTTGGTGTTGTATCTAAAAAGTCGTTGCCAACCCCAAGGTCATCTAGGTTTTCTCCTATGTTATCTTCTAGGAGTTTTATAGTTTTTGTGTTTTACATTTAGGTCTGTGCTCTATTGTGTGTTAATTTTTGTGAAGAGTATGAAGTGTATCTCTGGATTCATTTTTTTTTTTTGCATGTGGATGTCCAGTTGTTTCAGCACCATTTGTTGAAAAGTCTGCATTTACTCCATTGTATTGCCTTTGTTCCTTTGTCAAAGATCAGTTCACTATATTATGTGTGTCTATTTTGGAACTCTCTATTCTATTCCATTTCATCTATTTGTCTATTTTTTCACCAGTACCACGCTGTCTTGATTACTATAGCTTTATAGTAAGTCTTAAAGTCGGGTAGTGTCAGTCCTCCAACTTTGTTCTTCTCCTTCAATATTCTGTCAGCTATTCTGAGTCTTTTGCCTCTCCATATAATCTTTAGAATCAGTTTAATATTCACAAAATAATTTACTGGGAGTTTGATTGGGATTGCATTGAATCAATAGATCAAGTTGGAAAGAACTGATATCTTGACGGTATTGAGTCTTTCTATCCATGCTCATGGAATATCTCTCCATTCATTTACTTCTTCTTTGATTTTGTTCATCAGAGTTTTCTAGTTTTCTTCATATAGATCTTGAACTCATTTTGTTAGATTTATACCTAAGTATTTCATATTTTGTGGTACTAATGTAAATGATATTGTATTTATTATTTCAAATTCCACTTGTTCATTGCTGGTATATAAGAAAGTGATGGACTTGTATATTAACCCTGTATCCTGCAATCTTGTAATTACTTACTAGTTCCAGAAGGTTATTTGTTGATTCTTTCAGATTTTCTACATATATGATTATGTCACCTGTGAACAAAAACAATTATTGCTTCCTTCCCAATCTGTATACTTTTTATTTCCTTTTCTTGTCTTATTGCATCAGTTAGAACTTCCAGTATGATGTTGAAAAGGAGTGATGAGAGAGGATATCTTTGCCTGGTACCTGATCTTGGTGGGAAAGCTTTGATATTCTGACCATTAAGTATGATGCTAGCTGTAAGTTTTTGCAGAGATTCTTTATCAAGTTGTGGAAGTTCCTCTCTATTCCTAGTTTACTGAGAGTTTTTGTCATGAATGAGTGTTGGATTTTGTCATATTTTACTGTATCTATTGATGTGATCACGTGGTTTTTCTTTTTCAGTCTCTTGATATGATGGATTACATTAATTGATTTTTGAATGCTGAACCTGCCTTGCAAACCTGGGATAAATCCCACTTGGTCATGGGGTATAATTCTTCTATACATTGTTAGATTTTATTTGCTAATATTTTGCTGAGAATTTTTGCATCTATGTTCATGGGAGATATTGGTCTGTAGTTTTCTTATTGTGTCTTTGTCTGGTTTTGGTATTAGGGTAATTCTGGCCTCATAAGAATTGGGAAGTATTCTCTCTTCTTCTTTCCTCTGGAAGAGATTGTAGAGAATTGGTATAAATTCTTCCTTAAAGGGTAGAATTCACCAATGAACCCATCTAAACCTGAGACTTTCTGTTTGTAAGGTTATTAATTATTGATTTGTTTTCTCTAATAGATATAGGCCTATTCAGATTGTCTATTTGTTCTTGTGTGAGTTTTGGCAAATTGTGTATTTTAAGGAATTGGTCCATTTCACCTAGTTTTTCAAATTTGTGGGCATAGAGTTGTTCATTGTATTCCTCTATTATCCTTCGAATGTCCATGGGATCTGTAGTGAGATCTAAATGAAAGAGATGTCTCCTCTTTCATTTTTGATATCAGTAAGTTGAATTCTTTCTCTTTTTCTTAGCCTGGCTAGAGGTTTATAGATTGATCTTTTCAGACAACCAGCTTTTGGTTTCATTGATTTTCTCTATTGATTTCCTGTTTTCAATTTCATTGATTTCTGCTCTAATTCTTATTATTTCTTTTCATCTGGTTACTTTGGATTTAATTTGTTCTTCTTTTTCTAGTTTCCTAAGGTGGAAACTTAGATTATTGATTTTAGGTCTTTCTTTTCTAATATATGCAGTCAATGGTATAAATTTCACCCTAAGCACTGTTTTTGATGCATCCCACAAATTTTGATAAATTACGTTTTCATTTTCACTTAGTTCAAAATATTTTTAAATTACTCTTGGAATTTCTTCTTTGACCCATATATTATTTAGTCATATGCTGTTTAATCTCCATTTATTTTGGGATTTTCTAGTTACTTGTCTGTTATTTATTTCTAGTTTAATTCCATTGTGGGCTGAGAGCAGACATTGTATGATTTCGATACTTTTAAATCTTTTTTTTTTTTTTTTTTTTTTTTTTTTTTTTTTTTTTTTTGTGAGGAGATCAGCCCTGTGCTAACATCCGCCAATCCTCCTCTTTTTTTGCTGAGGAAGACGGCCCTGGGCTAACATCTGCGCCCATCTTCCTCCACTTTATATGGGACGCCGCCACAGCATGGCTTGCCAAGCAGTGCGTCGGTGCGCGCCCGGGATCCGAACCAGCGAACCCCGGGCCGCCGCAGCGGAGCGCGCGCACCTAACCGCTTGCGCCACCGGGCCGGCCCCACTTTTAAATCTTTTTAAGGTGTGTTTTATGGCCCAGAATGTGGTTTATCTTGGTGAATGTTCCATGTGA
Organism: Diceros bicornis minor; assembly: GCF_020826845.1. NCBI lineage: Eukaryota > Metazoa > Chordata > Mammalia > Perissodactyla > Rhinocerotidae > Diceros > Diceros bicornis. The sequence goes on from NC_080746.1 coordinate 38,384,048, forward strand.
TCTTGAGAAAAATGTATAATCCACTGTTTTTTGAATGAAGTAATCTATAGATGTCCATTATATCTAGTTGATTGATGGTGTTGTTGAATTCAACTATGTCTTTATTGATTTTCTGTTTGCTGGATCTGTCCATTTCTGAAAGAGAGGAGTCGAAGTTTTCGACTAAGATAGTGGATTTATCTATTTCCCCTTGAAGTTCTGCTAGTTTTTGCCACGTGTATTTTATACTCTGTTACTAGGCAAATATGTATTAAGAATTGTTATGTCTTCTTGGAGGGTTGACCCCTTTATCATTATGCAATGCCCGTTTTATCCCTGATAACCTTCCTTGCTTTGAAGTCTGCTCTCTCTGAAATTAATATAGCTACTCCTGCTTTCTTTTGATTAGTGTTAGCAGGGTATTAATTTCCCCATCAATTTAATTTTAATCTATATGTGTCTTTATATTTAAAGTGGGTTTCTTGTACACAACGTACAGTAGGATCTGTTTTTAGATCCACTCTTACTATTTATGTCTTTTAATTGGAGCATTTAAACCATTAAAGCTCAAAGTGATTATTGATATAGTTGGATTAATATCTACTATATTCATTACTGCTTTTTACTTTTCGTCCATGTCCTTTGTTCCTATTTTTTGTCTTTCCTTCTTTTTCTGCCTTTTTTTCTTTTAATTGAGCAAATTTGTATGATTCCGTTTTCTTTCTTAGCATATTGGTTATACTTTTCCCCCCCTTTTTTTAGTGGTTGCCCTAGAGTTGATAATACACACTTACAGTTAATCCAAGTCTACTTTCAAATAATACTATACCACTTCATGGGTAGTGTGAGTACCTTATAATAACAAAATAATCCTAATCGTAGTCTAAAGAGAGAGAGAGAGACATAAAATATATACATAGGCATACATAATTAAGTACATTGTTGGTTTTATTATTTTGAACAAACTGTTATCTGCTAGATAAATTAATAACATGAAAAATCAAAGTTTTAATTTTACCTGCACTTATTCCTTCTTTGATTTTTTTTCTTACTTTATGTAGATCTGAGTTTCTGACCTATATTATTTTCCTTCTCTCTAGGGAACTTCTTTTAACGTTTCTTACAATGCAGGTCTACTAGCAACACATTCCCTCAATTTTTGTTTGTCTGAGAAAGTCTTTATTTCTCCTTCACATTTGAAGGATATTTTCACAGGGTACAGAATTCTAAGTTGATGGTTATTTTCACTCAACATTTGAAATGTTTCACTCCACTCTCTTCTTGCTTGTGTGATTTCTGGGGAGAAGTTGGATGTCATTCTCATCTTTGTTTCTCTATAAGGGAGGTGTTTTTCCTCTGGCTTCTTGCAGGATTTTTTCTTTATTTTTGATTTTTTTCTGGTTTGAAAATGATATGTCTAGATGTAGCAGGTTTTTTGTTTGGGGGCTTTTTGGGGGGCATTTATCCTGCTTGGTGTTCTCTGTGCTGTCTGGATCTGTGGTTTGGTGTCTGACATTAATTTGGGGGAAATTCTCAGTCATTGTTTCAAATATTTCTTCGATTTCTTTCTTTCTTCTCCTTCTGGTATTCCCCTTATGTATACGTTATACTTTTTGTAGTTGTCCCATAGTCTCTGGATATTCTGTTCCTTATTTTTCAGTCTTTGTTCTCTTTTCTTTTCAGTTTTTGAGAATTGTATTGATATGTCCTCTAACTCAGAGAGTATCTCCTTAGCTTACTTGTCCATCTGTTTTCTGGCATGCTGTCCACTTTATCCATTAGAACCCTTAGCATATTAATCATAGTTGTTTTAAATTCCTGGTCTGATAATTCCAACATGTCTGCCATATCTGGTTCTGATGTTTGCTCTGTCTCTTCAAATTGTGTTTTTTGCCTTTTGGTATGCCTTGTAATTTTTTCTTGATAGCTGGACATGATGTACTGGGTAAAAGAAAATGCTGTACATAGTCCTTTAGTAATGTGGTGGTGAGGTGAGGAGGGTAAGGTGTTCTATAGTCCTATGATTAGGTCTCAATCCTTTAGTAAGCCTATACCTCTGGAGTGTGAATTTCACAAGAGTTTCTCAGTTTTTTCTCCTCCCTTGGGTGGGAGAGGATGGCTAGAGATAGCTGGAGAGGGAGAAAGACAGGCGAACAGCTGGTGGGTGGAGCAGTCAGAACACATGCAACATTTATCAATTGAGTTCTCTGTCTTATATGGGTGGTTTGTGGCACCCCAAAGCAATTACATCAAATAATAACATCAAAGATCACTGATCACAGATCACCACAACAAATATAATAATAATGAAAAATTTTGAAGTTCTGTGAGAATTACCAAAATGTGAAACAGAGACATAAAGTGAGTGAATACTGCTGGAAAAAGGGCACGGATAGACTTGCTTGATGCAGGATTGCCACAAACCTTCAATTTGTAAAACACTCGATATCTGCAAAGTGCAATAAAATGAGGTATGCCTGTAGCTACTTTAAAGTCATTGTTAATTCCAACTTCTGGGTCACCTCAGGGTTGGTCTTTATTAATTGTTTTTCCTTTAAGATCAAGTTATATTTTTTCTGGTTCTTTGATTGGTGAGTATATTGTGAGTGTTACATTATCTAGACTCTGGCTTTTCTTATATTCCTCTGGAGAATGTTGATGTTTTGTTTTAGCTGGCAATTTAGTTTGTTTAACCATTCACCTATTGAGGAACATTTTGACTGTTTCCAGTTTGGGGCTATTACAAATAAAGCTTCTATGAACAAAAATATGTGGAATTTTGTGCAGATGTAGGTTTTCATTTCTATGGGATAAATGGCCAAAAGCTCAATTGCTGCATCATATGGTAAGTGTATGTTTAGTTCTCCAAGAAACTGCCAAAGTATTTTCCAGATTGGCTGCACCGTTTTGTCTTTTCACCAGCAATAAATGAGAGATCCAGTTTTTCCACATCCTTGCCATCGCTTTAGTTGTTCTAATTAGGATGTGTGATAGCTCATTGAGGTCTTAGTTTGCATTTCCCTGATGGCTAATGATGTCGAACATCTTTCATGTGCTTATTTGACGTCTGTATATGCTCTTCAGTGAAATAGCTCTTCATGTTCTTCGCCCCTTTTCGAATTGGATTATTTATTTTTTAGTTTTGATATTCCTTTGCATACTCTAGATTTGTCCTTTGTCAGGTATATGCTTTGCAAATATTTTTTTCCATCCTGTAGCTTTTCTTGCCATCCTCCTAACTGGGTGTTTTTCATAATAGAAGTTTTAAATTTTGATGAAGTCCAATATTTGATTTTTCTTTTATGGATTGTGCTTTTGATATCATGTCTAGGAACTCCTCAGCAAGTCCTAAGTTCTGAAATTTTCTCTTATGTTATTTTCTGAAAATTTCATAGTTTTATGTTTTACATTTAAATCTTGAATCTATTTTGAGTTAATTTTTGTATAAGGTGTGAGGCTTGTGTTGAGGTTCATTTTTTAGCCTATGGGTATCCAATTGGTCCAGCACCATTTGTTGAAAAGATTGTCCTTCCTCCATTGATTTTTTTCTGTACTTTTATCAAAAATCAGTTGGCCTGATTTGTGTGGGGATTATTTCTGGTTTCTCTATTCTGTCCCATTGATCTATGTGTCTATTCGTCCATCAATATCACACATTCTTGATTACTATAGCTATATAATAAATCTTGAAATCAGGCAAAGAGATTTCCTCCCACTTTATTCTTCTTTTCAGAATTATTTTAGCAAATCTAGATCATTTGCTTTTTTATATAAATTTTAGAATAACTTTATCTATATCTACAAAAGGATCTTGCTGGGACTTTGATAGGAATTGCATTAAACCTGTATATCAAAGTGGGGAGAATTGACATCTTTACTACAGTGAATCTTCTAATACATGAACACAGAATAGTTCTTCATTTATTTGGATCCTCCTGGATTTCTTTCATCAGTGTTTTGTAGTTTTCAGCATACAAGTCCTGTATATGTTTTGTTAGATTTATACCTATACCTAAATATTTAATTTATTATAGAGCAATTGTAAACGGTATTGTATTTTTAATTTCTGTTTTCACATGTTAGTTGCTATTATACAGAAATACAATTGCTTCTTATATTTTGATCTTTTATCCTGCACCCTTGCTGAACTCACTTATCAATTTTTGGAGTTTTTAGTAGATTCCTCGGGATTTTCTACCTAGACCATCATGCCATATCATTCTTTCTTCTTTCCTGATGTTCCAAGATTCTTTCTTTTATAATTTCCATTATGTTTAGATAACTTTCTTAAGCTATTTTTTAGGGCAGGTCTGCTCTTGAACAGTTCTGTTAGTTTTCTTTCATCTGAGAATGCCTTGATTTCCTCTTCATTCCTGAAGCGTATTTTCACTAGATATAGAATTCTGTTCTAAAATTTCTTTTTTTTCAACACTTGAAAAAAATTGTGTCACTTTCTTCTGGACTCCATGGTTTCTGAAGAGAAATCCACTGTCATTTGAATTGCTTTTCCCCTACGGGTAATGCGTCATTTTTCCCTAGTTGCTTTCAAAATCTTTTTTTGTCTTTAATATTCAAAAGACAATGATGTGTCTTGGCATAGATTCTTTGATTTATCCTGTTGGAATTCACTGAGCTTCTTGAATCTGTCGGATTTTGAGGATTTTTCCCAATTTGGAAATTTTTCAGCCATTATTTCCTTGAATATTTTTTCAGTCCTATGTTTTTTCTCTCTCCCGTTGAGACTGAAGGACACCAATGTATCCTTATTAGAGCTTTTGTTGTAGTCCCACATGTTTCTGAGACTCTGTTTTTGTTTTTAGTCGTTTTTTTCCTCTTTTGTTCAGATTGGGTAATTTCTATTGTTCTATCATCAAGTTCACCGATTCTTTCCTCTGTACTTTCCATTCTGATGTTGAGCCCACTCATTGGGGGTGTTTTTAACTGAATTTTTTAGTTCTAAAATTTCCATTTGATTCTTTTTATGCCTTCTATATCATTGCTGTCACTTTCGATTTATTTGCTGAGAGTTTCTATTTTTTCATTTTTTAAGCATGTTTTTAATTGCTTTTTCAAGAATTTTTGAATAGCTGCTTTAACATCCTTGTCAGATAATTCCATCATCTTTATCTTCTTGGTGTTGGCATTTGTTGATTGTCTTTTTCATTCAAGGTGAAATTTCCCTAGTTCTTGGTAGAGTGAGTGATTTTTCAACTGAAATCTGGGCACTTTGGGTGTTATGTCCTGAGACTCTGAATCTTTTTTTTAATATTTCATTTCATCAGGCTTCTTCTGACATGGTATTGGTGGGGGAAGGTAAGTGCTGTTTTGTTACTGCCAGGTGAAGGTGGAATTCCAGCTTTTCCACTTAGCCTCTATTGACGCCCAGGGGTCAGGGATCCTTGCTGTTGCTGAGGAGGGCTAGGAGTTCAGGCTTCCACTGACACCATCCTGACTGTGAGGGGAGGGGTACCTTGTTATTGTTTTCCAGGTGGCCTCCGCTGACACTGTGGGAGGGTGGTCTTGTTACTGCTGAGTGGTGGTGAAAGTGTTAACACTCCATTTAGCTTTCTCAGACTCAACCCCAGTGGGGAGGTGGGAGTGGGAGTCCAGGTTTCCAATGTGATCTTCCCTGATACCATGGTTGGGTGGCACTGTTAATGCTGAGAGGTGATGCAAGTCCTGACCTTCCACCAGGTTTCCTCTGACACCACCCCAGGAGAGAGGAGGAGGGCATTTCATTACCACTTGGTATGACAGAAGTCCAGGCTCCCAGCTGGTAGGAATGAAAGTCCCATACCCCAACTTGGCCCTTTCGACAACACCTGGTTGAGGGTTGGGTACCTCTTCATAGCCTGATATGAGTGAAAGTCTAGGCTTTTCACCTAGCCTTTGCTGGCAAGGATGGGGTGGGGCCACAGTTGTTTCTGTGATATTTGGCTTAAGTAAACAGGTTATTATCTAAAAATTTTCTGTTTTCCGTAGCTGTACTTTTCTGGTTTTTTGGCTAAAGAGTGTCAACTTTCCTTGGAGCTTTTTTTGTCTGTGCTCATTGGCATTTCCAAATTACCAACTTCTCTTGTATCCAATCTGGAATAGATGAGACAAAAAGAAAACCCAAGGAACTTATCACTGTGTCATTCTTTGGGTCCTGAGATCCCTAACTGGTCTGCCTTCTTCTGTCTACCTTTCAGAGTCTTATGTTTGTTTTATATGTACTGTCCAGGGATTTTTCAATGTACTCAGCAAGAGGAATAGGGTAAATATGTCTACTTCCATCTTTCCAGAAACAGAAGAGTTCTTAATTACTTTTCGGAATTCTCAGGTAGTTGATTTTTTTATGTTTTCCAGAGTTTATAGTTATAATCAGTGCAAGGGATTGGCTATAGGGATTTTATACTGCCACACAGGACTTGGAATTCTCCACCATTTTTTAAAGAGTTTAAAACATGAAAAAGAAACATGTTTTATATTAACCAACATACTTACCATGTTGTATGGTTCTGGGATTCTTTACTCTTCTGTGTTAATTCTATCTGGTGTCATTTCCTTCTGCCTACAAAACTTCATTTAACATTTTGTGTAGTGCATATCTGCTGTCAATAAATTCTCTCAGCTTTAGTTTGTGTCATAAAGTCTTTATTTTGCCTTCATTTTTGACAGATATTTCTACTAGGCATAGATTTTAGATTGACAAATTTTTCTTTTACCACTTTAAAGATGTGGTTCTATTGCCTTCAGATTATGTAGTTTCTGATGAGAAACCTGCTCTCATTCTTGTTTTTGTTCCAGTCTATGTAATGTGTGTGTGTATTTTTTCCTCTACCTACTTTTGTGACTTTTGCTTTGTCACTGTTTTTTTGCAACTTTATTCTGATATGCCCTGGTGTGATTTTCTTTATGTTTATTTGTTTGGTGTTTGATGACCTTCTTAGATGTGTGAATCTGTAGTTTTCTTCACATTGGGACATTTATTATATTATTTCTTCAAGTATCTCTCCTTTTCTGGAACCGCAATTATATATATTATATTGATATATATATTATGATTGCTTGATACTGTTCCCCAGCTTACTGAGGGTCTGTTAATTTATTTCAGGTTATTTTTCTCCCTGTGTTTCATGTAGTATAGTTTTTATAGCTTTGTTCTCAAATTTACTATGCCTTTCTTCTTCAGTTTCTAATCTGCTGTTAATCCTATCATCTAGTGTATATTTCCTTTCACATATTGTATTTTTCATTTCTAGAAGTTTCGTTTGCATTTTCCTATGTCTACCATTTCTCTACTCATTATGTTCAGTTTTCCTTTAAGTCCTGGAGCTAATTTAAGGTTTATAATGGCTTTTTTCAGATGCTTCTTTAATAATTTGGGTAGATGCTTTACTTAAGCAACTAATTTTTACTTAAATGAGCATTATTATTCCTATTTTACAATTAAGAAAACTAAAGCTCAGAAAGGCAAACTAATTTGCTCAAGGTCATATAGCTAATAAGTAGAAAAGTAGAAATTAGAGCCCAGGATCATCTGATTCCAAAGTTCATCCTCATAATTACTATTCTATTCAATATTAATTCTCTATTAACTAGTTTAAACTTAAGCAAGTATTTTACTTCTGTGAACCTCAGTTTCCATGGCTATAAAAATAGAGATAAAAATGTCTGCTTCCCAGCATTGTATATGAAAAGAACTTTTCCTCTAAAGTTATTTTTCCTGCAGTTGGGAGAAGGAATTTGAATTTTGTTTCAGAGGGTAGCCCAATAATAGCAGAGCTAAGTGTATGCATTTGAATAGGTGTGGGATGGGGGAAAGACACCTCATTGGAAGGCTCTTGCAAATCAGGAAGCATGAGAACATAGGGGCATTCTTTGTAGAAGTCCTTGGGTAGGAAACAAAAAGCATTAGTGCCCCGCTCCTTCATAAACATTCCTGGTACTGCCTGGATATATCTGAGCCACCGTGGTTTCAATCATTTTCTTAATATCAGTTTACCATTTTGACATGAGTACAGTGTGGAAAAGAGAGATTGTTATATATTGGCCATCTTAACAACCTCTTCCAGTATTCCAGATGGTGATAATGATCAAGATGGCATCAGCTGGAGAGAGTTTTTATTGTTTAGATAAGGATTTCTTCCTAGATTTGTAACCCTTCACAGATTCTATTCTGTGGCTGGAGAGCTCAGTTTGTTTGCCCTGTGTATCCAGGGTACATTAATGAGTTCCATGATAGATGATATGTTTCCTTTTTTATTTTTATTTCTTTTTTTTCTTTGAGCTACTAGTCCACAGAACTACTCTAGGAAGCAACCTTGAAAATTCATTCAGGGTTCACTATTTGCTTAGTACCAATTCCATACAAGTATATTGCTACGGACTCTGTACTAGAGATACAGAGTTATGCAACATGAAATATCTGCCCCTAAGGAACTCATAGTCTAGTGGGGAAGACAAAATATAAGTTAAGCATGGTATAGTAATAGGTATAGCCACGATGTATGGGAAAATCCAAAATTAGGTTTCCCTTACCCAACTGATAAAGGGATAGACAGACAAGACTCTGAAGGGGTCCCAGGGAGGGTGATGCTTGACTGAATTCTGAAAGATGAGTATAAGTTTGTCAGGGGTGGAAGTAGTTGCAAGGAAGGAGGTTCCCAACAGAGAGAGGGGAAGTGTTTGGGAAGGCTTGGAAGTGTGGTGAATATAGTGCCTCTCGTATCTGTAATTTGTTTTGTCTGGGGCTCAGGAAGATAAGACAGGACAGGTAGGCAAGTTTCAGACCATGAAGAGGCTATTATGCCTCTTGCTCATAAGGGAGTCTGAATGTGAGAGCGTGGGTGAGGAGGTATTAATTCATATCCACTCTGGCAAAACAACTCAAAGTACAAGGCTGGTTGCTGACAAATCAGTTGCCTCAGATTTGTGTCTGATCCCACACAGGGTGTGATGCAGAAATACCAATGACTGACTGGGCCTAAGTGCTCAGACTGTGGGGAAATCTGCTGAGTAGAAGCCTTTGGAGTCTGACTACGGGATAAACAGCTTTGCTCAGAGCTCTACCCTCCGGGTAAACAGTGGCCTGTTTCTGAGGGGAAGCAGCTAAACTAGGGGTGGATGGTGTTGGCTCCCGGGGCAGAAATAGCACTGCCTGGGCTTGTATAGGCTCCTGAGTTCACAGGCAGACCACAGGAAGCTGAGAAATCCAAAGAGGCACAAACATGGTGGAAAGAGAACTCTCAAAGGCCAAGGAAATGTTTAAAAGCAAGCAAAGTCATAAGAAGAATGCCCTATTTTAACACCAACCTTAGTGCAGAGGTCTAGTACTTAATATTCCCTCCTCAGCTTGGTAACTACAGCTATCAGGGGCCAGGCTTCAAGCTAAGTGCTTTCCTTGCAAAATAATAACAATAACTGACTTATTTTGAGTGCTTGCTTTGTCTCATATATTATTCTGGATACATTTCATAGCATTACTCATTTAATTCTTATGTCTACTGTACAAGGGAGTTAAAAATGCTATTTTCATGTTACAGATAAGGAAACGGAGTCTCAGAAGTAAGATTTGCCTAGTATCCCACGTGTAGGAACTAACTTTGCTGTGATGCTGAAAGCTATGCCACCAATATTTCAAACACCAGCAGGGTCACCCATGGTGGCCAGGTTCAGTGGAGCTTCCAGAATAAGACAGACTAAGAAAAAGGACCTGGCCACCCACTTCTGAAAAAATTGGCCATGAAACCCTATGAATAAGCAGTGGAGCATTGTCTGATATAGTGCCAGAAAGTGAGAGGATGGAGCAAAAAGACCTGGCAGGGTTCTGCTCTGCTGTATACTGGGTCGCTAGGAGTCAGAATTGACTTGACTGCACTAACAACGACAGGAAACAACTAGTGGATCTGGGATTTGAACCCAAGCAGTAGAACTTCACAGAGCTCACGGTCCTTTTCACTATACTTCCATGAGATAAGCATCATTACTTCCAATATATAGATGGGAAAACTGAGGCTCAGAGTAGTTAAGTAAATAGTGGAGCTGGAATAAACCTCAGTCTCTGACTCCAGTGCTGGTTGCCCTGGCACTCCACAGCTCCTAACACTGGGAACATGTCTAGAGCTAGATTCTGCCTCTGTGGGACTCTTCCCTGGTTGGAGAAATGTCTGGACCTGAATTGTGTAAGGAAACTGGGCTGTGGAGAGGTGCAGCCAGACTAAGGAGCTCATACATGTATCCCCCAGAGAGCAAGTGTGGATGATAAGTGTGTTAGTCATAGAATCAGTGTTAGCCAAATAATCAGCAACATCCACCAGGCAGGGAACTACCACCATGGGCCCCACCTCCCCTAGTCTCACAACCAGCCTCAAACAACAGAAGAGTTAGGCCTTGGAAAAAGAAGTAGAGGAAGTGTTCTAGAACCAGCATGGACCACACTCTCCCCCACTCTCCAGGGAGCTGGAATAAGAAAAGACAGACAGGGAAGAACAGGCTCCCCTCCACTCCAATTCCACAAGCCTGGTCTGTGCAGGAGATGTGGGGAAGAGATAGTGAGTAAATTGGTTTGAGTTGGGAATTTTAAACTGGAGTAGATATGACTCTTTGTTAAAAAACAAAGGAGCAATTATGGAACCTGGGAAGTTTTGGAATCTACTCAAGGCATCATTAAGGGAAGGGAAAGGGAAAATCCAGACAGCACAGGCAGTGACAGGAAAATATAACACTGTTTTATGAGACTGTTCAACAGGCCAGATACATCAGTCATCTACCAACATTGGCGTTCCATCCTAGCCTGCCCTTCCCATCATCCGATGCCCCTCATTTTACCTCTCTTGCCCTCAGAAGAACTCCAAGTTCAATTCTAATGCTTGCTGCCATAGCAGTCCTTTTCCAGCTCATGGCTGAAAGCTGATAGTGTTATTTCTCTAGGATTCACACCATGTTCCCTCCCAAACCAGATTTTGAAACAACCTAAGGTCAAGGCACAGTGGTTGTGCAAAGCTTAGACCAAGTTTTTGTGAAGCATCAATGGCATCATGAGTCAGGCTCTACACACCTCTAGTGGATGGATTCTATCACCCTGTTAAGCTGGCTTCCTAAGGCCTTTCTCATTCATCATGGACAGTGCAGGAACTGAGTCATGAGTCCTATGTCTGTTCAACAGTTGGGGGAAACAGGTTACATGTCCTTCTACAGAAAGGCTGGATGTCCCAGGGATGGGAATCAGCATCTTATAGGGCTGGGGGCAGAGGTGGGTAGCTGAAGCCTTGCACCTCTTCCTGAAAGGCACAGCCCTGAGACAGAGATAGAGTCAGCCTATCTGAGATGGCTCTGCCTCAGTGGATGGTATTGAGTGAACTACGGTAGATAGTTTGGAAGACCATGGGACTATGAATAGGAAAACAAGTAGCTCCAAGCTTTCAGACTGAGATGTTTATTGGAAGCTTAAGCTTAATTCATCTGAGAAAGTTTGACTCCCACCAGACCTCAGATGTCTCCCCTGAGAACAGAAAACTGAGTATACTAAGTCAAGTCAACGCTCAGAGCTATGTTAGGACTCCTAAAAGAAGACCAAAGGAGAGAGTATGGAAATGGCCAGGACATCCTCTACGCTGCTTCCCATACCACAGATACCCTTATGGGTTGCTCTTCATGGCCTAGAATTGATCTTTCCTCTAAGGATGGGTACTTCTAAGCTCACGTTTATGTTATTTTTATTTTTAACATGTACCTCATCTCAGGGATAGCAAACTTCATATGATTTTAGGTAATCATTGCCTTGAAATATCCCAGTTGGTCAATCCATGCATTCATACATTCATTTATTCAACAAATATTTATGGAGTACCTCTTATATGCCGGGTACCTGAGCTTAAATCCGCACATTCTCAACATTTCCAGGCCCCCAGGGAGGTAGCAGGAGGGAGATGTCTCAGAAAAACAGAAGCCTTTACCAAAGCTGCAGAAAGTGGGTGTGAGAAGCATGAAGGATGAAGTCACAAATTTTAGGACAATCAACTGCTTCCTGGAGAAAAGAATAGGAAAAAAGATGTAATTTTCACTTTTCATTCCTAATATTCTGGGTACTTAAATCACAGAAGCATATCAAGTTTTGGTGTGGAGACTATTGCGCAAAACAGGTAGTATCATCTGCTCCTTTCCATCCTTTTGGGAATTAGTACATCTGAATGGGGCTTTTCACATGTTTAATGGGACTGAAATGTTGAGGGACCACAGAATACTTGGATTTCTTAGCAATAGTAGTTTTTATTTTCTATCTAGATGAAAAATTGTGATTTTTTTATTGTTTCAGAACAAGAGAGAAGTGGTATTTTACAATTTACATGCCTATTTTCACATCTGTTGGATGGTTCCAGCACATTTCCAATATTTAATATATTTTTTAGTCTGGAAGGTGTTGGGTAGGGATTCGTGTCTTGTGGCTTTGGGTGAGGAGAAAGTTTGGGGGGGTGCTATTTGAGAAGCAATAGTAGCTTTAAAGAAGTTGTGGCTCCCCTTATGCTCTCTCAGCCTGTTTAGTGAAGTGATCTGGATTGCACTTGGCTTTTAGCTCCACTGTTGTGTAGGTAAAAAAATTACTGCATGAGCTCACCCTTGGCCCCCAGCCCTGGGCTATCATGCCAGTAAATCTATGAAAGTAGAGTCAGCACACCAAATGTCTCTATCTTTATTCTATTCTCAAAATGAACTGGACTCAGAAAAATTTTTTTCATGGGGGATAGGAGGCAGACGGGACACAATGGCCAGATGCTGGATGATATTATGTGGATATGTGTGGACCTTTCCAAGCATGTTTTGGTTTTTGTTGTTGTTGTTCATTAACTTTTTATTGAGGTAACATTAGTTTAAAACATTATATAAAATTTCAGGTGTATATCATTATATTTTGACTTCTGCAGAGACTACCTTGTGTTCACCACCCAAAGTCTAATTGCCATTTGTCACCATACACATGTGCCATTTTATCCCTTTCACCCTCTCTTCTCCCCCCTTCCTCTCTGGTAACTGCCAATCTAATCTCTGTATCTATGTGTTTGTTTGTTGTTGTTGTTTTTATCTTCCACCTATGAGTGAAATCAGACAGTATTTGTCTGTCTCCATCTGACTTATTTCGCTTAGCATAATACCCTCAAGGCCTATCCAGGTTGTTGCAAATGACAAGATTTCATCTTTTTTATAGCTGAGTAGTATTCCATTGTATATATATACACACCATATCTTCTTTATCCATTCATCCATTGATGGGCACTTAGGTTGTTTCCAAGTCTTGGCTATTGTGTATAATGCTGCAATCAACATAGGGGTGCATATATCTTTCTGAATGAGTGTTTTCGTGTTCTTTGGATGAATACTCAGAAGTGAAATAGCTGGATCATGTGGTAGTTCTAGTCTTAATTTTTTGAGAAATCTCCATACTATTTTCCATAGTGGCTGCACCAGTTTGCATTCCCACCAGCAGTGTATGAGGATTCCCTTTCTCCACAGCCCCTCCAACACTTGTTATTTCTTGTCTTTTTACTAGCCATTCTGATGGGTATGAGGTAATATGTCATTGTAGTTTTGATTTGCATTTCCTTAGTGGTTAGTAATGTTGAACATCTTTTCATGTGCCTGTTGGCCATCTGTATATCTTCTTTGGAAAAACGTCTCTTCAGATCCTCTGCTTGTTTTTTAATTGGGTTGTTTTTTAGTTGTTGTTGAGTTGTATGAGCTCTTTATATATTTTGGATATTAACCTCTTGTCAGATATATGATTTGCAAGTATTTGCTCCCAATTGGTGGGTTGTATTTTCATTTTGTTGATGGTTTCCTTTGCTGTGCAGAAGCTTTTTAGTCTGATGTAGTCTCATTTGTATATTTTTTCTTTTGTTTCCCTTGCCTGAGGAGATTTGATGTTCAAAAAGATACTGCTAAGACCCGTGTCAAGGAGCTTACTGCCTATGTTTTCCTTTTTAGGAGTTTTAAGGTTTCAGGTCTTACATTCAAGTCCTTAATCCATTTTGAGTTAATTTTTGTATATGGTGAGGTTTTTTTGTATTATAACTATAAGCAAACACAGCAAATATTTGCTATCTCTTTGAGCAAAACACAAAGCAGATCCCTTTTAATGATGTTCCCTGTGCTTCAGGACCCTCTGCAGAGTCTTGGGCCTGCTCTTTCACTTGCTCAAGTTGGCAGTTTGTCCCGCAAAACAGCCCTACAACCCTCGGCCTTGTTCTCCCTCTAGCAAATGTGCCAGACAGCATGTTTGCTTTGCCCACGGCCTCCCCACAGGACAGCAGCTCCAGTTCTTTGCTCAATTCAAGCATCTCAAATGAAACTGGAGCACTCAGCAGAGCCCCACAGAGCAGCATAAGAGGAATCTGAACAGGGCCCTAGCCTGGCCCCTCCCACATCTCCCCACGCTCACTCCACCCTGTTGGCAGCTGCAATGGAAAGGCCTAATGGGAACTACGAACTTCCTCTATCCACAGTTCTGGTTTGGAATCAAGTTGCTGACACCACTGACACCTCTCCTGAGGGAAGCACTTGGCACTGGGCTGCTGGAGGTGACACCATCACATATCCTTTAAAAAGTCAGGACAGCAAAAGCTCACTTCTGATTGGGGAAGTAGCATCTGAGAAGGGCATTAAAGTGAGTGAAGATTAAGATGGCTGGAGGGGCCAGCCCATGGTGTAGTGGTTAAGTCTGGCACGCTCCACTTTGGTGGCCCGGGTTTGTGGGTTTGGATCCCCAGCAGGGACCTATACCACCCACCAAGCCACGCTGTGGCAGCAATGCATGTATAAAATAGAGGAAGATTGGCACAGAAGTTAGCTCAGGGCTAATCTTCCTCACCAGGAAAAAAAAAAAAAAAAAGATGGCCGGATAAGATAAGTGAAGAAAAACTTGGGTAGGTTGGGTAGGGATGGAGACTCAGTCAGGAATAATCTTCCATGATACTCCAAATGGCTAAGGTACCCCTTGTGGGGACTCATCAAAGCACTTATCCTCAGGACTATAATCTATTGTGTATTTTTCAGACATCTAGACAAGAGGATGAACTCCTCAGCCTTAGCTACTCAACTCCATATGGCCATACCTGGCATAGATGTGGCACTGAGTAAGCACTTAATAAATACCTATTGACCTGAACTGAAATGTCAGCATGAGCAAAGTTCAGCAGGTGCAAGAGAGAATAAGAAGACAGGGGAGAGGTGGGAACAAAGCTGGAGGGGAAGTGGGTATTTTCTCTTCCTGCAGGTCTGGTAGCTGAGCTCTTTTGGGTAGTCAACAAGATCTCTGAGAACCTTCACATGGGCTCTGCTTTAGGTGCAGGAGGTAAGATGGCAAATGTGATCCTACTAACCGCCTCCTCCCTCTCAGCACTTCCTATTTCCTGAGCAAATGGAAGCCACGAGACCTTTCCCACCTAACCACTACCAAACTGACCATTCTGCCTGCATTCAGGCTCACATATCTGCTCATTTTCCTATTATGTGCAGAGATGATTTCTGCTGCTACCAGGACCTGGGCCCTCCCGTGGGCACTGGTTCCTCTCTTCTTTCATTTACTCAAGGAGTTTGCTCCTGCAATTATCCTGAAATTATTCCCTTTCTCTCTTACATTGACAGTTCCTCTCTCGCTGCAGATTCATTCTCGTCTGTATACAACTTGCTTTACTATCTCTCATCTTAGCTGTTGACCCATTTCTCTGCTCCTGTTTATTGCAAAGCTCTTCAAAAGAGTATATTATATTATATTATATTATATTATATTATATTATATTATATTATTATATTATATCATATTATAGTATATTATTTCGTATTATACTATATTATATAACTGTCTCTAACTCCTAGCCTCCTGTATTTTTTTATCCCACTCCAGTCACATTTGTATCTCCAAACTTTGTTGAAAATGCTCTGATCAAGGCCACCAATGATTTCCATCTTGCCAAAACCAACAGTCTGATCATGTCATACCTTGCCCAATTTGTTTCAACCACTCTGTTCATTTTTGCTGTTCTTCAAAGCACCAAACTCTTTCCCCCTTTGTACTTGCTGCTTTCTTTTCCTGGAATGTGCTTCCTTCAGACTTTCACCAGCCTTTCTCCTTCACTTCAATCAAATTTTTGCTCAGAGAAGCCACCCCGACATCCTAACTGAAAATAACATCCCTTCCCATCCTGTGCCATTCTCCCCCTTATCCTGTTCTGTCTTGCTTCTTAACACTTATCATTGCTGAAATTATATATTTATTTGCAAACTAGTTCGTGTATGATTCCCAGTAGAATATAAACTCCAAGAGCCTAGGGACTTTGTCAGTCTTGTCCCTTCCATATCCCCATCACCTAGAATAGGGCTGGCACACAGTCAGCCTCAATGAATAGTTGTTGAATGATGAATGAATAAAGGCACAACACTGTCCCTAAGGAGCCCACAGTCTAATTGGGAATAATGATGATGATGGTACATAATACTATAATCTTCACGCTAACTATGTGAAGTTATGAACTAGGTGGTATCATGTCCACTTTACAGATAAGTAGACTGAGGCTTTAGAAGTATTACATAACCTACATAGGGTTATACAGCTGGTCAGCAGGAAGAACCTCAACTCAAACACAGGTCCTCGGACTCCAGAGTCGTGCTCTTCAACTTTGAGCTCTTTGACCTTGAGGTCTGACAGCATGTGAAAAAGTCACCCCATCTGTTCAGGTTGTCTTAATGTGGATATGGCAGTTCCGCCTACTTGTGAACAGTGAACACCCGTTTATGCTTGCTTAGTAGAAAAGAGTGCTGACTTTACTCATTTTGCTATAAAAGCAGTCTCTGTGCCAGAAGCCAAAATACACAGGGTTGGTCAATATTTTGTACTTGGTTACAAGCAAGGACCCAAATCCAATTAATGTTGGCTCAGTGTGATATGGTTGTTCCCTAGTTTTAGGAAATATGTAGGTAGGTTCAATTCCAATTTGAAGACATTCCGTGGTCGTGTTTCAGCTGAGTGTTTTAGGAAATTAAAACCTTTTGATCCATTTGGGCTTGTTTCTGAGTTCAGCACAGTTTGTCCCCGTCATGGTTTATAGTCAGGTTTGGTGCAAGGCCCTGGCTATTGGGTTTCATGGTCTGGGTTTCCTGTAGGCCCATAACCTGTCCTGGTGAATGTGGAGAAGCCTAAGAAAAGCTCTGCCCAAGACCGTGTGTGTGGAAAGTGATCTTAACCCGGGTCAGGCCGGGAATGAGAGCCTTCTTCCTGGCCAGCCACATATGTAATTTTGGAGTTCCTAGCAACCACATTAAAGAAATAAAAAGAAACAAGTGAAACAATTTTAATACTAGATTTTATTTAATGCAGTATATCCAAAATATTATTATTTCAACATGAAATTTATATAAAGAATTATTAAATCTGGTCTGTGTTCTACACTTAGAGCATATCTCACTGTAGACCAGCTACATTTCAGGTGCTCAACAACCACAAGTGACTATTGCATTGAACAGTGTATCTCCAGAGAGTAAGAGTAGATTTTCATTTTTTGGTTGATAATAATGTAATTATATTAACTCGAAATATGCCAGACACACAGTATCTTTGCTTGGGAAGGGAAGTTAAATTTTGTATAGTCTCATTATCTATTTGATGCTTGAATCTTTTTCTAAAGTACCACCCCCAAGAGGACCTTCAACACCTGCTTACACAGTAATCGGGGATTCATCCCCTCTGAAGTAACTCATTCCATCCCTAGCCAGCTTTTATAATTATAAAATTATCCTTTTTATTGAGCTAGAAATTGTCACATTACTAAATTTTCTCTTGTGGTTCTATGCTTTTAGCCAGAGAGAGTACATCTGATTCCGTTCACGTGACTGTTTTTATATTTGAAGACAGCTAGCGTGTCTCGTTGAGTCAATCTTCTCCAAATAAACTGCCTTATTGTTTCCCTCATTACTCCTGATAGTTTCCAGTCTTCTCAACATCCTGTCCTGTGAGCAAGTTCCAGATTATCAATGTCTCTCTTAAAGTGTAATACCCAGAGCTGAACATAATATCCATGTGTGGGCCCTCCACCCCATAGTAGAGTGAGACTATGAGCTCTTGGTCCTATATATACACTTCTACTGCACATTATCACAACTCACTGTTGACTATACTGAGCTCCTTGGCCACAGAACACCTAGATCTGGTTCCCGTGCACATCTTCCTTATGTTTTTATGTGTACAGTTATATCTGGACCTAAGGCAATGCCATAAAATGGACATGGTCCATGTATCATCAACTCTGGAGAGCTGGGGAGAATAAAAGTAAGGAAAATGACCCAAGAGATGACATGAGAAACTTTAAAACATTGTTGCTCTTTTGTTTCTTTACAATCTGAAATACCAAGATATTTTTTGATACGTTATCCTGTGTATTAATAGGCTCTTTCAACTAACTACTCATCATTAGCAAATTTTGACGAGTAAACATTTTATATCTTTATGCAAGTCATCAATAAAAATATTGAGTATGTTATATCCTAACACAGAGTCTTACAGTATTAGGGCTTCACTAAGTAGTTTTGGGTACTACCTAATTTCAACCAGTTTAAAACTACCTAATTTCCATTAAACTGGTTCATATTTCTCCATCGTTATTTCCAGGCCTTAGAACACATTTTCTGGCCCTCCTGGGACTATCTTCTCCATATCTTTGCCCAGAAAATGTCTGCTCATCCTTTGAGTTTTCTGTTAGTTATCACCACTTGTTCCAGTTAGGTACCATTCTTACAGGCTCTGACAGTGTGTATACTGTCCCATCGCAGCAATTGCCACACTCTTGTCATTTTCTGTGTATCTGCCTACATCTCCTGCTAGATGGTAAATTGTGTCAGAAAAGGGATTGACACTATTATGTCCTAAGTGTCTAGCACAGTACAAAGTAGATGCTGAGTAAATACTTCTTGATGAAATAAATACATCTTCATGACGACATGCGAAGGTAGTTGTTATTATCCTTATTTTACAGATGAGGCAGATGAAGCTTAGAGAATGTAGTAAGCTTGTTAAGGCACAGAGTGGCTAACAAAGCGGTGGTTCAAGGCCCAGGATTCTGAATCTGGATCTAATGCTCTCATGATAAAACCAATTACATATGCCTTCGGTATACTTCCAGATGTCTGAAGTTCCTCAACAAATGATAGTGCTTTTGTGGTTTTACTGGAGATAAGACTTAAAATGCAGATATGCGGAAGAGAGAAAGCACAATAGACTGACTTCTGGTAACACTAGAGTATTAGATGCTGATGCCAGATGTCTCCTAGGAAGCGATTCTGACTTGAAAGGAGAGGGAACCTAGTGTTCTTGTCATGCAAGTCTGTACAAATCACTTTTTGTCAGTCTCTCAGTTTCCCATAGAAAACGCTTGCTAATTATTTGGTTTCCAAGCAGTTAGATAAGAACAGGCCCCCATGCTTTGTTTTTTTTTTTTCATATGAACCACCGTAATCAGAAATTATTTATTTATTTTAAATAGTATTAATTGCTTTTCTGCTTATAAAAATTAGACATGTCTATTGTGAAAAGCTTGAAAAAAATAATTTTAAAATCATGCAGAAAAAAAATTACACCTAACTACGTGTCTTTTTTCTTTTACAAATAATTATACATTTCTTCTAATTTAGGATCAATCTCTACATGATCTTTTTTTACTTAGTGTATTGAGAATTTTCTTATGTCATTGAATATTCTCTACTACGTGATTGCATAGATTCACTTTATGTATGTTCCATAAATATATCCAGTCAATTTCTTGTAGATATTTAGGGTTAATTCCAGTTTTGGATTCTTAAATAGTATGGCAATACTCGTCCTTAGACATTAATCTTTGCACACATGACTGATTAAGGAGAGATTTTTTCCCTCATCTAATTGGTCATATGTTGTGCGGGGCCTTATTAGGATAAGAACTCCCCAGAACTGGGCCCTCACCTTAAAGTGCTTATAGGATTTTGACCGTCAGCAGTAATCAGATTGAATCAAGGATTAGAATTCCTGACTCCTGAGCACCTAGATTAGATCTGGCTCCTTGGGGCTCCTTCATTGCTCTCCCCATTTTCTCGTGGCATCCTGGGAGCTGAGCTCCAGGGGGGGCTAGAGGCCTCCCTGTTTTCAACCTGGACCCCATATCTCTGCCAGAAGCACCAACCCTGTGACGCAATGCCAAACTAAGGAAGAAGAGTTGGTATTGAGAATGAGAACAAGCAGAGGTCATCTCTGCCCCAAAGGCAGTAGTGACGGGGGGGGGGGGGCGGAATCCAAGTGAGCAAATAAGCAAGATGCACATATACCCTCTGTTGAGTCTTTTTTTTAACCCGGGGAAGGAAAGAAAAGCAATGGCCTAAATTAATACTGCCCTGGGGGCAGCCTGAATGGGCCTGACTTGAACCAGTAGCTTGTCACCCTGCTGCCATTATGACCCTTTTGGGGTACGAAAAAATTCATGGATGAACTCACTGGGTTGAACAACATGCTCAGTGTCTTGAGAACAAACAGACTTTTCTTTGGTGTTAGTTACAAACATCTTTTCTTTCCACTTATTCAGTTCAGTTCTCTGAGAAGCAAAAGCTAATCTCCTGTGAGAATTCAGGGGAAAGGCATGTGACGCAGCTCCAAGCCGCCTTAGCCACATGCCCCCGGGCAAGGCGGCTGATTGGCCTTGGAGGGGCTCTGACTCTGTCCCCGCCCACTCTGCCCTGTGTCTGGGAGAAGAGTCATTGTTCAGATCCTTAGTTTTCTCATCCACAGAATGGAAATAAGAGTGGTTCATCCAATTGCCTATATTGATTTATAGTTCTTTTATTTTAGATGCATTCATTCAAATATAGAACACCAGTTTGTGCCGCGCATCAAGCCAGATAATGAGGACACAATGGCACAATTTCTGCCTTTGAAGAACTTAAAGTTAGTGGGTATCCCACGTAATACATGTGATTACAATGCAATATTAAAGGGACTACAACAGGAGAAGTACAAGTAATAATAGCACTTCGAATGGCCAGTAAGCCAGGCTTGAGTAGGAAGACATTCAGGAAAGGCATTCTTATGAAATTTGTATTGACCCCGAATTCTAGTGGATGAATGAAGCGGGGAGAGAAAAGTTACAAAGAACTTACAATCAAGAGATCCTGGTTCCTTTGGAAAACAAGGTAGGTGGGCATGAATGAATGAAGCACCCTGGGAAGCAATAAGAAATGGGAAGCACTAAGAGATGATGCTGAAAAGGGCAGAAGCCAGAAGATGTAAGGCTAATCTGGACTGAGCTAACTTTAATTTACACATAATTTTTTTGAATAATTTTATTTACCAGCAAAATCTGTGTTACAACACATTATCAAAGATTGCAATAAAGATATTAAGCCAAAATCCATACACTCAACTTTTCTTATGTGTTTCTTTTCCTTGAACTGCAGTCATAAACATCTGTACCATTTTATGATTCTCATCAGGCATGTCTTGCTTCTTTCTCTTCTTAATTCTATATCTAGACCTTTTCAATATTATCTTCATACCCCAATAACATTGAAAAATTCTTATAGAGAGGGACGTTTTGTATGCTTCTATATGTAATCTCTGCCGTTTGGGGACAATTTACAAATTATAGCAATCCCAAAGAGCCATGCAGTACGAGGAGGACCTCCTAGTGTAGAGATTAAGAGACTTGTCTAAGGCGACACGGCTCTTCCCCCAACACCTACTCCCTTGTCCAAGCCCAGGCACAAGCGACACGGCTCTTCCCCCAACACCTACTCCCTTGTCCAAGCCCAGGCATAGTACCTTACAATCATGGACAGCAATAAACATGTACTGATTTCTTAATTGGAGAATATGTTGTTGTATTTGGATAGTCAGGCTCACAATCCAGACATATATGCTTGTGAGTAGGTCTGTTGAAAGGCAAGAAGAGAGCCAAGGGTAGAAGAAGATATTTAGTGATTACTGCTTTTAGTTTGATTAAGTAAGATCAGAAATTTTAATATTGCCAAGAGCTTATTAAAATTAAAGAAAAAATTCATTTTAAAGAACCACGCTATACTTTCTCTTGAACATTGCATTCTTTCTAATTAAGTAATTTCTCTCCTTGAGGAAAGCATTTGTGAATAATGATTGCTAGACTAGACTTGGTCTCTGAGCTTCAGATTCTATGTCACCTGTCAGCTGTGTGCTCTTTGCAACCTAGGAAGGACAGGAAGTGACAACTTTATTTTAGAAACCATTTCTCCTAGACAGAGCTAAATGCCACACATGCACACACACAGGGACTATTA
Organism: Diceros bicornis minor; assembly: GCF_020826845.1. Lineage (NCBI taxonomy): Eukaryota > Metazoa > Chordata > Mammalia > Perissodactyla > Rhinocerotidae > Diceros > Diceros bicornis. Next base: position 38,406,326 of record NC_080746.1, read on the forward strand.
AACAGCTTCAAAACATTTGTGCACTTTGCTCCATCATTCAATCCTTCTTTCCTACAGCTTCCTTCTTTGACTTTCATTTGACTCTTTCTATTAAACTTACAAATACACTCTAGCGTTTCTTATCCTAAGTCAATGTTCCCTTGAATCTTCTAATTTCTAATCTCCACTCTACTCATCTCATCCAAAATTCCAGAACGTAGTCACTCCTCAACTCACTGTAATCCAGTGTGTACACCCCATATGAAAATCAATGACTACTTTGTTCCCTCACTTACTACGCTCAATAGAACCCCCAGCCCAGCCCATTTTGTTCTTAATGCTCTCTTGAACCCACAGCTCCTCTTTGCCATCCCTTCTGCTACTATCTTAGTTCAGGTTCTCGTCCTCTCTTGCCTGGACAACTATAAGATTTTCTAGTGCATTTCCCTATAACGTGGCTTGATGGTCTTGGGACAGTTAAAATTGTTATGGTCTTGTGTATTTTGTCAACAGTTAAAACACCCTATTATACTGCTGGTGTCTATAATAGCAGCCCTGTTTACCATGCGATTATAAAGTAATGAGGCAGATTCTTTAAGATAGTCATGTTCATTCAAATTTAATTCTTCCAACAAATATTTATTAAGCACCTATTATGCACCAGGCACTAATCTAGAGCTAGGGATACAGTGGTGAACGAGACATAGACAGTCCTATGATTTTGGAATTTCATGAGGCTGCACTGAGAGACATGGGCAGAAGCAAGGACTCTGTGGTCAGACAGTGCTGTGTTCAAATCTTGGCTGCATACCTTATGGGTTTGCCAAGTTCATTCATTCATTCATTCATTCATCCTTTCTTTTAATAAATACTTACTGAATGTCAACAAGTGGTGTTTCGGTTGTTGGAAATACAGACAAAGCCCTGACCTCAAGGAGCTTATGTTCCTGTGGGGAAGAAATAAGGTTAATAATACATATATGCATACATCATAAGCAAGATAATTTCAGATAATGTAATAGGTATGAAAAAAGTAAAATAAGGTGATATGATTGAGAGTGATCTACTCTGACTCTTATTTAGAGAGATCTACTTTAGATTGAGTGGTCAGGGGAGGCCTGTCTGGAAAGATGACATTTGAGCTGAGACATGAAAATGGCCAATGAAAGTGAAGAGCTCATATGTCCTCTTAGTTTAATAAAAAGACCTCTAAGTATCTTAAGGATGTGTCTTTTAGGCCTTTTTCATTAAACCATTGTGTGTCTAAGACTCTGAAGGGCATTTCTCCACAGCAGGCCCACAGGCAACCCAAAGTTGAGAAGAGCTAATCTTTAAGAGATTTGTGACTGTGGCTTTTTGTTTGCTGAAGTGAATTTTATAAATTGGTACATAAGTTACCCACAAAGTTTTTAAAGGGATTATATCAATATAAATTGAAAGGGACAGAAACAGTACAAAAAGAAAAGATTTGGATCCCTGAATTTCTACAAGCAAGAAGCACACTGAGAAAATTACTCAGCTGCAAACATAAGCATTAATGATTCAGAGGGTGGAACAAAGACAGCAGAAAACAGACCTGAGAGTCAACGGAGAATTTCTAGGAGCATGATTAAGGCCTCATCAAAGAGTAGACAAGTTCCTGATTGAAGTTCAAAATTGCTATAAACCCGTGACTGTCGCATGCTTCCTATCGCCCTCCTTTTTGAACAGGACTGTATATTGCAGTTTTTCTATTCCTTCCCACCACTGTGGGGTGAGGATAGGAAAAGGTCCCTTTAAGTTCATAGGTCTTCAGATTGAGAGTAACCATACCCAGGGAACTGGACCTAAAGAGACTTATCCGTTTCTGGATCTAATTTGGACAATGAGATCCTGGACCTCAGGCCTGAACCCAATGCCATAATAAGATGAGACTTTTAAAGGAGGAGAAAGTGAATGCATTTTGCATACATGATAAATTTAAATAATTTATGGTAATAGAGATGACTGTGGCAGTTTTAAAATATCACTACAGATTCTTGAATGCTCCTTCTGTTGAGAGAAGGGGTCCAAATCTTCTCCCCTTGAACCTGAGAAGACTTATGACTGTTTTGACCAATAGAGTCCAATTATCTCCGGCAAGGTAACAGACAACTTAGTGAAGCCATCTTGGATCTTACAGACTAATCAACCCACTAGATGAATGTTACAAAGTGACCTCTGTCAATACTATGTGAAACAAAAGAATCACCTACCTGACCCCTGACCAAATTCTTGACTCACAAACTAATAAGATATAAATAAATGGCTGTTGTTTTAAGCTATTAAGTTTCGGGGTAGTTTGTTACACAGCAGTACATAACTGGAATATCACTCAAGGCTGGCTTTAAATGCCATATCTTTATGCTTCTAAAGAACACTGTTCTTTTACCACACTGTAGTATAATTATCTGTTCAGTTGCCTTTATCACCCTCCTGGTGAAAGTTCCCTGAGGACGACGATGGTGTCCCCAACATCAAAAACAGTGCCTTGCATAGTAGGCATCCAATATATTTTTTTATTTTACTTTTTCTACCCAAACACTTCAAAGACTTGCTCTAAACATATATATATATATACAATCTCCAAGGTTAGAGTAGATTGAGATTCTTAAGCATGTTTCTTTGTTTTTGTTGTTCTAGTCTCACTAAGCTGAGTCTGGGTCTTCTGACTTCCAGTGTCCTGCAGGCTGTCGGCCTGGTCTGTCTGTGGATATTTATGAGGGGCACCCACTACAATAAGAAACAGGTCCAGGGTAGTTAGTTCCTCTGGAAATACACATGGATTTGAAACAAAAATGGATAATTACTGTGCAGAAACATGTTTTGAATTTTGCCTCTCCCAGAACCTTTGAAAAATAGAACACAATGTGTAGCCAAACCTCAAACACCCCTGGGTTTGCACATCTCTAATAATCCCATCCAGATACATTTACTTTCACATAATGGATTTCTGGTTCCAAGATTTTTCCAGTATGAAAAACAACTCCTAGAGAGAATTGCTCTTCTGTGAGCAGCAGCCTGCCTGATACTCCCACAGCTGTATGGTCACCCCCAAAGTGTTAGATTTGATCCTCAACCTTCCTGTTTCACTTTATTTAAATGTATGATGAGCCTACCTACTGAGAAAGCCTAAGGTCAGCCAGGCTTAAATCTTAGCTCTGTCACTCACCAGCCGTGTGACTGTCAGCAAGTTACTTAATCTTTCTGAGCCTGTTTCCATACAAGTAACAGGAGGGAATGCTAATGTCTGCTTATAGGATCTTTGTAAGCATTAGATGAGCTAACGCATGTAAACACTCCACTGAATTCTGACATATATAAGCTCTCAATGAATTAATGAATGATAGTTGTTACTATTATTATTACATCCTCCCCTGCTCTGCTCTCTCAATAAAAAATTGTCAGACTAGAGGGACTGAAATCTCCCCAACATTGCCTGACTCTATTCAAAGACATTGGATTGGTCACAATCACCCTGGAAACCTATTATCTTGCTTCTTTTCTTTAGAGGAAAGTGCTAAACCAGCACTTGGCATAAAGTGTGAGGGGATCAATATCATAGAGGCAAAAAATATATATCCCAGTTTATTTTTCTTTAGTTCATGACCTGCCCCATGTTCCTGTGATTTCTACTTTTACCCTGTCAGACACAGACTTCTGTAGTTACATGACCATATTTTCTAAACTACAGATAAGGATCCATAGTCTCACAAATACAAGTGTTCTTAATGGGGCAACATGATTCAATATTTTAAATCGGGACAACTCTAGAAAAAAAAATGTAGGACATATGGTGACCATACCCCTAGTTCTCAAAGCCAGATGCCGACTGGCTCCAAGAGAAGAAAACCAAAACAATCAGAAATCTCTTGTATTTGCCAAAACAAATCTTGTGTCTCTCCCAGTGTTATTCCTGTAGATATCTTTGTTTGAATTGGGTCTGCTCACCAGTTCCATTTCTGCTACCATCTCTGGGGATCAGGGAAAGAAAACACCTTCATGTTCACTCATGTTAGCTGGGAATTCTTTTTTGGGTGGATTTTAGGAGCAATGGAAATTGGAAAATCTTTTTTTATTTTGTGGTTTCCCTTCCTTTTTTTTTTTTTCTATTTAGAGAGTCTTCTGCTATAGCTTTTCCTTCTGGTCCCTCACTAATTAATAATCATCATAGTAAAAGTTATTATTATTAAACATACTCTATGTAATAGACATTTATCATGAATTTGCTCCTAAATATGCTTATCCTCACAATGAACTTGCAAGGTAAATGTCATTGTTATCAGTGATTAGAGAGTATAAGAAACTTGCCCAAGTTCACAAAATTAGTAAGTCATAGAATAGGGATTTGAACCCAGAAATATCTGACTTACAAATTCTCTCCAATCTGTGTGTTACCTTTCACAGATTGCCTTTCAGAAATCAGATTTAGCTTCAATAAACATACACTGAGCATCCACCAGGTGCTGTGCTAAAATATTTATTAAATTATTTCATCTGATTCTCACAGGAACCCCATGAGACAAGTAATGCTACCACCATTTTTGAAAGTGAAACACAATACCAAGAGATTAAGAAATTTTCCCAGGATCATCTGATTTGTAACTGGTGGAGCCAGGAATCAAGTCTATTTTTTGTTTTTTTTTGCTTGCAGGTTCAAAATTCTTTCTAAATCCCCATATGGCATCTGGTAGCAGAAGTGCAAAATGGGGTATGTTTAGAAACTTGAGTACCAGGAAGATATTGAATGAAAAAGCAGACAGGGAAGGTGGGATCTAATACCTTCACAGAGTCCCATCCTTTAGTATGAATGAGTTTATCATTGGTAAGTAGTGGAAACAGAGCTGGTGAGTACAGAGGAGAGTAGAAAAGGGCAGAAAATTAGAGAAAGGAACACTGGATGTCAGCTCAGTATCACTTAGGTGTTAGTACTGTGTAGGGCCAGCCTTTGTCATTTTAATTGATCGTAATTTTAACCAACAATATTTATTAGAAAAGGCTTCAAGAGACTGTTTCAATTTTGAGAGAAAGTAGAAACACAGAGTAAAACCAAGCAGAAAAAAAAATTGGCGTCAAAAGAGTAAATGTCAGAAAGTAAAATAATTTTGATTTTGGTCTAAGAAGCAGAGTACCTCTTTTTAAGTGATTCTGCTATAAATGAGAAAAAGATCAAAACATTAAAAGTTAAAATCTTAAATAATTTCCAGTTGAAATTATGGAGCTATTCCATCCTTCCAATTTACCTCCTCCAACATTTTAGCTGCTCGAATACATTCGACTTGGTGTGGAGAAAGTAGAGGGGAAACAGTAACATTCTCCATGTTCATTTTGACCTCAGCCTTCTTAATTCTTATTTTCTGAATGAATTCCCACCAACCCCAGTTTTGTAGATCCTACATGTGCCTCAGAGTAAATGTGGCATAAACAGAAAATTTAAAAGATCACAATAAAATCTCCCACAATCCCGCTGTCCTGACATTGTTAACATTTTGACATATTTCTAATTTGTTTTTCTATCTTTTATTCCAAAATTGAGATTATAAAAAATAAGTTTTTTTTTACTGAAAGTATATCTAAAGCATTTTCCATGTCATTAGTGTTTGAGGACATGGATTTTAATCACAGTAATAAGCGTGCATTTACATAATGTGGTGTATTTAAGCAATCCTCTGTGGTTGGATATTTAGATTGATTTCAAATTTTTACCGTTATAAACGTGGTGTTCATCTCTGTATGTAATCATCCCATGGCCCATTCCTCTTTCAGCCCACCCTTTGCTCAGTGTTTCTCAGCTTTTTTTCCCTCACAGACATGATTGATGGCATTCATATATGAGATTTTCCTAGGGTTATGTCTTAAACTTACCTAAGACTATATCCAATTTCTTGTGTTTTAATTAAATGTAATAGCTTTATATTTTTCTTCCCCTCAAGGAAACATAGAAGAGTGAAAATGAGTAAAAGTGATATAAGGGATTTCTGTGAGTCTGCTATATTTTATCAAAGAAAGTTTAAATTTCAGTACTTTATTATTAGCAATACTGTATTTCAAGCATATCTTATAGTTGGTTTTGCCACCTAATTTGAGAAACACTGTTTAGCTGACCTTTGCCAGCAACCTGTACTCTCTGAGTGGCTTGGGCGTGCATTTTCTCATCAAAGACCGCATCTAGCTATGATTTCTGTCTTTAGGAATAAATGGACTCATAGTAGTAAATTGTAAGCTGTAGACAGAATTAGGTCTTCAGTTTTGAGAAGAGAGTAGCTTGAGCTTTGGGCAGGCTGAATAAGCATAAATGGATGTTCTTATCCATCCCCATCCCACCCCTGTCCCGAGATTCTGATGCAGTTTTTCTGGGGGCGCCCCTTTCCCATGCCCCCTGACTCTAAACCACTGCTTTAGATGGTTTAACTAAGCCTTTTTGTTCTCTCAGGCCAACATACGGTAGTCTGAAATTCTAGCTGATTCAGATCCCTACCTCTTTAGCTTTGAGTGAGTAAGACGAAGATGGGTTTTTATTAGGTTGCGAGATGTGTGACCATTTAAGAGAACTGAAGAGTAGATGAGTTGGGGCACACGGGTGGTAACTTGCTTTTATCTCCTCCAGGGAAGGTGTTCTACTTGAAGCACTTGTAGGATGTGACCTTTCCACAGTTAAGTAGGGCACTGTCTTCTAGACTTGGTGTTGGCAAACCAGCCCATCTTGATGAGTCTGAATGATGCATTTGGAATAGTCTAATCATAGGTAAAAGACATTTACCTACTAGAATATTTTTATTGCTATATTAGTTGACTCTTTTGGCTGCAATGACAGCACTAACACTTGAACTAATTTTTTTAAGGGAATTTATTTTGTTTATTAAATCAAAGAAATTGTTTAACAACCACATTATGAGAAGGACAGGGATGCTGCCGGACAAGGAAACAACTAGAACCAGAGACGCATATGATGTCAGAACTCTCTCTCTCTGCCCCCTCTCTCTTTCTCTCTCTCCAGTTCTTATGTGGGCTTCTTTCCTCACGGGAACTTCATTCTGTGTCACTGTGTATCAGTTTTGTCCACATTGCTGAAAACATGGGAGAGTGGGTGGGAGTGATAGTTTCAAGTTTTAGATCTTACAGTTTCCACCTCTGGGGAGGACTGGCAGATTTTTCTACCATCTCAAGCTCAAGACTACAAGAAAAAGACTCATGGGCTAGTTTGGTTTAGGTGTTCACATAGGACCAATAAATTGTGAACAAGGAGATGCCATAAGAAAAATGTTGAAGACATTAAGAAGGAAAGTTTCTCCTAGAAGTGTTTCCTCTATCAGGCTGCATGGAAGCATTATATTTCAGATGATTTGCTGAAGAAGGGAGAGAAAAGGGAGTTGAAATTGGAGGGAAGAGGAAAGGAAAGAGAATATTAGATGATACACATGCGAGTCGCTTATTTTTCCTGGTGGTCATGAATCTCTTTTTCCCCCTAACTGTCCGGCACTAAGGTTCACAGAAAGAGGCTAGAGGTCATCTTCTCCAGCATAGGAAAGCAGGAGCTGGGTGAGTTTTCCCTGGTGAGTTTCTACTGCAAAACAGCAGGACTGTTTGCTCTTTCCCACACCCTGGCATTCAGCAGACTGCTACCTTCCACTGCAGCAAACTGAAAATTGCATGCTAATGGGAAACACATATGTAACATTCAAACCAGGTTTTTTATTAAATGGTCTCAGCACTGGCTGGTATTCATTTGAATAATTTACTGGGGTTGCCTATGGACTATGTGTGTGTGTTAAAGGATTTCAAGGCATGTCACGTTGCTCCAGAGTTCCCAGCTTGCCACACAATTGTTGCCACAGAATCCAAGCAGGTTTCTGCTGAACCTTGGAGGGTAGACAGGATACTCAGCCCTCAGCGTCACCTCATCGGGGCACATGATCGTGAACGAAGAATGAATATCCTAAAATGAATTCATTTATTTCTCACAGACAGCAAGGTTCAGACACCACTTTGGTAAACAGAAAACAATCACCTTGGAAAGCATTGTATGTTCTGATGGTCAGGAATTACCCATAAAAGCCACAATGCAAAAAGCAATAGGCATTGGAACAGGCAAGTATGAGACAGGTCTCTACTGGTCCACACCATTTATACCTGAGATTTCAACATGAGAAGTAGTGGTTGACATTCACAGTCTTTCTTACAGAAGCACGCCGCCCAAGTCCACGCCAAGGAGAGTAGGTGTGATATGGATGCAGGTCCCTGATTGGCTGACTTCTGGATCCGTGCTTTGAATTCCACACTAATGTAAACCATTCGTTTTGACTTTTACCCTTGGTGGAGATATCAAACTCAATAGGGTATAGATGCCAGGCAGTTAAAAAAAAAATATTGTAGATGGGATGAATAAAATCTCATCTAAAGCAGAGAGCTTACACTTACTTCCAGCAGGTTATTGTTACAGGCTTGTTATTGTCCAAGCTTGTCTCTTTTCTTCTTTTAAGAGAACCTGTAAATCCAGCTCTTTCAAATACTGATTGCATATGGCCACCCAAATGTATGAATGGACTGTTTTAGGGCACTTTCACCCTGTAGGGCTCAAACTTTCAGCTATCTCTGCCTATTTTTGAAGTTCTAGCCTTTAGCATTCTATGTTTCTGTTCTTTCTTTGGTGTACAGAGAAGTTATCTTGTTTTTGAGCAAGGCTACATCTTTTTATCTTTCATACAATATTTTAACTTTCTTTGCTGTGTTTGAGCAGGGAAGGGAACTCAGTACCGTTGTGACAAGAAGCCTGGGTTCATGCTCTTTCAGCTACACCATATACCCTTGGTTGGGATGCCTTAATCTGTTATAATTCAATCCATCTCATCTGCAAGGACTGAATTTGTTAAATTTCCTGCTGAAATTCACATACCATATGTCGACAGTAGTCCTTTCCTCTCCTGATCTAGCAGCACCATGAAGGGAAGAAATTAGATTAGTTTGGTATATTTTTTCTTAGTAGACTTATGCTGTTTTCAAGCAATCATCACTTTCTTTGCTCAGTGCTATCATAAATCTATTTAATGCTTTATTTTATAATTTTGCCAGGAATCAGTAGCAATCTTAGTGGCCTACTTTTTCTGAGATCTTTTGTTCTCCTCCTTTTTAAAGTTAGGATAGCAGGTACCTGAATATTTTTGAAACTTTGTTTATTCTTGTGATTATTAAAATTACAGCCTTGTATCAATGGCGCAAAACTGGAGGGGAAGCTAAATGTTTAGGAACAGTATCCAGGCCCAGAAAGATCTTAACAAGTTAAAACAATGAACCTAATTTCATGAAACACATTTTAGAAAGTATAAACTCTTATATTTAAGCAGAAAAAGAAAAGAAAAGAATTATGAAAAGAAATCAAAGATTTTGATTGACTGTCAGCTTCAGTAGGAGTCCTAAGTGTGATGTGGCTGACAAAAACAGAAAAAAACAAACAAAAACAATAAAACACACTACTTAAAAAGTAATACAATATTCGGGAAGCGGGGGGTGGTATTTTAAAAAACATGAAGCTTAGTAGAAGAGTACATATATTTTTTGATAGATTTAGGATTACCATTGGCTGGAATTACAGAGTTTACATTTATTATAAAAAAAAAAAAATCTAGGATCCTATCCTTGCAGTCCCCTAAACTCTCCACATTAAAAACAAACGTGCTTACAGGATGAGGAGAGTATATCATATCAGGTCCCAAAGCAGCTTTATTTTATTCCAAAACCAAACTACGTTTCTCCCCAGTCCTCCTTCTAGAGTATTCTCTCTCTCAGTGAAGGTACCACCAACACCCAGTTGTCTATGTCACACACTCTTGACCTCCGTTTTCCAATCAGTCCCAGCACCCGGTGAGTCACTAGGCCCACATTCGTGCTTCCTCCCGTCTGAGAGAAGTACATCTCCCAGGCATTTCCATCGCAGCTGTGCAGACTCTTATCTCAATGGCTATCACACAACGCCTCGTCTTTTCTTGTTTCCTTCCCATCAGTTCCTGCCCTTGCTGGTCTATAAGCATCTTGAGACCAAAGCGTCTGTTTTCTTCATCACTGTGCTCCAATGCCTGTCACATTGCTCAACACAAAGTTTTTTCTCAATAAAAATTTGCAGAGGTATATGCTTAGTTTAACCTGGAGAAGTCATGAAAAATCTGAAAGATGTCTTCTAATGTTTCTACACAAACATATCAAAGAGGTGTGAGACGACATGATGAGTCTGAGAAGCAGTACAGTGTAGTGATGAAAAGTGAAGATTGTGGTCAGCTGCCTGGGTTCAAATTCTACCTCCTCTGCTTAATGGGTGTGTGGCCTTGGACAAGTTATTTATCCTTCCCACGCCTCACAGGTAAAATAGCACCTACATATATATTATATATACATCCTATCTCTTTCTATGTATATACACACACACACACACACACAGATGTACAATATAACTGAGGCAAAGTGCAGTCATTTTACACCTGGGTGCTGTAGGTGGCTGAAGTAGAAAAGTGCACAGAGAGGATGTGAGGTGGGCACAGAGGTACTGTCCCTGTGGTAGTGGTGAGAATGATTCTGCTCCCCAGGAGTGGGGACATGGCTCAGCTTGACCAATCAGAATCCTCCATCCACCTGCCACAGTGGATATGCAACCCTGTGTTCACCAAAGGCCTCCCTCTACCTCAAACAAATGTTGATGGGAGCAAGGCAGGGAGGTGGGGAGAACAGCATGCGATAAGATCGGAATCCAGGAGGATACACCTCTTGCTGTGTATTTCACGCAAATTACCCGTGCCTTGCCTTGTCCAACCTATTGTTTTGAGTTGCTCTGAGGCAGAGTCAAAATGGAAGCAGTTCTTTGAGAGCTAGAAAGATGGTAAAGAAGAATGTCTATTCCTAAGACAAAAACTATAAGGACAGGTTACGTATTCAAAGACCTTGACTCAGTAAGACAGCCAGCTCTGTTTAGTAACAAATTGACCAGCTGTTGATTGAATTTTTAAGGGGGTTGTACTACCAGAGAAACCCTAAGCAAGCAGCATCTCAACCCTAAGAAACTGCTAAAGCTAAGATCTGCACCAATAACAAGTGCACTGTTAGATCTGTCAGATCCAATAGATGCAGGGCAGTTTCCCGAAGAAGAATCATATAACACTCTTCTCGGACATGGCCACAGAAGTCAAAGAATAAGGAAGGTCCCCTTGGAGCAGAACCTGGAATCAGCTAGGAGGACTGTCCAAGATCTCACTGTCTCGCTCCACTGCATGCAGGGATTCCTCACTAATTCCATCTACCTGTGTGGGATATGCTATGGACTAGTAACTCTTGCATATTGTCTTAATTTCTCTCCTTTTCCAACTCAGAATTTAAATTGTGAATATTTTATTTTCCCTCCCTATTGCACACTCATTTTTTGAGGGAGAATGCTTTAATATAGCACTTAGTAATGGGTTATAGGTCCATGAGGAGCCACATCTGGCCTTGCCCTAAAAGAACGCTTGTCAGTTGGAGAACCTCAGTTTATAGCTAGATGCAAGAACTAGTGGTAACTGAGTGTCTCCCTTGGCAGAGGAAGTATGTCCTTTCTCTCCTGTTGTATATGGAGTAATTGACATCATGTGGGGGAAGGGGGTATATCCTAAATTGTCTGTGCATGAAGAATGGGGTGAGTAAAATATTTTTGTCTATACAGTATCATTCTGCATTCCTTCTTTTGGGTAATTATCCTTCCCCCACTTCACAGTAATTCTGTTCAGCTCGTGTGGTTCAAAGGAGACTGATTCCTCTTCCCTCACCCCCTCAGTCCCTACAGATGGGCCTTTGACTCAGAACTGATGGACCAGAATCTTCCATGCTCACAACTACAGTGATTGGTGCACAGATGTCTGTGAGAGACGCATCAGCCCAATCAGTCTTCAAACCACTGGATCCAGTTATGCCTAAACACTCAAGGGAATTTTCAATTAATCCACTCTTAAAAATCATGATAATTTGAGTTGGGAGCTGTGACTTGCAACTGAAAGATTCATGACAAATACTCAGCTTCTTATATGGGAAATATTTCCTAACATTGAGAGCTGGCCAAGAATGAAATGGACTATTTTGAATACCCTTTCCCTGGAGGTTATCCAGTAACCGGATAACCACATCAACATGAAATGCATTCACTCACTACCCAAAGGAAGACAACTCAAAACCTCATCCAGGGCTGTATCTAGCTCTAAGTACATAAGCTCTAGGCAATGTGTCATTCTTTCCATCAAGGTCCAATGTGACTCTTCTTGGTGCTCAGAGATGTACTTCCAAGGATTCCTGCATGAGAAAGAATGGATAGAGATGGTTCTTGGGTAAACAATCAATAATGTGTGCTAGACCACTAAGCAGATATTTTTGTAGAGAATGTCTTATATATTCCTTAAGTCCCATTCAAACCTGATATACTCTTATCCTATGAAATAAAAATAGAAAAAAAAATCAACTTTAAAAAAATGCTATTCCTAGTCTATTTTGTTCCTATTACATATTCTTGCCTATTCCATCTCTAGGGTTAACAGGTAGTTGCTCAAACCCCCTTTTCCATTAGACATTAATCTATCTTCACTTTATCAATGGGAAATGAGTGTTGAAATTTCTCAAGCTTGATATAAACTGATGTAGCTTGAGTTTATCTAATTTTGGTGAGGATTACTGCCGTAGAGTACAGATTTTTGTTGTGAGGCATCTGTATAAAGACATTTTAATTCCTGGAGCAACTTAGACTGCAAGAGGTTGAACATTTCCTTCTGTTACTCCTTTAAAAAATAATAGTCATAGTGCCTGTGGCTTGTGAAGTTTTATGGGAAGCCAGGAAGAGAAGCTGTAGTATGAAAGGGTGCTTATTAAAATCCTACATACATTATGTATGAGTCTGCACTTTTTCTGACCTCCTCTCTTGGAACCGTCCCAATCCAGATTACACCAGGCTGAGTTGTGAAACTCAGAAAAAACTGCAAACCTCTTTAATTGGGGCATTAGGAAGTTTCAAAACACCAGTTCAAGAAAGCCTCTCAAGGCTTTAAGTTTCTCAAAACGTATAAGCCAAGTTCCTGTGCGAATGCGATGTTCTACGCTGAGACAGACAGCTGCAGTCAACATTGACTATGTCAGGCTGGTGGCCTGTCAAAAACAGGGACTGAAAACCTTATTTTAGAGTCTTTATGGAACTAGCAAAATTAGGGAAATAATAAGTGCACGGCAGAGGGTTCTGCTTTTGGATTTACCAATATAGATTCTCCACTTATCAGCCTTAGCAGACATAAATGAATAGGTGTTTAGTATAAAGGGAAGATAGAAGTAACATGGAAAGAACAGATGCTTTTTTAAGACACATTTAAAATTCTCAGAACCAGCTCGTTTGGAATTCTGGAAGGAGCCTTAATCTTTTGATCTGGTGAAAGGCATCTTTGCAGCTTGAAAAGCAGAGAGACAAAAGGGGCTGCACGTCTTCTCTAATAGCTGAAAGCTCCCATTTGGTGAGAAGGGGATGGTTGAAATCAGGCAAGCAAAAATAAATTACTGCACCACCCACCTCTTCTTACACTCAACTGCCTGAGCCAGGAGTTCAGGCTGGCAGGCACCCCTGAGCATCAGAAAACAGCTCAGAGAAGATGCATCTATGGTAGGGGTTGGTGGCGGTGTAGAAAGACAGTGAGAGGGCCAAGGCTTATCGCATGTAAAAGTGCCCCCACACTTGAGCAATGGGAAAACTTTTCTTGGAGACCTGAATATATATAAGCCAAAGACAAGCATAAAATCTCTGACAACACAATTTAGAAAAATGCATTTTGGCTTTTATGTAGATCCAAAAGCATATTTGACCCAAGTTCTAACATTATTATCTGCTCTGTAATCATTATCTGTCTGAACTTTTACATGCAGCTTATATCCTGTTCTAGGCATTAGCTTAGCAAAGGACTCAGAGAAATTCATTGCATTTTTTTTCAGTAAGAATTACTGAAAATGCCAGGCATTGTGCAAGGTAGTCAGGACAGAAATGAATCAATTCAGTTCTGCCCTGAAGGAATTTAGTGGCAAAAACATGAACACAAAAATAATTAAGAGTTCTGGTTAAAAATTATTGACTGATGGTACCGGCTTATCTCCTCTCCTTTTTCAAATTCTGCTAAAACAATTGTAAAGGAATAGAAAGAGGTATTAATCCATGGGGACAAAAAGAATAGAGGAGATGACAGCAAGTAGCAAATTGTTGGAATAAAGAAAGCAGATAGGAGAGAAGTGGCAGATTTAGAGGAATAGAAGAAGTTACAACCCAAGGAAGGGCCTGCTGGAGGGATACCAAAAGGAAGGGCGAGATTTGCCCACAAGTAGTTACTAATGCTTATTAGGGGCTGGGAGGTGGGCACACTGGACACGACTAATAACCCTACTTTAAATTCATAATCACCAACTACTACTTTGAAATTTTCAGTACTGTTACCCTTGGATATGGCTGATCACATACCAAATAAATTCCACCCATTCTAGGCACAATAGAGCAGAGAGAGTAGGGAAGCTAATGAGAAAGTTCATTTATTGGTTTGCCTGGCAGAATGCCTCTGGGTCCATTTGTGTCTACACTAAAAGTAAACTGATTTGGCTTCCATCTTCCAAGTGTTCCACTGCTGCAGCAAGCCTTAAAAAAAAAAAAAGACTATAGAGAAACATGCTCTCTTGTTAGCATAAAATAATTAGCTAAGTACAAATGGGAAGCAAAGCAAATGGTGAGGGAGTTCCTGTTGTTTACCTCCTTTCCAATTCTGGACTGTAGTTTCCAAAAGCAACAGGAAGGAAGTTTTGCCCCAAGAATTTTCAAACCACATAAACCAAACCTACAAATTCCCTTTGATTTACCCCAGCTACCCAGCCTTTCCTGAGAAAGCAGCTCAGCTTGCTTTGCTTCTAGAAGTCATGATGTAGAGCAGCTCTAAAGAAAGGTACGCTCTCACCCCATGAGCCTGTGGAAGGCTCTGACACAATAAGATAAAGGGCCCATACTTTTGCTTTGAATTTTCCCTTGTGATCTCAACCGTAAAATGTGAGAATGTTGAGTGTTGCAACTAGGGCTGGTCAGTGGGTGGGGTTTCCATTCCTGCTTTTTGGATAATTCAATGAGAAACAGATTAAATATTCATAGCTCTGCCCTCAGTCTCTTTTTGCAGAAGCCAAAAACTGTCAAGCTGTTGGTAGAGACAAAAGCAATTTTGCCAATGTCTGCGGTAAGTTTCCCAAGAGTGTGGAGGTGATATGAGCCAAACTGACCAGACCCAAGTTGACATTAAAAAAAATATTTCTTTTAATTAAGATATGTTTCTGATCACATATTCATTGCCAGTAATTTGGGAAATTCAGAAAAATATAAAGAAGAGAATTGACGATTGCCTGATAGTTAGCTAATAGAATGTGTGTGATGAGGAAAGGGGGGACTGAGTGAATCCTCAGGCTTCTGACTAGGACAACTTGGTAGATGCTGGAACCATTGAGATAGAGAACACTCCAAGAGGAACATATTAGAGTGAAAGATCATAAATCACTTAGGTCATTTGAGCTTGTGGTCTGGGAAGAACATCTGAATGGTTAGGTCCAGGAAAGAGTGGGAGAGGCTGGTTGGAGCTCAGAAGCGAGATAAGAACTGGAGACACAGATTTGTAAGTCCTCTGCAAGCATATGTAATGAAAACCATGGGAGTGGATAAATAGCCCAGGGGTAATGTGAAGGGTAGGAAGAAATGGAGACAAACAAGTGGAAAGGAATTCTCAAAAGACACTGGAAGGAGTGGCCAGAGAAGTAGAGTGAAAACTCAGTGGGAAGTGAGAAAATGAAGCCAATCATGTAGACAACATTTTTAAGAAATTTATTTTTTGAAGGGGAGGAGCGAGAGGTAGGGGTGTGTATGTGAAATTGATTCAAGAGACAGCATGAGAAACCCCTTATTCAGTTTCCTTTCACAATACAGAGTAACTGAAACACTACAGATAATTCTGACATCAGGCCTTCTTGTTCATACCCACTTGAAAAAAAACACTACTTTGTTTAAATCCATCCCTCTACCTACTGCATACCAGCATTCATTGAACAAAACACAACTAGAGAACCAACATTATTCCTCACCAACTTTAATACTAAGAGCTCAATCATTTATGCATTCATTCATTTATCCTGCAATGCTTGCCAAGCTCATATTAGGCATCAGGCAGTATGCTAGGTGTTGGTGAAACACTAGTGGAAAGAAAAACACAGTTTCATTCCTCCAAGAAACTTCCAGACTCCTCAGACTGGACTAGATTTTCTTTCTCTGAGGTCCCTTAATATCCTCTGCATATATGTATCCTTCATCTGTCTTATGTATTATGGTTATCTGTTTATGTTTTGGTCCTATCCAGCAGACCTTGAGCTCTTTGAGGCTGAGAACTGTGCATTATTCACCTTAATTTTTTAAAAAGTGAACATATGAAAATGCACAATTTTAACCATCAACAGTGAAAACCTTTTGGACAGTAAGAACAATGAATGGGAATTTAAAAATATATATCCTACATGTGGAAACAAACTAAGTGTCTGTTGATGGATGAAGGGATGAAGAAAATGTGGTGTGTGTATATATATATAGGTATGTATGTATATACACACAATGGAAAATTAGTCAACCATAAAAAAGAAAAAAACCTATTTGCAACAACATGGATGAAGCTGGAAGGCATTATGCTAAGCGAAATAAACCAGACAGAGAAAGACAAATACTATGGTATCACTTATATGTGAAATCTTAAAAAAAAAAAAAGTTGAACTCATATAAACAGAGAGTAGAATGGTGGTTGTCAGAGGCTGAGGGGTAGGGGAAATGGGGAGATATTGGTCAAAAGGTACAAAGTTGCAGTTATAGGATGAATAAATTCTGAGGAGCCAATGTACAGCATGGTGACTATAGTTAATAATACTGTATTGTATACTTGAAATTTGCTAAGAGAGTAGATCTTAGCAAATAATTGTTCTTAGCGCACACACACGCACACACAAAGTAACAATGTGAGGTGATGGATTGTTAATTAACTTGATTGTGGTAATCATTTCACAGTGTCTATGTACAGCAAATGATCATGTTTTACACTTTAAATATATACAATTTTATTTGTCAATTATATTTCAATAAATACATTGAAAGAAGCCTTGCGTAGTAAGTACATTCTCATTAAAAAAAATGTATATATATCCTACAAAAACAGAGCCTTTAACTCCTCTGTTATTGCAGTTACCACATTTCCTGGATTTTCCAAGGCAATTCTGATTTAAACTATTCTCTTCTTTCTGTTATCACAATATAGAACTTAATACGTATACTGAATTTCAGAAAACATGATGTCTTCTATATCTCAATTTCTTCTGTGTGACTTCTCCAAGAACTGCTGTTCCTTAAATCTATTCATTCTTTTGGGGTATATGTATTACCAAACAGTTTTATAGCTTCTCTGGAATTCAATTTCTTAACATGTAAAAATGGGGATGATAATACTTACCTCAAAGTACCGCAGTGAGGATTAAGTTAGGTAATGTGTATACAGCACTTAGCACACTGCCTGGCACACAGCTATTGCTAAATAAATGTTGGTTTTTCCCCCCATCCTCAGCAAATAAATTATTTGTGCAAGGCTCATTAACCAATCTGTAAGTTATTTGTGAGTATTTACTCTGGCTGGCACTGTGGAAGTTACAGATACAGAAGAGCACATTAAGACCCTTACGATCTTACTGGAAAGCCCTAGGATAAATAGAGGACAAATAAATGCTAAACTGTGTGGAATGAGGAATAGTCTCTAATAGAATTTAGAGAAGAGAAATAATAGAGAATCAATGAGATTTGGCTAGAGTAGGGAAAGATGGTACTAGAACTCAGTGGGAAGCCATAGAAGAGTATTCCAAGAGAAGAATGAGTTTCCTTTCAGGCGTCTCTTCTAAATATTTGACTGCGATGAGGATGATGAGACTCATCCTAGGTCCTGAGAGAAAGAATGCCTTGACTGATGATTAATGTCTGCCTGACTATGCCATGGGCTTCCCCAAGACTGATGCAGAAGCCTATTTGCCAAGCCTGCCCCAGAGCATCGTGGAATGGTGAAGAAAGAAAACTATGCTTAGCTGTCCTCTTCAGAGGCTTTCCTTTCCTTTTTCACTTTGTTTCCCTCAGACTCTGGCTTATAAATCACCTCATTCTCTGACAGGCTGGTTGGGCAAGCCTTGCTGCATTCTGGAAGCTTGGCAAGCCCCCTGTACAGTTCTTGCAACCTACAAAAGGCAAGAGTTCTGTCTGGTGAAGAGCTAGGGCTGTGAGTTTGTCAGTGGCTTCACGGGAAACATAATTATAAAGTGTCTGACTCTCCCTGTCCTAAATATGCCACACTGTGAAAAATGATGGCAAGAATATTAACCCCAAGAAGGCTTCCCTGGGGGTCCTCCTGTGGAATAAACTGGGTTACCTAAAGGTGGATGGTAACCCTCTCATCAAACCTGCATGCTGACAGGCCTGGAACCTGGAATATTCTGCCATCCTTTAAAACCTGTCCTGATGATCTCCCAAATCGTGACATCAATGAGGAAGATCAGGCTACCTCACATACAGTTAGAAGGGACCTCAAAGGCTCATTCACCACTGAGCCATAGCAGTAAGGGAAGGATCTAAATTAGTCTTTTCAAAAGGTTCTAGATTTTCTATTTTGACATCTCCTTAAAAGACACATGTTCTCTGAAGAAGACAGAGATGGCTCTCTGAGAAATTCAGCAGAAAGTGAGATCACAGACCTTATTACATGACTTTGCTAAAGGCTGATATTAATTTATGCACGTGCATGACCTATGTGTAGAGTCTATAACACATCAGCTGCAAAAAAGTGACTGGGTTCTCCTGGGTCCCTCACAGACAGCAATCAGGAAATAATTTATTCAACATACTATTGGGGCTTATCAAGGTGGCCTACTGCATGTCACTGTTCCCAAGGCAAATCCATAAAAAGCAATGGTCATCGCAAAAAAAAAAAAAATTGCTAAATTGCTATGGGAACAGACAGAAAAGAATGTCTGATGTTCTGCTGGGAGGTAAGCTCAAGAATGTGAGAGCGCACATTTACCAGGTGGCTGGTGGGGTGGGGTGGGTCTACATTCCAGACATAGGAGCAGCCCATGCAAAGACCTGGATGCGTGAGGGAGCACAGCTTGTTTGGCTAGTCTGCAGCAAAGGGTATAGTGGGGAAGTTGTGAGAGACAGGAGGCACAGGAGTCTCAGAGAAAGGGGGAAACCTAGAAGCCATTCCACTTTGTCATAGTGGCAGATGGTTCCTTTTCCTCTATTCCCTTCGCCCTGTCTCCACTCCTCATATCAATAGTGTCTTCAACATTATAATGACAGCTGCCCATCAACCATTGTTCTTTCTTTTAGTAACAGCAACCCAATTTTCCTTGGAGAATCACCCATTTCCCACTCTTATATCACGTGGTTTGGGTGCCACTGGGCCTACTTCCTAACTGTGTGTACCAGAACTAGCTAATCAGAGCATGGCATTCTTCTGGCCATTGTAATTGGTTTAGGAATGAGCATGTGACTCAAGCTGCATCACTGAGACCCAGTGCTGGGAATTTTGCTGCATTTCTGGAGAAAGGAGCACTCTATAAACCACACTATCCTCATTCCATCGGGGTATGTGAACTGAAAGATGTAAGCCTGGATCTCCTGTTGGTCATATTTACCACTAGCTGGAGTACTGACCTGAAATTGAAACCAATTTTGAGGATAACAGAGCTGAGAGATGGAGAAAAACAAATTACGTATATTTTTTGAGCACTTGGATCTAGCTATGCTTGAAGTTACCTCAGCCCCTTGTTTTTTCAGTAACATGAAACAATAAATTCTTTTTACAATTAGATACATGCTACTTGCAAACAAAGTAGCATCTGAGGCCCTAGCCCCTGTCACTTTGGTGACTCACAGTGCCTTGGGGCATTTATTAACTGGATTTGACTCAAGAACCTGAGTTGTAGAAATCATTAAATGCTCCAAGGAAGATAGTTACTCAAACAGAAAGTGTTGGACTGTCATGGCTCCAAATATCCTTAACCACTCTGACTTCCCGCCCCACATGTGCTTTGTAATAAATGTTTCCCAGGGCCATTCATATGGAAGGAGAACTGTGCAACTCTGAGGCTAGGAAGTCTAGCCTTCAACGACGAGGTCCCTCTTGAGGCTTCTTCCACAGCATGATAGTTCTGGGAGTCTTGCTACTTCCACCTTGCCCTGTGGTCACCTTGGGTCTAGGCAGTTGCTGTTTAATTTACACATTCTACTTTCCTTTCCCTGCCATAAAAGATCACTGTTCCTGCTGGAAGACCTCACTCACTCACTGGCTAGCAGCAGTTATCACCTAAGTCTGCTCAACCACTGGAGCTCAAGAGGTTAAGAAGATTTGGAATAAACAGACCTCAGTTCAAGTCTAGCTTTACCGAATATTTGCTATTTGACTTTGGACAACTACTTACCCTACATGAGCTTCAATTTCCTCATCTATAAAATGAGGCTAATAATTAATATGCAACTCATAGAGTTGTTTGGATTAAATAAAATTTAAACAATGATAACAATAACAAGCCTGTCATTCAAGTTCACCAAAATCCAACTTCCACTTACTTTACCAATCTTTTCTTCCTTATCCCCTCCCCACCCCCATACAAACTCAGTTCCAGTCACACAGACTCAGCCGCCATACCTGAATGTGCTGTGCACAACTCCATCATTGTGGCTTCGGCTCTATACTTCTTTTCACCTGGAATGTCTTAGTGTCCATCTTCAAGACCCAGCTCAAATTTTACCTCTTTTATGAATCTTTCTTTTACCAGGTCAGCTCCTTACTCTTTGATCTCCTAGAGAATTTCTGGTTGAATACATTTACCATCTTGTAATGGATTTTTGCTTTCTCTCATATCTTGTATCCCCAACTGTATCCTATCTAAACCTCTTTATACCCTCCCCCACCCAGTGTCTTACACATAGATGGTACTCAAAGGATATTTGCCTAATGCTTTATCTTATTCCCAATCATTTGTTGTTGGGTAACACTGAAATTCTAATAAGTAAATTTAAAAAGAGGACCTACCTCCCCAGCTCTAAAACTCCCACAAAAGTCTGTTCAGCTTGAGTTAAGGCCTGTCTTCTGCTTTTGAATTGCAATTGGAAACATATGGTGATTTGGAAGCCAGCCATTTTTTTTTTTCCTTTTTTTTTTCTCCCTCTCTCAAGAAACCTTTAAAACTTCACTAAATATGTCAAGGAACAGCAATGAAAATGTCAAGAAATTGTAATATTGCTTATTGCAAAACACACACACACACACACACACACACACACACACACACACCGTTGCTGGTGTGTTTACAAAGTTCCAAGTTGGAAAAAAACAAGTGCTAATTTTAGATTTTGGTTTTTTCCTTTAAGTCATAATAAGAAAAAATACAAACATCAATTGAAACCCCAGTGCACAAAACCTCTTAGTCATACCCACCAGGCAGTTTTAAAAACCAATTTTCAAGAGAAAGGGTTCTAATTTTTAGCTCATTGAATCATGAATCCTGCTGCCCCAATGAATAGAAGGAATTGAAAGCACCACCAATGGAATCTTGTGGTCTAGTCTTGGATGGGGAAGTCAAAATGGCAGCTGTGTCTTGTATGTTGTTTTCTAACACATTTTCCACCTCACTGAAACCCTGCAGTGCTTAAGACTTCTTCTCAGATCATAACCCAGAAGAGAATCAGCATTCATTTCTCATTGACAACAAAGCCAATCTTTTGACATCCCAGTAATCATCATAGCAATCAGTGGTGAATCATGTATTGAAATTTTGACTTCACTTGGCAAATTACCAACTGATACAGGTGAGCCCTTCTTAAAAATGCTCTGACTTTCTAAACACTCTGGTAATAATTACATCAGTTTTCATTGCAGTGATGGAAGACAGAGTTGGGGAAGAAGAGTGAGTGTTTCTTGACTGTCTTCCTTCTTCAGGAGGAATTCCTGACTCCTGGGCCACGGTTGTCCCAAAAGCAATGCTGTCTCCTCCAGAACCATCTCAGGGGAATGACACCTTCAGGCCTTTAGCCTGTGTGATCCCTCTCTTCCCTGCTTCCTTATAAGCATCAATAAATGTTTTGAAGACAAGGCAAATAGAACCTTCAAAAAGATGTCTGTGTTTCATGTGATCATTGGTCCTTTACATTTTTACCAGAACAAGACTTTTCTACTGTAATTATTGGAGCTTCAGTGATGGGAGACCTCCATCACTAGCCAAGTCATTATTCAAGAACTAGTCCAAATTTCAGACACGTGTGAGACCTTCTTTGACCGCCTTAGGCCTCTGGGAGCCTTATCTCCTCTCAGCCCTTGGAAAACTTATTGATTATACCTCATTTGTTACTCACTATTAACTTCTTTATTTTTCATGCAGGCAAGACTTCTCTTCCCAAACAAACTGGTAGTGTCTTGTCTTACTCTAGTGTGATGTTTAAAGGGAACCCTGGAGCCAGACAATCTGGTCTCCAGTGTGGCTCTGCCACTTCCTAGGCATGACATTGTACTAGTTACATAACCTTTTGTACCTCAGTTTCTTTATCTATGAAATGAGGATAATAAGAGTATCCACCTCACAGAAATATAATGAGTATTCAAGGAGTGAATGGATGTGAAGTGCTTGGAACAGGCCTGGGAAATAGTAAACACTAAATAATGTTACATATTAACTCCCTCAGTACCTCTTATAGCAGTCTATACTGTAATTGATTTATTCATCTAACAAATATCTATTGTGTACCTACTATATGTCAGGGACTATTTTAGGTGCTAGTAATGCAGGGATAAACAAGATTGACAAAGTTACCCTTCATGGAATTTACTGTCTTGACAGAGAGACAGGTAATAAACAAGCCAATAATATAACAAAACAAAATAAAATATAACATAGGATATGATTCCAAGTAATGACGTGAGTTTTAATGAAGAGTAAGCAGGATAGAAGATAAAGTGTGATGGGGGAGTGGTGTGGGCCAGTGGGTAGGGGCTTATTTTAAATGATCAATAAGCACTTAATTGTCAGATCTAGAGAAAGAGGTTTACTGACCATCTCTTGGAAATTTCCAGGCTGTGCACCGCAAGTCCGTATCCGAATGTCCAGTTAGAAAGAAGACTGTGAAAATGAAGGAAAATGATAAAGTCGGCTAAATCTGTCCTGGGCAGCCCATCTCCTGGCTTTGTTTTATCTACTCCTTCTTTTTAATCCTACCTCTTAAAGCATGTTCGCTAATCATGGCTGCCCAGAGATATGCAATGAAATTTAATCAGTGATTTAATCTCCAGATCTTTCCTTTCATTCCTCCATCAAAATTTACCAGTTCTGAGTCCCTTTCCCTGAGGACTCTGGGTCTCTGTGTTTCAAAATAACAGCAGATTTATCTCCTAAAATATTCCAGAAATGTTTTCTAGTGCTGCTGTGAATAAAAGAGGAAAAGTCCTGTTGTTCTCTGGCTATATTCTTGCTTTAATGATGGCTTTCTGAAAATATGGTTTCAACTTAAGTAATTTGTCTAATGATAGGAATTTGATGGCAGCAAGACTGGGGGAAGATACCTTAAGGGCAGGTAAGACCTTGTGATATCTGCAAAGTCTCACAATATAGGCTGCAGCTTTGTCTTAGAAAGTATATTTTTGGGGTTGGCCCAGTGGCTTAGTGGTTAAGTTCGCGTGCTCTGCTTTGGCTGCCCGGGGTTCGCAGGTTCGAATCCTGGGTGCAGACCAATGCACTGCTCATCAAAGCCATGCTGTGGTGGCATCCCACATACAAAATAGAGGAAGATGGGCACAGATATTAGCTCAGGGTCAGTCTTCCTCAGCAAAAAGAGGAAGATTGGCAACAGATGTTAGCCCAGGGCCGATCTTCCTCACCAAAAAAAAAAAAGAAAGAAAAAAGAAAGTATATTTTTGTGGTTAATTGTAATTCTGTAATCACATAAACCTGGATACGAGTCTCGGCTCTGACAATTCTTGCTGCGTGATTTTTCAGAAAGTAACTGTTCCTCAGTTTCCTCATCCCTCAAATGGGGAGACTAACACTACTTCCGATCTTGGATTTTTAATGAGGATTAAATGAATTAATACAGGTAGCATATCTGGTACAGTAGCTCATATATTTCAAGTGCACAATCATATCTTCCAAAAATCTGTTTATGTACATACAAAGTCTGTTTGTTTGACCTAAAGAGGGATTAATTTACACAATTGCTCTTTAGAATGGAGCTTTTGATAGCAAATGTGAATATGGTTCCTTTCCTGACCCAACCCCAAGCAGGAAACTGCTTCTTTCGGTTGGGCACGTTATAATTGTGGTAAATCTGTATAAGCTTCTTCATAACATGTTGTGTTTTGTTTGGTGGTTTTAAAATATTCAAAAGAGAGGAGGCTGACCCATCAAAGAAGCTAGGCTACCAATTAGAGAATACGTTCCCTAACTGAGAGAAGTTTGAGTGAGTGGCTTAGAAGAAAGACCACACTAAGGAATGCTCCCGGCCTCCTATAAAGGGGAAGATTGGCATCATATGAAAGAGATGGCAGCAGGGGTTCAAGGTGGCTTTGGAAAGAAATTAGGAAAAGTTTGTGTCCTGGGTAACTTGATGTGGATGGAGTGAGAGTAAGAAGATTTCTTTCTGTGTATTTCCTTTAACCAGGCCCCTCTTATACCAGTCTGGGAGCATCATTCACAGAGAGGAGAATGCAGCATGAATGGAAACCTTGGAGCATAATTCCATTGTGTTTGGTGTGAATAGCGTTCCTGGAGTTGTGCAAGGCAGCAGCCCTGTCTTTAAGCTCTTGCTCAAATTACATTATTTGTATTGCTTATAGGAATCAGTCACTGGGAGTGCTGTTTTAGTTAAATGGTGGTTGCCAGCCCAGGAAATGAATTAGTTATTCTCAAAGTGTGGTCTCTGGGCTACCGGCATCAGAAATTACCTGGAATTTTTTTTAATGCAGATTCCTGGGTCCTACTTGGATCTTCTGACTCCGTGAGGATAGAGCTCAACCATCTGTTTTTCACAAGCACACCAGCTTATTCTAAGACACACTAGAGTTTGAGGTCCACAGAAAGAGAAATTGTTAATGTTAGGGACATTAGAGTGAATTAAAAACAAAACAAAACAAAAAACATGAGCAAGACAGTTTGACACAATTGCTCCCTCTTTTCCAAACTTTAGAAGTACACTCATCATAGGTTTTCTCGGGTAAACTCCTACAGCTAGTTTTTGGTCACTATTGGGTTTAGAGAAAGTGTTTCTTTCAGATGCACCCTTCTGTGTCCTAGAACCTGGAGTAACATGTCCTAGAATGGATTGAAGAGTCACTTAAATGAGGAGGCTCCCTTGAACAGGCAGGAATTTAGATTGAAAAGAGCTTAGCCGCAGTCCGACACAGAGAAAAGAGAGAAGACTTTCCATTTCCTAAGTGGGAAATAAACAAACTAAAACAAAGAAAAACAAAAACCAGAAAACAAGAACAAGAACAAAGCCTCTCTTTTAAAAGCAGCTGCTGAATGTCATGCTTAAGGATGTTGTGGACTGCCCTGAGTCCGCGTGATGTTGGTTCAAAGCAGGGAGCACAAGTTCTCCATTCCCTGTCTGTTTGTGAGGGAGGGTTAACTTCAGTCCTTCTTGGACTTTGGGTCTGTGGTGGACTCTTGGTGCTCATGCAGATTCCCCTTCAGGAATGACTGATTGACTCTCCCAGCTGCCGGGAGTGTGGCTGGCTGGGAGCCCTGGCTTCCTTTTGGGGGATCACCTCTGCTCCAGAGAGCTGCCTGGCTGAAAGCCATGCCCCTTTCCAGAGCAGCTCACATCCAATGACGGATTCCAGTGAGAGTATAGAGGCTCGGCCTCTTTGCCCCAACTTGGGACAAATGAAGGGCCATTCCAGCTTTAGAACTCCCCTTGGGGTTGGCTGAGGCCTCCAATGAGACTGAACCCCAGCTCAACTTCTCCCTGTGTTCAGTTCTTCTTTCTCTTCCCTTCCACAGGCGTTGATCCTAATAGTACTTCCTAATAAACTTCCTGCATGCTAAACTTCATCTCAGAATCTATTTCCTGGGGAATCCACCCATGTCTCCTCTTCTGTGCAGCCGGGGAGAAGTTAGGTCAAGGGTAATGGGAGGAGGGGAGTCGTTTATATTATTTTTTTCCCATATCAGACCCTGATCCTGGAAATACATAAGCATGTTCCTATTGGTCCATGGAAAGTTCTATTCTATTAGGTGAGTTTGACTGAAATTTCATTCTTAACATCAAATTGTCTGAATTGTACTGTCACTGAAAATCTTACCCTGAAAGACTTGCCCCAGAAGTTTTACCCTGCCATTCCAATCACCATGCATATTCCCCAGAAAAGCAATCAGAGGATTTGTTAGACCTACCTACTGAATGAAAGGTGGCAGGGGTTTCTTTTTATTAGAATGAAAAACATAGTTCCCATTGATTGATTGATTGATTCACTCACTCATTCATTCATTCATTCACTCATTCAACAAATGCGTTTTGGGTGCCTATATGTGACAAGCACTGATCTAGTCTTTGGGAACCAAAGCTTTTCTCTCTTGGAGTCTATTTTCTAGATGGGGGGAGACAGAAAATAAATACACGCAAAGAAGCAAGATGATTTGGGTGAGTGACAAATGCTATGGAGATAATAAAAGAGGATAATATGATAGGAAATAACTCTGAGCAAAGATAGGATATATGGAGTGATACTTTAGATACATTCATCAATAAAGTCTAGGATGAGGAGGCAATATTTAAGTAAGTGGAAAGATAATAGGAAGTGCAAAGACCCTGACCATACATAAAGGGAAAAAAAGGTCTATGTGTCTAAAATATGGCAAGAATAGGAGAATAAGATGAGGTCAGTGAAGAGGGCAAAGTGTGATTATCTAGGGCATTGGAAGTCGTGGTAAGAATTCTGGATTTTATTTGAAGGGCAATAAGAGACCACTGAAAGATCTTAAGCTGAGGAGTGACTAGATCTGACTTACATCTCAAGAAGATAACCAGCTTCCATGAGGAAAAATATATTGTAAGGGAGCAAGAAAGGATCAGAGAGACGAATGAGGAGGTAGTTCCAGGAGACTGGTATGAAATGATGATGCTTGGACCATGGTAAGATCTGCAGAATTAAAGACAAGTAGATGTGTTCAAGATGATTTCAGAGACACGGAAGACAGGACATACTAGTGGTTTGGATGTGGTATATGAGGGAGAAGAAATTTAAAAGAATAAGGATTCCTAGATTTTCAACATAAGCAATCAGATGGGTTCTGGTGCCATTTTTCTGAGGGAAGACTGCATTTGAGTACTCATATAAATGATTAATCTGTTTTGCCTTGAGCAGCCACTGTCTTTTCCTGACAGAAGGACTGACAGAGACACTCCTGGATTTTTCATCCTTCTAACAGCCTCACCTGCTACCCCTGGGGTATTGTATATACCACGGAGAGCCAATCTGCACTCTTGCCGGAATCTTTGTCAAAATTTGTTATGCTTCGGTATTCCAGGACACTTTATTATAAATGAGTAGCTAAAGGCAAAGTGTAATTAGGGACAAGGGTAGTGGGGCATACAATGTTGGCACCACTATGAGCTCAGCATCCCTGTACAGGTGCCAGTTCTTTGCAACACTGGCATTGCTGTCCAACTGCTGAGATGTAACCACCTCCCTCCACTCGTGCTGATGGGTAGGCGGACAGGTAGACCAACCAAGTATGATAGTTTCAAGATCCCAAACTGGATAATACTTATTCCAATCATGGACCCATCTGTCATCAGGCACCAATAAAGGAACAGATGATTAATTAGTTCAGTCAGATTCATATGTTACTTCTAAGGACAGTTGTGGGAAGTAGTCTTTTAACTGAGAGTTCATTAGACTGATTGACTAGTAGGGGCTTTCAGAGGCTCCTATGTTTATTTAACATAAAGGCATTTTTCTCACATGGAATTTGCTCCTTTAACTGTGGAAAGTTTTTAGAAGATTTTGTGACTATTTTTGTTCATAGATGTACTTTTTTCTCTAGGCTGTAGTTATTGGAATTCTCTTCTCTATTTTTCTATTTTCCTTTTACATTTCATGTTGTGCTGGGTTTGATTAAATTCTCTCTTTTTCCATTGCTGTTCAAGCCAGTGCTTAAGACTTGGGGATATGCATTTCATGGACTAACTTCACTGCTAGTTTTATTATACCTTGCTACCCTTATCTTCCCTTTTTATCATTTTTCTCATTATTTTTCCTTTATATGTATATTTTTGGGAACTGCTTGAACATAGCAGAGTTTATATTATACATACATTTGTATTCGTATGTGCATTCATATCGCTACTGTCAAGAATTCATTTTTTCTTTGGACCCCACAGGAAAGGTCTTGGAGCAGGGGATCTTTCCAATGTAAAGCCACAATTCTCAAGCTGGGATATGCAACAGTGTTCAAGGAAAAAATGTGAAGTCTTATGAAAACAAATCATATTTTCTGGCATGTCAATTTTAATTGGTGATTTTGATGATATTTCATCTTAAAAAACAAATAATATATTAAAATGAAAGACTTAAAGAATTTTAAAGATTAAATATGAAGTGTATTAGGGTTTGTGAAAAATAAGGACCATTCGTTCCCTGCACTTCCAAGCTGCCTCTTACTTAGATTCTTTTATTCACAATAAAGTAGGAGTTTTATGATCTCAAGAGATACAGACCAACTCTGCCCTTTATCAAAGGTAGAATTTCTCTGGAAGTCAAAGTGGTCTGGATTGCTGAGCTAACATAGTTCCCTTGCTCTTTGGAAGAGTTCAGAAGAATTTGCCACAACCAGTAGGCAAGCACTGTGGATATGACTAGACCGCGGTTTTAAAAGGCAGAGGGTTTCTGATCCTGTTTGAGCTTTCTGTGGAGGTAGACGAGGTCATCTTAAATGACATCCAATCATAACTTACCACCATAACTCTAAAAGAAGCACAAATCAGAAAACAAAGGTAATCTCTAAAATAAGGATTTTAACAAACATTTGCAGAAATTATTTATTCTCTTTATGTAGCTATCGTTTAAGAGAGAGATTGTCTTAGTTTGGGTTCCTCCAAAATCCATCTCTAATACAAGCATTTGGATACTAGCTGTCTATTTGAAAGGAGATCTTAGGATACATGTAAGAGACTTGGAAAGTTAGGCAGAAAAGCCAATAAAGGGCATGCTAATGAGCAAGTTACCACTAGGGCAACTGGGTTCAAACCCACTGGGGTTCTCTGAAGGACTATGTGTAGATTTGGTCCTGCAAGAAGTAGATTCCACTACAGAATTAGATGTGCAAGAGATTTAGTGGACATAATGCCTGTGAAGGACAAAGTGGAGGGAGCTGGAGGAGGTAGGGAGAGCCAGCAAACCACAATGGAGGTCTCACCCCTGTGAAGGACAGAGGGAAGGAAGGAGAGTTAGGTAAGATGAATCTCAGACTACAGCATATTTCTAAGAAAATTATAGCCAGCCCACAGGGAGTCTGGGGCCAAAGCCGTGCATCAGAGGGGGTCCACATCTCTCAGAAATGGGCCTGGCTTAGTATCCCTGCTGCTCTTAGTCATTGGCTGAGGGCTAATGTGTGTGAATTGTGGCTTTTGTCTGAATACAGCCTTTTCCCTCACAGGCATTCCCCCCAACAAATCTCTTACAAGTTTCATCCTGTGTTGATCTCTGCTTCTTTAAGGACCTGAATGAACAGAAGTGGTACCAAGAGTTGTCTAAGAAAAAAGGTAGTAAAATGGGGATTTGAGACTGGCATACTCATTGCTCACCAGTCAAAGAGGATCCCATCCTGAGTGGTAGGTGGGGGCATGGATAGTCCCTGGCACAAGGTGGCAGCTAACAATTTCACAAGTGGTGACTTGGGAGAATGTCCCAGTGGAAGAGATTACCCTTGTAGGAGCAGTGACTCAGGTATTTGAAGAATCTGGAGGAAAATGCCTGCAAATTGTATTGATACCTTGCAGAGGAATAATGAGAAACTGAAGGTCATTGACAAGTAGTTAAAGGCTGAATGTGGGAACCAGAGGGCCTCTGGTAGCTTACAAAGAAGCACTCATCTCCTGCAGTGGAAAAGTAGACATAGTGAGCAGCAGACTGAAAATCTAGTAGTAGAGTCACAGAGCTCAATGTACATCTGTATGCTCAGACAGGGCAGCTCTGTTACTTTAAGGTTAGGGGTCTGGTTGGGAGAACTTGAGTACCTGAAACATGAGATAGGGACATCCGGATAAGCGCTCCTGAGGGTGTTGGTTCTGCAGAATCCTGTAAACCCTCAGAACCTGCAGAGGTGGTTCAGTTCACTCTTCCCTAGCAAAAGCTAGCATTTCCACTGCACTGGAAAGTGCTGCAGAGGTCTCTTCCCTGCAAGGCAACAGTTGTTTCTTTCAGGAGCTGCCCCTGTCTCCTGCCCTGGCTGTCATACTGATAACTAGGGTTAAATCCCAGCATAACCCAACTGGGAACATACTGAGCCTCATAAGGATGGATAGCAACTCTATACCTAAGAAGTTTCATGAATTAGCTAGCATGTACCAGCAGGAGAAAATGCAGTACCGTTAGGATAGAATTTTGAGAGTACTTGATCAAGAGGGCTAGAATGTATGGCTGGAAAAACAAGAATTCATTGATCTGGGTGCACTTTCTTGGGACATGGGATTAAACTACTGGGAAGGACCCCATAGAATGGGATAAACTTGCTTCTAGGGTGGCTCTTAGAAGCTTAGAAAAAGTGATGACCAAGCTAAGTGATGTAGAAGTGCCAGATTTTCCCTGGTAGAGGGTAGACGAAGGAATAAAGAGGCTGAGAGAAGTGAGAATCCTGGCCTAGATATATTTTATGAGGCTAGAAAACCCACCAGAGGATTATGCTTCACAAGGGCGCCCAGGGGATGCAACCTTCACCAAAGCTGTCCAGAATGCACAAGTGAGGGGGTGCCAGCACCACTGAGAAGTTCAGTGGTGGCGTCCTCTACAGGCTGGAGCTGATGGTAGCAGAGGCATCACTGAACTTTTATAGCCGTGGGAATGATGTGGTTCCAAAGTAATATGGGCCAGGTGGCAGCACTTACCAACCAGACTCCAGGAGGCCACAATTGCCATAATGACAAGCAACGGAGTTTGACACACAAGGGGTTGTGGAGGTGGTTAAAAGAGCTTGGCACCCCTAGAGGCAAAATAGAAGGGTGGCCAACAAAGATGTTGCTAAACATCTACAACCAAAAATAAAAATACGTAAATAATGGGTGGATGGATGGATGAGCAGGAGGCTGACTGAAGGTGTTTACTCCGATAAAAAGTCATAATCCCAAGAGCTGAGCCAATTTTCAGATCAGAAGCTCATTAACTGAAGAAGCGGCCAGGTCCCCAGGAAGCTGTACTCTGTGATACCATGATGAATATAAATTATGATGATTCTCTGAGTCTTCTCTCAAAGGGACTTATGGTTATTTATTCAAGTGACTGTACATTGAGTAAACGGAAATACCCAGATATTTTAAGGACTATTAGACACAGAGTCAGAGTTAGCATTGGTAGCTGGAGACCCAAAGTGCTTCATGGCTCCTCTGTTAGAGAGAGGATTCTGAGAGCCAGGTAATATGGAGTCTTGGCTAAAATATGACTTCCAGTGGACTCAACAGGTTCAGGACCCACCTAGTGGTCATTTTCCTAGTCCGGGAGTGTAGAATTCAAATTGATATACTTGGCAATTGGAATAATCCTTTCATTGGGTCTTTGGCTTCTAGGGTAAGAGCTACTACAGTGGAGAAGAACAAGTAGATACCTCTGAAACTGCCCCTGACCCTGGCCACCATAGTAAATGAAAAGCATAACACTGGTGGCATGTTAGAGGTTAGTGACACCATTAAAGATCACCAAGATGCATGGGTGGTGGTAATCATATCTCTGTGTAATACACTAATCTGGCTCCTGCAGAAACCAGCTGTGTCCTGGAGAATGAATGACTTCATTGGCATAATCAACTCACTGAAGCCATGACCAAGTAGAAGCCCCAGTTGCAGCTGCTATGCCAGACATATATTGTAGCTAGAGTAGATTAATAAGCCTTCAAATCCATGATATGTAAGATTGATTTGACAGATGTGTTATTTTCCATTCCAATTTAAAAAGACGATTAGAAAGACTTTACACTAATGTAGGACAGACAACAATATTCATAAGTTCTGTTGGATCATCTGGCTGAAGTGGCAGGATTTTGCCTCAGGGCTATGTTAACTGTCCCATCCTCTGTCATGATACCTTCATAAGAGATCTGTATACATGAACATCCATCCCATAGATTATCACTGATATGATATATTGATGATCTCATGCTGTTCAGATAGGATGAGCAAAAGATGACTAATTTGCTGGTGAGACACACAAGCTGCAGAGGATGGGAGATAAACCTTACAAAGATTCAAGAAAACTATTACTTCATTGAAGTTTTTAGGGATTTAGGGGTAAGGAGTATAACCTCCAAAGTAAAAGGTAAATTAATGCTTCTTCTGTCGTCTACCACAAAGAAGGCAATACAGCACCTATTAGATCTCTTTGGAATCCGGAGGCATCACATTCCACACTTGGGGTATTGTTCCAGCCCACTTACTGAGGCTGCCAGCTTTGAGTGGGGCCTGGAGCAAGAAGGGACTCTGCAGTTGGTTCTCACTGCAGTGCAAGCAGCCCTGCCACTTCAACCATACGGTCAAGCAGACTCTGTGATGGTGGAGGTGTCTGTGGTGGGAAAAGACCTGGTATGGAGCTTATGGAAGCCTCAGGGCAAGAATCACAACACAAGCCCCTGGGATTCTGGAGCAAGGCCATGCCATCTGCAGCTGAGAATTATAAGCATTTTGAGAAATAACCTCTGAAATTTTGCCCTGGTAAAGACAAAACACTTGACTCTGAGGTGTCAAGTGACCATGCCACTGGAACTGTCCATTGTGAGTCGAGTTCTGTTGGATCCGCCAAGTCTTAAAGTCAGACAGGCACAGCAGTAGTCCATTGGAAGACAGAAGTGGTACATTCAGGATTGAGCCTGAGCAGGATCAGTGGACATGAGTAGCTACAGTAGTAGGTAGCCCAGACGCCCATGTCACCCATCTCAATTGCGCTAGCTCACATCTATGGCCATATTGAGGCAGGGGTGTCCCATACAACCAGCTTATGGAAGAGGAAAAATCCCAAGCTTAGTGTATGGAAGGGTCAGCTTGGTACATGAGCTTTGGTAGAAGCCAAAGATGGTTGGCAGTGACATTATAGCCACAGTCAGGGGTGACCTTGAAAGACAGTAGAGAGGGTGATAATTTTTTCAATAGATGGAGCTGTGAGAAATGCATCTGTTCTTCCATTTTGTATGAAAGGAGAAGTGGCCTAAGATGAGCACATGTACAGATTTTTAGGCAGTGGTCAATGACCTTGCCATTTAATTAGGGGCCTGGAATGAAAAGGACTGGAAGATTGGAGACAGGAGGTCTGGGTAGATGCAGTGGGCATGGAGCATGAAGATTTTGTTTCACATGTTAACATCTGCCAGAAAGCACCCACTGTGGAAGATGTGCTGAGCAACCAAGTGCACAAAATGACTCAGCAAGTTGACATTAGCCTTCATTATCAGTCACTCCAGAGTTGGCACGTTGTACACATGAATGGAATGGCCAGTAGTGCAGACAAAGCTACATATGGGCCCCAAACGTGGCTACCCTCTTACCAAGAATACTAGCTCTTACCACTTCTGAATGTCCAACCTGCTGGCAACAGTGAGCAGTGCCAAGCCCCTGATGTAGGCCTATTGCTTCAGGACACCATCTTAGTGTGAAGATGACTACATGGGGCCCTTTCATTCTCAAAGGGCCAGTGGTTCTTCCTCACAGGGAGAGATATATTTTCTGGGTATGGATTTGCCTTTCAAGTCCACAGAATCTCAGCCAGCACCATTAACCAGGGCTTATGGAATCCACACAGCAGAGCATCAATCCAGGAGCCTCTGTCACAACAAAGGAGATGCAGAGGTGGAGACCGAAAGCTGTATATTCATGGTAGCCACAGACCATAGCTCAGAGATGTTCCACAGAGGGGAGAGAAAGCTGGGGTATTTTCTACCAACTCCAGTCCCTCATGAGCTCAGAGTTGCTCCTGGGACACCAGCTTGGCCTGCCCTGCTTTCACACTGAGCATGCTTCCATAGCTATTTGAATTCCCTCAAGCAAAGACACACACAGAAAGATATCCATATGCCTGGAAACTATTTGCCTATGACTTCCAGGGAAGGTTGAGAGGGTATGAGCAGGGCATCAGTAGTGTTTTCTACATGTTCACAAAATCTTAGAGTAATTTATGTTCTAGGGTCGCAAATTCAGTTCTATCCCAAGTTGGACATGCAGAGAAACAAATCTTTGTTTTACCTATAAATGATTTGGCCTTTTTCTAAGCCCCTACTCATTGGTGAATGGGAGAAATTATTAGCTAAATGTATAATCTGCTTTAAGCCTAGTTTCATTCAATCATTCAAAGCAGTACCTTCAGATAGTTCTCAGTATTACTGCAATAAAAGTAGCCCCTGCCTCATCTGCTCAAGCATCCATGCAGTAGTGGGGAAAAGTTGCCACCTCGTGCTCCAGGGCCTCTTCCCCTCTGGCCTCTGAGGTGATGTCCCTGGTCTACCTGTGGACTCCTCATCCTACTGGCATTTGGGGCTAGAGCCTGAGGCTGGAGTAACTTCTAGTCTGATATCTGTCTGCCAAAGTTTATGCTTCAAGGTTACTTTGACCTCTCCGTGGCTCCTGCAGGGATCTTTCTGAGGATTCACTGTGACTATCACTCACCCTCCCACTCACCATAGCAATCCCTTCAATCAAAGCTCTCAGCTACTGTCTTGCCAACCCTCCTCCAAAGACAGCCATGGATGGTCCAGAAACACTGAACCTCAGGGCCTTTCTCTGGCTTACCATCCTGCCCTGCACTACCCAGTTAACTTTGAAGGGTCTGTAACCCAGGCTGGTGATACACAGCTCTGCCCTCAGTGTTATGTTCACTTATCTACAGCACTCCCCCTCCACCATCCTCCATCCACAGGGTGTATATGGGTGCCACTGGGCTCCTACCTCTCTCTTCCTTCCTACCATCCCTCCAGGAGGAGGAGGTAAGTTTTTCCCTAAGTTATATTTTCTCTCTTTCTGCTTCCAACTGCCTGGCTAAGCCTTTGGTGGCGGTCAGGCTGGGAAAACTCTATATACTGATGCCTCCAGGCTTGAGCCCTGACAGGGTAAAGTTCAAGCCAAAGGAATTTTGGAAGTCTTCTCTCAATAGCCTGCTTGCAAGTTTTTCCGGTCTTGCTGCACAATCTATTTTTGAATGTCAGAAACTGAATATTAACTCAGTGTTTATCTTTCGTATTCCTACTCTGGCAAACCCTAACCTCTCCCAAGTGGATGGTTATTAGAGGCTGGACTAAGGCAAGAGAGAAATAACATTTTAAATATAAAAACTATTTCTCTTATTATAACTAAGAACGAACAATGGCTATAATCTATAAACCTCAATTTTTCTTATAGGAAAGAGAAAAATACATCATTATTCAATGAGGTTGGAGAGTCTCAGAATTTCCCAAAGGTCTTTCATATGAGATTTTGACTTCAAAGGAATTTAGGGCTTGGGGCTGGTTACTTTGGGTTACTCTCCCAGAATCCCTAAAGACATGTTTGGTGACCTCTTCAGGCTGGAGAGAAAGAGAAAGAGAGAAAATGGCACACTGAAGACCCAAACTCAGGCCATCTTTCACTAGGATCAAAGACTCCATTGGGCACATCTTCATCTCCCATGTTGACCGCCATTGGAACCCCTAGCTTCATGTTGCTCTGGTTCTAACCAGCCCAATGAATCATATGCAGGAAGCTTTATTTCTGGCAGGGGCAGATCCAGATTTTGTGGGGCCTAAAGATTATACAATTTGAGGGGGCCTCATTAAGATAAAAAAATAGAAAATTATAAGTACAAAATTTTAGATATGGTTGTGAAATCTACTTAGAATGAGAAAAAACCCACAACAAATCACAATTAGTTCTTTTTTAAACTGACAAATACCATAAGCATCAAAAATAAAAGAGCATACTAGTTTTATTAACTATATTCTGAACACACCCTCCATCAAAATTTTTTTTTTTTTTTTACATTTTTGGCTGCACACTCTTTAACTGCCTCTTCATGAGAAAACAATTGTGTAATATTATTTTCTATAAAAAGAATAGAAAACTAATTCAGCCTTTCCTCTAGCAGGGTTTGCTTAGGAGGGTTTGGGAGGGAAGGAACATGCAGTTGAGAGGGCCCAAGGTCATATGGTTATAAAATGCATCCTTTGGCATGGAAATATGTGGGTAGAAGAGATTCAAGGAAGAGATTGTAAATCATACAAATTTATCCCGCCCAATGCAAACTAAAGTTATCGCCAACTCAGCTTCTTCTATGCTGGGTCTCTGAAATGCCCAAGGTCACTCTAACACCACCCAACTGAAGGGGACGCGTGATGGAAGGAAAGTCAGAGTGGAAAGGGACAGGATTCTTATCTGTTGGAGCTATGCTGTCATACTTTATAAAATTTTACAGCAAATGACCATAGAATACATTTCTAGGACCCCTCCAAGGGCCTTGGAAGGGGCCTGTGCAAGTGAGGGGCCCTGGCCTTGAGCTTCCTCTTCTTCCTGTAAACCCACTGCTCCCTGGAAATATATTTGATATAGCCAATCTGTTCAGTTTCCTGATTCCTAATTCAGGACTCACTTTTGAGTGTTAGTCCTTTGGAAATCTTTTGCAATCCTCAAAGGCTGGGTGAGTTTTCTCCCCTGGGGGCTTTGAGCAACATTCTATCCATTATGACAGCATACTGAAATTGCCTGTTTAATTTTATATCTTAACCTACATCTCTCACTCTCTCAGGGACCATGATCACACCTCAACTTCACTTCTTCCCCACTTCCCCGGGAACCAAAAATCTTTGAAGGCGGGACCCATATTTTGTTCATCATTGTATCCCCATCATGTAGCACACAGTCTGGCATACAAGGGATTCTCAAAAAATATCTGATGACTTAATAAACAAATAGAACAATGGCAGGAGGGGCAAGGCATCTACTTCAGTGATTCCTAAGGAAGAACTCACTTCTTGACAGAGACCACCCAATAGGAAAAAATCCTCCTGGAATACAAAAAGCCCTTCTTTACGATGGTCCCCTATTTCCTCTTTCCAGACCTCCCTCTGTAACTATGTCTGACCAAGATCAAAGTATTCCTCTAAAGCTGCCAGTACATTAAACAGATGACTGTCCTAAAAGAAGAATCTTTTAAATCTTTAAAAATTTTAACCATGTAACCTCTTCCTGTCCACCACTATGAATTATAGGGAGAAACAAATTGTAGTGTGGGGGATGAAAGGTTTGGATTCTATCCTGATGTAATCTCCATGATAGCCTGTTACTACTAGCCTTTAACTTTTAATTCTTGGAAGATCATCTCCACCTGTCATCATATTAACATATTTTTGCAGACTGTAAATGTAACTACGGAGATACGAGAGCATAGTAATGTATATTAGGTGTATATCTCCGGAATCAGAGATTTGGATTAAAAACAAACCTGGCTTCATTGTTTATTATCTGACAGCAGGGGCTGAGAAGCTCTGGAGTAGAAGACCAAACTCTGAGCTTCTCATTGATGATCCTTCCCACTACCTGCCATGCCATGCAAGGCTGGGCATCTTTTACGCTGACAATGCTCCGTGGATTTTACATTCACAAACGTCTCTGGACTGGCTTTGAAACAGTCCTTTTGTCCTTGATGTATTTCCATGGTTAACCACAGCGCATGGGAGGATGTCCATAATCCACCTTGACTTTTAATGACAAATACTGAGGTTTTGTAAACAAAGCACAAAAAGGGGAAATTTTAGGGTGTAGTGAAAATACTTGAAGTCAGAGGACCTGAATTTGGCTGTAGATTGTGTCACCTTAGGCAAGTTTCTGAGCCCTCATTTCTTCAACTATAAAATTTTGATAATAAAAATAACTACCTCATGAAGTTGTGAAAATTGTCAGATAATGAAAGTAAAAGGTGATTTGTAAAATGTAAAATGCAAAAAAAGTTAGTTCTGATTTATGATGCAATATTTTTGCTGTATATTATGTGCCCAGAAAAGCTATAGAAAGGTTTATTTGAAAGTTTTCATTATTTAGAAAAAGTAATCATTTTATGAAACGAAACAGGAAGTCTGATGAGTCCTGAATGGATGAAGGCAGGGTCTACTCAGAGAGTGTCTCAATTTAATTAAAAAGAAGGCGGCCTGTGAGTGAAGAAAATGATTGAGTTAATATAAAAAACTCACCAGATGCCCTTAAAATACAAATGGGCATACAGTTTTTGAAGAAGTCTGTAAGAAAAAAAACTGGGGAAAAAAGATTTATTTAACTTTATCAGAAATCTGTGCAAAGTGGGTAGATTAAATAAACAAGAGTTACATGTTTCTTGTTAGCCATCAACATGGTATTTGTTGTTGATACAATAACATAGTAAATTTAATGTGGTTTATTTGTCTAAAAAGGAACAGCTTATCTTTTGTTTGGAGCATAGAAGCGAGCTGAATCCTGATCTGTGTTATTTCAGTGTCTAGCTGATTTGTACTTGAGGTTTCCGGAGCAAAAGCTTTGTTACTAAATACCTGGCAGAATCCCACTGCAAGGGCCAGCGATCAGAAGGTGGAGTAGCATCTCCTGTTTGCTATTTTGGAAGATTAACTAGGAATTACTTTTGCTCTCAAGAATTATAATTCAGTTCAAGAAACATTTATTAAGACTTACTATATGCCAAGAACTGTTCTAGGTTCTGAGAGTGTAAAGATAAATAAAGACTATGCTCCTAATGTTGTTGTTAATTTTGCTCTGCAATTTTCTTCTACCCTGCTGGTCTTCTCTTCTTTTAGTCAATTTTGCAGTCTGCCTTTCTCCCCCCATGGAAGGAAAGCCTGAGCTGAAACAGAGAGAGGAAGATGGTAGCCTTGGGATTTTAGAAAATGAGACCTCCGGGGAGTGGAAGGTCTTGGGATAAACAACAGAGGATCAAATACTGGAGGGAACTCCATCCCTCCCTCACCTGTCCCATTGGTTTCTCTTCTCATTAACGTTTTAAGAAGGCTACAATAACATCCAGAGCACTGCTAGTTGACTGACTCGTTGATACGACCCATGTCCTGAGACTCTGCTCTGAACCTATTGACTTCCTCATATGGAGACCTTTCTTCAACATCTCAGGATACAAATAAACTTCTGAGTCGGAAGCTGGGACTCTTGACATCTAGGGGAACGGTGGTGACACAGAAAATGTGGAAAGATTGCTAACTGTCTCCCCACACCTATTGTCTCTTTTTTTCTTTTAGGGATAGACACACACACTACCCTCCCAACCCACGCACACAATACACATATCTGCACTCAGTTTAAGCTGCACACGTGCTTGCCCAGCTAGAGAACCAGAGACTGCATTTTATAGATTCCCTTATAGCTAGATAAATCCACATGTTTAGGATGTGAGCAGAAATCGTACCATTCTGGGGCTTAAATATGGACTTGGAAGATTGGGCACGTACTCCTTCACCCATCTGTCCCTGTCTATGGGCTGTAACATTAATTTTGCAAGACCCAGATTCAGCCCTGTGAGTAGAACAACACCTGAGGATAGCAGAGCAATAAGAAGGAAGAAAGCTGGGTCCTTGAAGACTGCATGGTGCAGAGCATCTCCTCCAACTGCACCACTCACTGCTGGATTGCTACTGTCTCATTTATTTAGGCCACTGTGATTTTTGGCCTTATTTTTTTAATAGAAACCTAGCTTTTACCCTAAAACAGAAAGAAAAGCCCACTTCATTTGTGCTAAGTAGGAATGAATGGAACCAGCTTGAGGTCTCTTCTAGAGGTACTGACAGGTTATTAGAGGAAAGACACATGGGAACAGAGGAGTCATCTCCTACTGGTGAAAAGTGAGAAGACAGGTAA
Organism: Diceros bicornis minor; assembly: GCF_020826845.1. Lineage (NCBI taxonomy): Eukaryota > Metazoa > Chordata > Mammalia > Perissodactyla > Rhinocerotidae > Diceros > Diceros bicornis. The sequence goes on from NC_080746.1 coordinate 38,446,503, forward strand.
CATATTACAGATCCAGAGGGTACTGGCCAGAGTAGGCCTGGGTCGAGTGAGACCCAGTGTCTCTCCCTTTTGCACAGTTCTGGGAAAACACCAACAGATTCATGCTGTTCGGGCTTTCTTTTTATTATTCTTCTATTTCTTTTTATTTCATTAGCACTCTTTCTTCAGGCAAAAGACAGTATAATTAATTCGATATGATGGCAATCTAGGCGTGCCCCATCCCCACACAAGATTATACGATTACACATGGGCTCAAACAGTGTTCTCAAATAATGCTAGCTACAGAGCTGAGCCCATCCTTGTTTCACTCTCAGAAAGTAATCAAATTTCCATGTTCTTGTGAAGAAAAAACCGGCTTTGTAGAATGCTGAAGGTTTTCTATCTAAAACTGGATCTCAGAACAGAATATTGTTGTTGGCCAAGCATGAGAACATGCTCAGTCACAAGAAAATGGGGCATTTCTTGTGCGAAAAATGTGTCACACTCTTGATTTCCTTTTTCACCCTCTCCCCCACCCCAGCACTGAGTAGTGTATGATGATACATTTGGCTGGTGGTTATATCTTTGTGCATGATGATGTTTTGAGGCTTAAACCAGCTGAATCTAGAGGCAGCCTGCTGGTCTGTGACAAATTTTTGTTTCTTACTACAAGTAATCTCAAGAGCTTAGCAGTCAACCTTCTCCATGCAAGTTCTTAAAAGTAAACTGAAACAAAACTTAGAGGGAATAACAAGCGTTCAAAATTTCACTCCCAACCCCTACTTGTCTCTAAATTTTGAGCCAGGGGACTAAAACAACTCCCTCACTTGCTGCTTTCTGCACTTACTTGAACAAACAAAAAACAAACTTTTTTTATTTTGAAATAATTATAATTTCACAGTAAGTTGCAAAGACACAGTGATTCTTTGTACTCTTCACGTCTGGTTACATCTTCTGTAACTATCTTACAATATCAAAACCAGGAATTGACATTGGCACAATGTGTGTGTGTAGTTCTGTATCATTTTATCACATGTGACCACAACTGTGATCAAGATATAAGACTATTCCTTTACCACAAAGGCCTCCTTGGAGCTGCCGCTTTAGAGTTACATCCACTTATCTCCCCCACCTTTCCTAAACCCTGATATCCACTTATCTGTTCTCCATCTCTTTAATTTTGTCACTTCAAGAATGTTGTATAAATGGAATCATAGACCATTTACATTTAATGTAATTATTGATATGTTAGGGCTTAACTCTGCCATTTTGTTTTTTGTTTTCTGTTTGTTTCCTCTATTTTTCATTTCTCAGTTTTCTTTATCCCGCCTTCCTGTGGGTTACTTGAACAGAGTTTAAAATTCCATTTTGATTTATCCAAAGTAGTTTTTGTTTTGTTTTGTTTTTTTGTGAGGAAGATCAGCCCTGAGCTAACATCCATGCCAATCCTCCTGTTTTTGCTGAGGAAGACTGGCACTGAGCTAACATCTGTGCCAATCTTCCTCCCCTTTATGTGGGACGCTGCCACAGCATGGCCTGACAAGTGGTGTGTTGGTGTGCACCCAGGATCTGAACCCGGGCTGCCAGCAGCAGAGTGCACACGCTTAACTGCTACACCACAGGGCAGGCCCCCTCCAAAGTGTTTTTTGATATATCTGTTTGTACAGATTTTTCAGTGGTGGCTGTAAGCATTATATTGTACACATATAACTTGTCACAGCCTACTGATGTCGACATTTTACCAGTTTGAATAAAGTATAGAAATATTACCTGCCTTTAAATCCTTTTCCCCCTCTCATTTACAATGTAGTTGTCTTAAATATTTTCTTTACATACATTGAAAACCACATCAAACAATATTATAATTTTTGCTTCAATCATTGAACACAATTTAGAAAACTCAAGAGAAGAAAGTCTATTGAATTTACTCATATTTTAAATCTTTCTGTTGTTCTTTTCTCTTCCTTCCAGATGTTTGGAGATTCTTCCTTTTTTTTTTTATCTTTTCTTTTAGTTTCAAAAACTTCCTTTAGCCATTCTTTTAGGTGGATCTGTGGGGAAAAAAATTTTCTTAGATTTTCTTTATCTGAGAAAGCTGATTTCGCCCTCATTTCTGAAGTATATTTTCACTAGATATACAATTCTGGGTTGACAATTTTTTTATTTCAGCATTTGAAAAAAACATTGTGTCGCTTCCTTCCATCACCAATGGTTTCTAATGAGAAATCCATTGCCATTGAAATTATTTTTCCCCTATGGGTTATGTGTCATTTCTCTCTGGGTGCTTTTAATACACTTTGCTTGTTTTTATCTGATAGAAGTTTGAGTATGATATGTCTTGATGTGGATTTCTTTTAATTTATTCTATTTGGAGTTTGCTCAGCTTCTTGAATCTTTAAGTTTATTTCTTTTGCCGAATTTGGGAAATTTTCAGCCATTCTTTCTTTTATTTTTTCAATATCCTAATTTTCCTAAATTAATCTTTCAGGTTTTTTTATATGAGTTTGGCTTTTTAATTTTTTTCCAACTTTATTAGATAGAATATACAGATAACATTGTGTCACTTTAAGGTGTACAACATGTTGGTTTGATACACTTATGTATTGCAATATGATTACCACCATAATGCAGCCATTATTTCTTTGAATACTTTTTCATCCCTACCTCTTCTTGCCTTCCTTGTGTCTGATGGCACAAATGTTAGATCTTTTGTTATAGTCTCTCAAGTTCCTAAGGACTTGTTTCTTTTCTTCCTGTTGTTCAGACTGGATAATTTCTATTGTCTTATCTTCAAGTTTATTGGTTCTTTCCTTTGTCCTCCCCATTCTGCTGTTGAGCCCATCCCTTGAGTGTTTAATTTTGGTTATTGTATTGTGCAGTTCTAAAATTTCCATTTGGTCTTCTATGTATCTTCTCTTCCTTTGCTGAGACTTTCTATTTCTCCATTTGTTTCAAACATGTTCAAAATTGCTCACTGAAGAATTTTTATGATGTCTGCTTTAAAATTCTATTCGGATAATTCCAACATCCATGTCACCTTAGCGTTGGTATATGTTGATTAATTTTTCTCATTCAAATTGAGATTTTCCTGCGTTTTGGTGTGAGGAGTGACTTTTTTATTGAAATCTGGGCATTTTGAGTATTTTGTCAAGAAATTCTGTATTTCATTTAAATCTTTTGCTTTAGCAGGGCTCTTCTGACACTGCTCTGGCAGGGGATTTGGAGGAGTGCTGCACCATTGCTTCCATGAGGAAGTGCAAGTCCAAGTTCCCATTTGGCCTCCTCTTACACTACACCAGCGGGGACAGGTAGGAGTGCCTTGTTACCACTGGGTGGGGTCCCCATGTGGGCTCCACTGACGTCATGCAGTGGAGGATCATTATCACTGGAAGGATGAAAATCCTGGCTCCCACTCTTCTCTGACACCACGGGCTGGGAGGTGGGTAGGAGTGCCTTGTAGCCAAGTAAACGTGGAAGTCTAGGTTCCCCACTTATTCTTTGCTGATAGGAGTGAGGCTGCAGGTTTTTTCCATGGTGTTTGGCTGGAGGAGGATGGTTTTTGTTTAAAAGTTTTCTGTCTTAGTAGGGTGTCCCATTCCTGGTCCTTTGGTTAGAGACAGCAGGCTTTCCTTGGGGCTTTGGTTGTCTGCTCCCATTGGCATTTCCAGATTGTTGGCTTCTTCAGCTTTGTGTCTGGGATATACAAGGCAAAAAGAAAACCCAAAAAACTCGCTGCCATGTTATACCTCCAATCCAAGGTGCCTAGCCAGTCTGCCTTCTTTGCTCCACCTTTGAGTCTTCCTGTGTTTGTTTTATATATAACGTCCAGGGTTTGTAAACGATACTTAGCACGAGGAATCGAGAGAAGTGTGTCTACCCACTCACTTGTTTTCACCTTCAGTATTTTCATAGCTAGTAATAACGATAATGGCTGCTATGTTTTGAGTTGTATCTACACGGCCAGCACCATGCTAATTCATTTAATTTTCACAGTAATGCTACGAGGAAAGTACGAAGTTACTGCTGCCGTTTTATACATGAAGAAACACACATGAAGAAACTGAAACTCAGAAATAATCATGTAAACATTTAGAACAGTGGCCTAAATAAACGAGACAGTAGCAATCCAGCAGTGAGTGGTGCAGTTGGAGGAGATGCTCTGCACCATGCAGTCTTCAAGGACCCAGCTTTCTTCCTTCTTATTGCTCTGCTATCCTCAGGTGTTGTTCTACTCACAGGGCTGAATCTGGGTCTTGCAAAGTTAATGTTACAGCAGTACTAATAAAGGTTAGGGAATATTGTTATTATTAATTACTTTAGAGTTGTTAACTTGTCTGATGGACCAACTTATAAGTGGAGAATTAGAACTCCGACCCAGAACAGTCTAAGCTCATGCTTGTAAACTCTGGGCTGTAATTTCTCTCAATTTGAGTGTAAACATCTGTATCAAGCAATTCCTGCTGCATCCCAATCTGTATCTTTATCCATCTCACTATTTCACTGCTACTATTTTCTTCTCTTCACTTTCTCTACAGCTATAGTCCCCAAATTTCTTTCCATTTACAACCTAATAATAAAATAACCAATATGGATGTAATATGTATAGGGCTGACAAAGTCATTTTATATTTATTACATTTAATATTTATTTGAAACCTCATAACAACCTCATAGGCAGGTATTATTATCACTCTACTTTAAAAGTGAGGTTCAGAGAAATTCAGGGACTGGCTCAAGGTCACATGGTTAGAAAGTGGTTGAGATAGGACTCAAGCCCAGTGCTATTTCCACCACCCTATGCTGCATCTGTAGCCCACAGCTCACTTTCACATCCTCCAGGTAGCTCTACATGCTCAGAATGTAAAGGCCTTGGGGGAGGGGACAAGGGAGGGGAATGGCCCAGCAAACAAAGAGGACCCTCTGTACTTATAGATTCTTCCAAGAGCTGTCGATCCATTGAAGATACGTTGGAAATACCACCACATAATAACATGGCTTTCTCTTGTTGCTTGCATCTCCCATGGAGTCAAGTTTTAAGATCTAGTGAGGAATGGAATGGTTGGGTGCAGGGAGGAAAGATAGATGGTTTAGAAACAAATTGGTCATGTAGAGGGTTATTGCAACAGATTCTAGTCAATAGAAGAAAAACAAACACAGAGATAGTTAAGATGAAGAATAGAGAATTAGAAGGATATTTAGAAGACATGTTTGATAGATATTGGTGATCAAAATTCAGTGTGGTATGTGTGTGTGTTTGAGAAAGAGAGTTAGAGAAGTGGGGTCATTAATGACAGTGACACTGCCTAGGTTTCTGATTTGAAAAACTGGATGGGTCATTTTGTTCAAAATTGAGGTCAAGGAAAAACAGTTTCAAGGAGGATGGAGTAGTGCATGATAGAAAGCTAAAGACAGGACAAGGAAAATAAAGATTGTATCAAGGTAATTGGATTTGAAAATTAGAAGGTAGGTAATGACTTTAGAAAAATACTTGCCATAGGTGGAGATAGAAGCGGGTAGAATAGTAGGGTGAGATGGGCAAGTTGAGAAATTATTTGGAAGCGAAGAGAGACTATTCATGCAATGACATTGTGGCATGCTCATGGACTTTGGAATTTGAAGATCCAATTTCAAATTTCAAGTACTGCTTACTTGCTATGTAGCCTTTGGCAAATTACCTTATCCACCGGAGTCTATTTCCTAGAAGATAAGCAACAATGTCACAGGATAAAATATGTCATGAAACTGAAGCGCTTTTTTTTGCCTCTTTTAAGTGAATCTCCCCACCCAATGACACCTTCCAGTGCAGCTTAACCGGGATTGATTTGACATTTGATCGATTCACGGTTAAATGTGTGAGAGTATATAGAGTTTTCTATAACTCTATTACGGTTATACATGGAGAGGCTGCACATACACATAACCCTCTTTCCAGGTGGCCCCTGATTGACATTTAAACCATGTCACTCAATAAGTTAATGCACATAATTAGTATATACAATGTATTTTCTACTTTGGTACCTCTTAAAAAATCAAAAAAAGCATGCATGATTCTTTCAAAAGATATTGAATTAACGTAATGTCTTTATCTTGAATTTTCTTTCACACTAAACATTTATTGAGTACTAACAATGGACCAAACCCTGTGGATATTATGAAATTATTTACTTCAAGTTTATCTTTTGCAGAAATATGGGATCCGCTCCCATTTAATTTCAGGTCAAGATACTAGGTAGAGACTACAGTTTGTATTTTTTCTAAACTCCTATTTTAAGTTAATTCGATAATAAAAAAAATTGCCTCAATTTATTTCTAACCCTCACCACAACCTTGGAAATAGGTTTAATTGTCCCCATTTTAAGAGATGAGAAATATATCTTTTAAAAATGGCAAAACAAATTTAAATGTCCATTATAGAGCTAAGCATAGATGCTATTGAATAACTATGTGATAATTGCTATCCTGTAACAGTGTCTTTAATATCTTAAGATTAGTAGGGAACTGAGTGTGCTCTCATTGCAGGCATGCAAAAAAGCATGAACCAACAGCATGCCATAAGAATTTCCTGGAATGTCCTATATTTCTGCCCTATTTCTCCTATCTATTCACTTATTCATCCATTTATTTATTCAGCAATGAGAATAACATAGTCACTATGTTAATTCATGTATCTGTTAGTCCACGTGTAGTATGACTACATTTGTGCATTCTGACTGTACTTGCAAGGCTTTGACCTCTGGTTGCCAACATATAACTGCAAACAATAGTAGTAGCATCTAACAGAGTTGGGGTGGAAGTGGGTCCTAGACCTGAGACATCCTGGACTCCTTCAAATGATGTGGGTAGTAGAACAAGATCTTTGTTACTGATCAAATCTTAATTCATCAGGTCTCTAGAATGTCTTACTTTATCCTTAGGGTGTCAACTGTTGTCGAGGGCTCTGCCCCATCTCTTTAGCAGCTCATATTGGGGTACTACCATGGGGTTTACCCCTCTGCAATGCCCTGCCAAACCATACTGGAACCTTGAGGCAAAAGGAAAAATCTGTAATACGATCCTGTCTTTATGTTCATCGTGGATTTTGGGGGGCATTAACCTAGATTTTGAATTTAAGGTGCTCCCTTAAATTTTGTGCCCAAAGCAAGCGCCTCACTTGTCTCACCCTCATCCCCCCCCCGCCCTTCTTCAAAGGGATTAAGAATGACTTGGGCCACATTAGCACAGAAAATGGGAATGTTCCAAATATGTATTTTTGAACTGACCCTCATACATAGTTTGCATAGGAAACAAAGTTCAGCTGGGGGTCATTCTTTACTCAATGTGCTCAGCCTTCCGTGCGCTACATTCCCCTCCTATTGGATTTCAAAACTTTCCTTAATCCCTAGAGAAGGAGCCAGATATTGTCCAGAAGAAATAATGTGAAATGGCCTCACGGGTTTAAACATTGAGAAAATAAATCCAGACAACCAAATATGCAGCGTTGGCTCCTAGAGGCTGACTAGAAGCAGATCTGCCCACAGATGCGGTCCTAGAAAAGAGGACCTTTCCTAAACCGTCGCCAAAAAGCAACAGAATCCTGAAAAGAGGCCCTTTCTTGCAAGGTTCATCCATTCCAGAGAACAGCAGGACTAGAGCTGGCTCAAAAACTATTTGCCAGACCTAATTATTGGAAGGATGAAATCTGGATTTTGTAATCGGTGATCAGTTCTCCACAGTAATGGAAAGAGCAGTGGATAAAGGAATTCCATAGACACTCCCAAGTTTGTGCCAGCAATTTTGCTTTTTTTAATTCTCTCCTTTTTGTCTTGTTCTTTGTTGGATCTGATGATAGGTAGCAAAAGAAAACTGATTGATTTAGACTTGACCGCCCCAATGTGAAGAAGCCTTTCCAACATTTCCACCTCTCAGTTTCTTACTCTCAGGTCTCAAATCGAAAGCTGAATCCTTTATGAAGGATTCCTCAATCAACTCCAATCTGAATTACTTTCCCCTTCCTTGGTGCTCACATAGCACTTTCCTTGGATATGCTAAACCATTTATTTCTGCTTTGGATTACGGTTATGCTTTACCACTTTTTAACAGCTGAACATAGGCAATTTGCTTAATTTCTTTACCTCAGTTTTCTTATTTGTAAATGGAAATAACAACTATTTTGCCCGATTATTGTGCAAGACCTGGATTCAAATTATGAATCCATAAGTTTCCAATTCTGCCTTGGAGATGTATGTAACTTCTCTACACCAATTTTATTCATCGGTGAAATGAGAATAAAGATTGCATCTCCCACAGAAGTTCCTATGAAAATTCAAAGAGATAATGCATGGAAATTAAAAAAATACTAGCTGTTATAATTTTATTGTTGTCATTGTTGTTTTCTTGATTAGACTATAAATTCCTGGAAGGAAGAAATCTTGTTCTTGTTCCTCTTCGTATCACCCAGAGATAATCTTAGTTGGTGGTCAATAAGCGTTTGTGGGATGCTGAATATTTTCTGAACTTCTACCTCAATTAGTTTATGTTATTTTTAAGGCCTTTACCCTCATCAGCTTTTTATTGGAATTTATTTATGTATCGTATCTTCCCTTCTCTTTTGCGAGAGAAGGGAAGTTTTTTTTTGTATAAAGTTTTTTTTTGTATAAAGCCTTTATACAAAACAATCACTCAGAAAATACCATATAAATAAATGGAACAATACCAACACATTCAAAGGTTCTTCACAATGCAGAATCACAAAGTCTTTCTTGATAACTGACTGAAATGCTGCCTTTAAGATGGGCAAGTTCAATCGCCACTTTTGAAAAGCAATACTTTCAAAAATTTGAAATCACCAAATGAGCAAATAATGAGCAGAAGCCCTTTCCTTGTGTAACATGGACATTCATCCTTATGTTGCACTGACATGTGCAAGCCACATCTCTGTGTGTCAGAGTCCTGCCCTCTCCATCTAAAGAAACAAAGCAGGCAGCCAGAACAGGTTTCTTTTTGTTTCAAATGATGTTATTCAGGTCCAGCACGAGGGATCTGCTGTCTGTTTTCATTTTTTCTGCTCTGAGGAGCTCTCTTAGCTCCCCTTGACACCAGCACAACAGAGGCTGAGGGCTGGGAGGGAGATTGAAAGGGCTGATACACCACCAGCTCTGAAAACACATGACAGCAGAAAGCTGGGCTATTACCAATGCTGATCAGCTCAGAGGCAATGCAATCAAAACCTTCAATTACACCTGGGTGATTTAATCAACTCCCTGTCAAACTCAGGCTGGAACTCCTCTGGTACTGTACAAATACAGTAATTACCATGCCAGCCTACGATAAGATATCATTTCAGTGGATTAGAAAACACATTCTGTTGTCAATTACCAACAGCCAATTTATAGGCCCTAAAACAAGCAATATTTTTTAATTGCTGCCTTTGTGTCATTATCACAATATTACTTCTGTTATGAGGCATTAAATCATCTCAGCAGCGTGGGAAGGGGGAGCATTGAAAAGTTTTCACTCTGTTCTTCCCTGATAAAATGGGAATAGAAGCATAAAACTTGTATCCCGCTGTGTTGGATTTTGAAACAAAAAAACAATCAAAAAGCCCCAGAGATTCTCAACTATGCAAACAATCATAAACAAATCCTGAAGCTACATCAATGGATCGGAGACTAGGAAACCAGGAGTCAAAATAAATCTATTTTGACCTGTGCTTTTTCTGTACCCCTGCCTCTTTTTTCTTTCATTTGTCTATTTTCCAAGCTTCATTTTGTAGAGGTAGGTTTCAGCTGACCCCAGATGTGGCCACTGTCACTGGAGATCTGCAGATTTGAAAGATTTGAAATTTTTCTATCTGACCCACCTCCTCGCAAGCCCATTTGCTCAGTCCAAAGAACAGCAGCTTTTAGGTCTTGCTAGCTCTGTTCAACTTGTCCGCAAAGGCCCTACCATTCTTCTCTTCTTATGCAAAGGAAGCATCCCACACACCCCTAACGACTCCCTCCACCTACCCCATTCTATCCTCAATAAATCTTGCCTGAGTTAGTTCTAAAAGGAGGCACTTTTATTCTTCCAAACAACAGGATATGGGCACATTTTTGTTGTTTTTACTATTACTTTTGTTACTATTATTGATAGCAAACATTTTATAGCCCTTCGTCCCAGACACTGTTCTAAATACAAATATTATAATAATCCTATGAAGCATGTGGTATTATTATTCCCATTTCATGAATGAGGAGCTAATACGTTGAATGTTTAACCTTTTTGGCCACAGTGATATAACGGAAAGAACGTTAGATGTGTCTCAGAAAGAACTGGCTTTGAATCTTGACACTGCCACTTTAGCTGTGTCATATTTGGCCAATTAGGTATCCACTCTTAGTGTTAGTTTCCTTATCTTTGAAAAGGAGAAAATAGTAACAATAATATTTATTAAGTATGTCATGCATTCTTTTACATGTGTTAACTCATTTAATCCTCATGACAACTCTGATAGAAACTATGGGTATCCCTATTTTATAGATGATGAAGCTGAGATATAGAGAGGTAAAGTAACTTGCTCAAAGTTACACAGCAGGGATGTGTTGGAGCTCCTGAGGTACCTCTCTTACCCATCACCCTGTATTGCCTCTTAAGTTAGTCATTCTTCCTATACTGTTGACACTATACTCCTATACTGTAATATACTATACTATAATCTCCAGTCAAGTCCTCTCTTTTAAGATCCAGATCTATATTCTTAATTTCCTACTATACATCACCACTTGGACGGTGTCACAGCCATCTCAAAGTCCACATATCCCAACTTGAAGCCGTCATTATCTTGCCTCCGGTACTTGCTCATCCTTCAATCCTTCCTGTTTTGTAGAATGAATACCTCCATCTACGTGGTTGTCCAAGCCCCAAATCTGGGCATAATCTTTGGCCAACATCACTCTCTCAGATAATTGTTAGGATTTCCAACTGGTATTTCTGATTCTAGTCATGTCACTTCCAATTACACACAGATACGTCACCAGCCCCTCTCTGCTCCCCATCTGTCAGTGACTATGTCACTTATCTGTCTTCAGAGGCTCGAAATTATTGTCAAGATAAACTATTATCTAAAGCCCTTGCAGACCACTTTACTTACTTAAAAGAAACAGCTTTACCTTTTCTTCAGGCTTCTGCATTCACCTAGGTTTGGTACCATGTATATCCCTCAAGACTGTATACTTCTCTTCGTGGTCTGCCATCCTTGCTTATGTCTAGGAGGCATTCAGGGAAGTAGAATGCTACAATCCACTGGATATTATCTCGGATTATTTTCTGTCTTAATCAGGCACTATCCAACTAGGGTTTGAAAGAGTTAAAAAAGTAGGAAATTTCAGGGATTAGAGTCAATGTGCCATAGAATTTTGGAATTTCTTTTCTGGAAAAGATCATATAGCTCATCTTGTCAAACCTCCTTGTTTTCAAAGGAGAAAAGGTGTCACTAAGTTCAGTTTGGGGCAAAGGTGATAGGTAAAATCCAGGAGGTGTCAAAGTTCACAAAAACTGTATGAATAAGTACATTGCAAAGAAGCCATCTTAACTCCCTTCAGTTGGCAGCCCAGGCCTCTGCTTTTGGGGGCACATCTCTCATTAAGGGCATAGACCTCTGCCTAGCATATTCCTTCTGGGTCCTGTTCATGTAGAGAGTCATTTCCCAAATGGCATTCCTCAAGATACACGGTGGAAACAAACAAAATGTCTCCCCTGGTTAGATATTGTTGTTAAATTGGCTCACAGCATCCCCTTCTGAGAAAGACATAATGAACATTGGCATGTTGAAGGCTCTTAGAAATTGTGCAGTAGAAAACAATTTTCATTTCTTTTAATCAGATTTCTCAAACACAGTGACTATAGATCCCTACTTTGTTTTGGAGTTAATACTAATCAAAATCTCATGAAAATGAAATTAAATAGACTGTGATGATTTAGTCACTAGTCATATTTCAAGTGCTCAATAGCCACGTGTGGCTAGTGGCCACTGTATTAGACAACACAGATTTAGATAATTAGGCTAACTAAACTAATTAGTTAGGTGATAAAAATAGTACTATTTTGCTACTACTTCCATATATCAATTTTGTTTATAGTTCTTTTGATGCCATGTCCCAAAGAAGGAATTATCATGGGGGATAATTTAGGCTCTGTGCCATGTCAGAAATATTTGAGATAGAGCCTGTGGGTGAGTCTTCAGTTCTACCAGATAGGTCCTCAACAAACACGGTCCTCAACAAACATGGATCTGGACATTCCAGCATGGCTTATTTACACTAAAAAATAGCATCTCATTCGCTCACACCCAGTTCCTGGAATCTGCTCTGGGTACTGGTTGTGCAAATAGCTGACTCTATCAGTCACACCAGGGAGCTGGCAAGAGCAAAGCATGCTACTCCTTGCCCCAGGATGATGGAGTTAGATTTGCCACTGTGGCTACTGGCCAATTCTGAGAAGGATGCCCTTGAAAGTGCTCCTCCTGATAGAGAAGGAATGAGAGAGAACAAAAATAAATAGCACTAGCTGGACTCATAAAATTTGTCAAAATCTTTCAAGCATGGCATCTTTGATGATTCATGGGGTTTGCAAAGCATTACCAGATTAAAACAAGAAATGTCACACAGAGCGATCATTCCATAGCTTCGGAACCCTGTGTGGCAACATAATCCTAGTGGTGGAAGGGATGATTAGGGCAACTGTGCGCAACCCCACCAACACCCACACAACATAATCCTAGTGGTAGAAACGATGGTTAGGGGAGCTGTGTGCTCCCCACCACCACCACTCACACCGTCTTGACGTATGACAATGTTCATCAGCAGTGAATGCTATTGGTTCCACCTTATTCTTTCTCCAAGACAAAGACCTTATAAACTCCCTCTGGAAATTTGTTAAGAAATAATTTGCTTAAATTTCTCTCCCCGTGGATTGAGCCCATTTTCTCTCAGGAAGTCATCAGCAGGAAAGGAAAAGCACTGATTGATCAGCCCACTTATTCTAACCCTTCATGATTTCAGAGACAGTTGTGATAAAGCAATTTTCCTTGTGCTGTCTCCTTTCTGTAATTTGAATGTTAACTCTTTGATTCATACACAGCTAAAATTCCCTGTATTTCCACTCTCTGCACATTCTCAATGTGATGCCTTCACCTTTCTGATCTGTGACCAGCCACTGCACTTAATTACCCAATGGAAAACAACAGGGCTTTTTTCATACTCAGGAGCTAGACTGAGATGATTCCTGAAGAGAGAGATTACTCAGCCCCTGAATTCAGTCTAATCAGCCACTAGAGGAAGATATCATTTTGATGAGCCCGTGGCTGCCACGAGGAGACATTATTATTCATTTACAACCTCATGTTTGACTATAGTGTGTGCTGGTGCACTGGATGCAAGCTTCTGCCACAATTGTCCTGCCACCCAAAACCATCCTCTACATTGTTACGGAAAAAAATAATTTCATATTCTTCTTTGCTTTTAATAAATGCTTATTGCGTGTCTACAATGTGCCAGGTACTGTGGTAGGCACTGCAGAAGAAACGATGTACCGAGTCCTTGCCCTTGATTATAGCCTAGTGAAGGAGGCAGAGAGTAATCAAGGAGTCATAAATACACATGTGTATATACTAGGGGATTAGATCCAGTGAGGGTTAGGGGTGGAGTGGGGGTCAGGAAAAGCTTTCTCAAAGAAGTAAAGACTCAGCTGATATCTAAAGGAGGAGAAGTTAATTAAGCAATGGGGAAGTGTTTACCAGAAGAGGTAAACCTATACAAAGGCCCTGTGGTGGGCAGTGCATGGTGTGATCACAGAAAATCAGTGAGGCCCACACGCAGCAAGGACAGGGAGAGTGGTTTAAGATAAAGCTGAAGAGGTAGGTAGGGGCCGGACATTGCAAGGCCTTAGAATCCATGCTAAGAATTTTGGTCTTTATGTCAGGAGTAATGAGGAACCCTCAAAGTGTTTTAGGTAATAGGAAGCCATTGGCACACTTTCAGCTAAAATATAAATTAATCATGCCCTTTTTCAGCTCAAAACTGTTGCTTATCACAGCCTATAGAACAAACCTTAAACCTCTTACCACAGTATGAAAATCCTCTGTGTTTGGTCTCCAGTCTTTTTCCTGCCTCAGCCTCCTCTGTGCTTTCCTACCTGTCCCCTTACACAATGGACCCTATGTCTCAGCCACACTCATCACTGAACTTGCCACATACCCCTCAGGACTCTGTGTCTTTGCTCATGTTGTCTCTTCAGCCTGGAAGGACGATACTGTGTGTTCTTTGAAGGCGGGAATAATGTTCTATTCATGTGTGTCCCTGAGGTCTAAAACAGAGCCCGATACACAAGGGAATCTCAATAAATGCTTGTGGAATGGGTGAATGAATGAATGCCTTTATTCATCTGCTGAAATTCTGCCCATTTGTTAAAAGGCCTTAGTCTAATCTAAACTTTTTCATGAAATCTTATGCACTTCTCCAAGTTGGGATAAATTGTTCCTACCTTGCTTCTATCCCAGACCACTGTTTATACTGGTTACATTACTATTTTTTAAATTATGTCCTGTATTAAAGAGTGGACGCAGAGAAGCGCAATCTGCAGACTCACCTCAAGTACTCTGAGAAGTCAAGACAGACACGTTGAATGAGGGTCCTCGGGTCACTTGAGAGAAAGCAACATGGCTTAGGGACTTCAGAACTGGCAGACAGATCCTTTGATACTAGTGAGGTTGTATCTAATTTAACTAATCTCCGTAAACTTGACCTAAATTGTATCTGGTGGGACTAAGACATGTCAGAGCATATGTGGTGGGTGAGGTGGAAGGCACTGCCAACAGTCTATTTGTATTAGAGACTATGAGAGAACTTAACCCAAAAGAAAAGTGAGGCTGAGAAACTAAACCTAAAGCCCTAGAGGTGGAGAAGAGGGATAATTCCAACAACAGGGCTATATTTCTTATAACGATTTGTCTCCCAGCCCAGTCCCCACAGCTCCTTTCCCAGTTCTGTGAGGGAAAAGGGGACCTCAGATGTTAGTAAAATTAGGAGGAGCTGTTTCACAGACACTTTGCAAGACAATGGGGCACGTAAACTTGCCATATGGCCACACTGTGAAGCACTGAACCCTGTGGGTCTGGGGTCACTCCTCTCTCATAATTGTTCTTATCCCAAGAAAAAAAGTCTAACACCAGACACTGAGGTTGGGGGAGCTTTTGGAGTTGGAGTACAGGTAATAAACACTGTGGGACTGGACCTAACTTCTTTAACGATTACCTTGGGCCTGATAGGGACCTTGATTTCTCCCAGGACTGGTGTGACCTGGGGAAAACAAGTTATGTGTTGCAGTTGGATGTTTGATGAATATTCCCTCCACTGGAGGAACCACCCCTTACTTCACCAAGGTAAGGAAGCCTGCACCGTCCAAATTCTACAAGCCTGAGAGCTCCTATCTTAGCAGAACCCCTGCCAGCCTCTACAGAGTCCCTCCTCCCTTTCCTCAAGAGTAACTGAGATTCCCTGGTGGAGCTGTTTGCAATTTTCCTTAAACAAGTCTGTTAGCTGTGGTCACCACATGGCATCAGCTCAGTCCTCTCTCTCCTGCTCCAGTTCCCTTTTGTCCCCATCAGCTGCCTGCAAAGCAACAGGAAGAAGGCTTTCCACACCTACCGTCCACCCCTAGAAAGCCAATGTCCACACCTGGGCTACTCCCTCCAGACACGTTCCAAAATCCCAATCCTCAAGGTGCTGGGGCTTTTTTAGAGTTGATTGTACCTGGGGCCAAGGGTAGGGATCTTGGGGTGGAATAGAATACGCTCCTTCCAAGTTCTGTGTCACAATTTGTCACTCAGGCACCAGAACAGCTGTATTTGAACTCAGTCGCATGATGAAATTTCTCTTGAATGGTTAAGTCAGTCTCTTCTTCTGCCTCTTCTCCACATGAGGCTCAAAATCACCCAAAGTGAACCAGGGGATGCTCCTTTTTGAGAGGGCTGCTATGTTGAATCTACTGGCAATGTGACTAATTACTCCTTAGTTTATTTTTTCTAGGCTTTTTAAGTAACAGAACTATGAATTATTCTTTTTTGCTACATGGCATAAGAATGGAAGGAAAAGGCTCTATGAAGTTTCTTTCCCTAGTAAGGAGGTTTATGGCCAAGTCATTATTAGGGTCTAATGATGGAATCACACCACATGCTTTTCAGGTGACCAGTGTTGTCTACCCATGTCCAGGCTTCTTCATACACTAAACACACACACACACACACACACACACACACACACACACACAGCCTTACTTCATACGGAGGAAGAAAATGGGCATTATTCTATCTTATTAATACTCTGCTTCCTTTCTCTTCCCCCAGATGTATAAAAGAGTGGCTCTTTTTGCAGGCGTCTAAATAGAGACAAGTGGATACTGAAATGGAGATGTGTTAGGGAGTCCTGCTTTTTACTTCCCACTGGTCTGTACCAGATGCTTTGCACACAGTTGTGTTTATGTCTGGGGGGCAAAAGGAGAGAGGGCCCAGAGGAAGTCAAGATGGCGGTGTAGGCAGACTCTGAACTCACCTCCTCCTGCAGACACAGCCAATTTACAACTACTCGTGGAAAAATTACCCCTGAGACAGAACTGAAAACTGGATAAGAGGAACTCCTGCAACAACAGACAATCCTAACTGAGGTCAAAGAGGCAGAGACATCCTTCTAGAGAGGAAAAACGCCGCCTTCACAAGCAGCCAGCTTCACGGTCACCTGGGAGCAGCCCACAGGTCCGCAGCCTCCCTGGAGGTGCAGGACGCTGAGCCGGGGAGCGCCCCCGCTGTGGGCATTTTGTGGACCCAGCACAATCGCGATGAGTGGCATAGTATCTGACTTTGCCTGCTACTAAAACATTGGGGAGTACTCCCAGAAAAGCTGGCTCACAAAGAAATTAAAACCGGCTCTTAAAGGGCCCACGCGCAAACTCACCCGTTTCAGAAAGCAACCTAAAATCACCAGAAAGAAAGGTGTACAGTGCTTTGGTGAAAAGAGACTCACCTAATAGGCCCTGAGTGCATCTCAGTGAGAGGTGAGACCTCTGCAGGGACTGGGACATTGGCAGCGGCCATTGTTGTGGCCTGGTGTGGGCGTACTGACACAGACACCATTGGAGTTCTCCCTGGGGCCTGCTAGCCCAGGGTCTGCCCACCCGCTAGAGCACCGATTTAATCCAGCTCAGCCAGGGCAGGCAGCCCACCCTGGAGACTGGCCCCACCCAACAGCGGGCCCTCGGGCAACTTGTGGGCCTGCATAGATTGGTGACTGGATTCTCTGCAGCCTGGCAACTGAGCTGACTGCAGTGGGGCAGGGTGTGCACAAGGAGTGGGTGGAGAGTGTGGGGCGGTGGTGGAGTGTGTGGGGCTCCCGTCATGGAGAGACTGGGTCCACTTTGGGGGGTTGGGGTGCGCACACGGGGCAGGACTGTGTTGACTGTGTGTGTGGACCTGTGGGCGGCAGGGCTTGTCAGCTGCAGAAGACTTGTGCTTCTCAAAGACCCACATAGGGGATTTGCCCCACCTTCCAAAGCCTGAAACAATTGGGTGCTCCCGTGCCTGAGGCCAGCCCCACCCAGCTGCAATCCTCAGAGAGCTGACAAGAGACCTAAAGGCTGGAGGCTTATAGCAATTGTAACGCCCTGAGCCTAACAACCTGCCACGCTGGGGGCCGACTCACTTAAAAGAAATACTGCAACACAAATGTGCTATTAGAACTTGCAGCCAACTGTGCTGGGGCTCCCCACACCTGATAAAGAGACTGAAGGGCCCACAACAACTACAAGCAGCTGAGCATTACAACAGCTGGCTAGGAGCATAACTCGGCCTCCCTGGGTGCCTACAGGGAGAGCAAACAGGCCACAACAGAAGGACACATGTGGCCCACATAGGGGTCACCCCTGGAACATTGAGAACTGAGGGAAGCACATGGCAGGCCTCCTAAGGCATCACTTACATAAGGTCACCTATCCAAGAACAGGATACGTAGCTGACCTACCTAATATGTAGACACAAGCACAGGGAAAGAGGCAAAATGAGGAGGCAAAGGAATACATTCCAAATAAGGGAACAGGACAAAACCCCAGAAAAGGAACTAAGTGAAACAGAAATGAGCAACCTACCTGACAGAGAGTTCAAACTAAGAGTGTTAAGGATGCTCACTGATGTGGGGAGAAGAATAGATGAACTCAGTGAGAATGTCAACAAAGAAATGGAAGATATAAAAAAGAACCAATCAGAAATAAAGAAAACAATACTGGAAATGAAAAATTCACTAAAGGGACTCAAAAGCAGAGTAGAGGATACAGAAGAACAGATCTGTGAGCTGGATGAAAGACTAGAAGAAATTACCCAAGCTGAACAGGTAAAAGAGAAAAGAATTAAAAAGAGTGAGGACAGTCTAAGGGACCTCTGGGACAACATCAAGCGCACTAACATCCATGTTATAGGTGTCCTGGAAGGAGAAGAGTGAGACAAATGGACAGACAATCTATTTCAAGAAATAATAGATGAAAACTTCCCTAACCTAAGGAAGGAAACAGACATCCAGGTACAGGAAGCACAGAGAGCCCCAAACAAGATAAACCCAAAGAGGCCCACACCAAGACACATCATAATCAAAATGTGCAGAATTAAAGATAAAGAGAGAATCCTAAAAGCCCCAAGAGAAAGTCAAGTTACATACAAAGGAAACCTCATAAGGCTATCAGCTGACTTCTCAGTAGAAACCTTACAGGCTAGAAGAGAATGGCATGGTATATTTAACATGCTAAAAGGAAAAAACCTTCAGCCAAGAATACTCTACCCAGCAAGGTTATCACTCAAAATGGAAGGAGAGATCACAAATTTCCCAGACAAGCAAAAATTAAAGGAGTTTGTCACCAAGAAACCAGTGCTACAAGAAATGTTAAAGGGACTGATTTAAGGGGAAAAGAGAAGACCACAAATAGGAAAAATTATCTATTTCCATGATAAGAGGGTAATGGATACAAATGCACAAAAAAGAGGTTAGATATGATATCAAAAACATAAAAGGAGGGAGGAGGGGAGTTAAAGAGTAGAGCTTTCAGACAGAGTCAAACTAAAGAGACCATCAATTCTGTATAGAAGAAGGAAGGAACAGAGAAGGACTACTAAAACACTGAGAAAAAAAAGTTAAAAAATGGCAGTAAGTACATACTTATCAATAGCTACATTAAACGTCAATGGACTAAATGCTCCAATTAAAAGGCATAGGGTGGCTGATTGGATAAAAAAAACAAGACCCATATATATGCTGCATACAAGAGACACACTTCAGACTTAAAGACACTCACAAACTGAAAGTGAAGGGATGGAAAAAGATACTCCATGCAAATGGCAATGAAAAGAAAGCTGGGGTAGCAGTACTCTTATCAGACAAAATAGACTTTAAAACAAAAACTGTAAAAAGAGACAAAGAAGGGCATTACATAATGATCAAGGGAACAATCCAACAAGAGGATAAAACACTTGTAAATATCTATGCACCCAATGTAGATGCACCTAAATATATAAAGCAATTATTAACAGACATAAAAACAGAAATAGACAGTAACACAATAATAGTAGGGGACTTTAACACTCCACTTACACCAATGGATAGATCATCCAAACAGAAGATTAATAAGGAAACATTGGCCTTAAATGATACACTAGAACAGATGGGCCTAGTAGATATATACAGAGCATTCCATCCAAAAACCAAAGAATACATGTTCTTTTCAAATGCACATGGAACATTCTCCAGGATTGATCACATATTAGGCCACAAAACAAGTCTCCATAAATTTAAGAAGATTGAAATAATGCCAAACATCTTTTCTGACCACAACGGTATGAAACTAGAAATCAACTATAGGAAGAAAATCAGAAAAGCCACAAATATGTGGAGATTAAACAAAACACTACTGAACAACGACTGGGTCAACAAAGAAATCAAAAAATACCTGGAGACAAATGAAAATGAAAATACGACATGCCAGAATTTATGGGATACAGCAAAAGCGGTTCTAAGAGGGAAGTTTACAGCAATACAGGCCTATCTCAACAAACAAGAAAAATCTCAAATAAGCAATCTAACAATGCACCCAAAGGAACTAGGAAAAGAAGAACAAACCAAGCCCAAAATCAGTAGAAGAAGGGAAATAATAAAAATCAGAGCAGAAATAAATGAAATAGAGACCAAAAAAAAAAACAATAGAAAAAATTAATAAAACCAAGAGCTGGTTCTTTGAAAAGATAAACAAAATTGACAAACCTTTAGCAAGACTCACCAAGAAAAAAAGAGAGAAGGCACAAATAAGTAAAATCAGAAATGAAAGAGGAGAAATTACAACAGACACCTCAGAAATACAAAAGATTATAAGAGAATACTATGAAAAGCTATATGCCAACCAATTCGACAATCTGGAAGAAATGGATAAATTCTTAGAATCATACAACCTTCCAAAACTGGATCGAGAAGAAGTAGAGAATTTGAATAGACCAATCACCAGTAAGAAGATTGAAACAGTAATCAAAAACCTCCCCCAAAATAAAAGTCCAGGACCAGACGGCTTCCCTGGTGAATTCTACCAAACATTCAAAGAAGACTTAATACCTATCCTTCTCAAACTCTTCCAAAAAATTGAGGAGCGGGGGAAGCTCCCTAACTCATTCTATGAAGCCGACATTACCTTGATACCAAAACCAGACAAGAACAACACAAAAAAAAGAAAACTACAGGCCAATATCACTGATGAACATCAATGCAAAAATCCTCAACAAAATACTAGCAAATTGCATACAACAATACGTTAAAAAGATTATACACCATGATCAAGTGGGATTTATTCCAGGTATGCAGGGATGGTTTAACATTCACAAATCAATCAACGTGATACACCACACTAATAAAATGAAGAATAAAAATCACATGATCCTCTCAATAGATGCAGAGAAAGCATTTGACAAGATACAGCATCCATTTATGATAAAAACTCTGAATAAGATGGGTATAGAAGGAAAGTACCTCAACATAATAAAGACCATATATGACAAACCCACAGCTAATATCATCCTCAATGGTGAAAAACTGAAAGCCATCCCTCTAAGAACAGGAACCAGACAAGGATGCCCACTGTCACCACTCCTATTAACATAGTACTGGAAGTCCTAGCCAGAGCAATCAGGCAAGAGAAGGAAATAAAAGAGATCCAAATTGGAAAGGAAGAAGTGAAACCGTCACTATTTGCAGATGACATGATTTTATATATAGAAAACCCTAAAGAATCCACCAGAAAACTTTTAGAAGTAATAAACGAATATGGTAAGGTTGCAGGATACAAAATCAACATACAAAAATCAGGTGCATTTCTATACACTAACAACGAAGTAGCAGAAAGAGAAATTAAGAATACCATCCCATTTACAATTGCAACAAAAAGAATAAAATACCTAGGAATAAACTTAACCAAAGAGGTCAAAGAACTGTACACGGAAAACTATAAAATATTGCTTAAAGAAATTGAAGAAGACACAAAGAAATGGAAAGATATTCCGTGCTCTTGGATTGGAAGAATTAACATAGTTAAGATGTCCATACTTCCTAAAGCCATCTATAGATTCAATGCAATCCCTATCAAAGTTCCAACAACATTTTTCACAGAAATAGAACAAAGAATCCTAAAATTTATTTGGAACAACAAAAGACCCTGAATAAGTAAAGGAATCCTGAGAAAAAAGACCAAAGCTGGAGGTATCACACTCCCTGATTTAGAAATATACTACAAAGCTATAGTAACCAAAACAGCACGGTACTGGCACAAAAACAGACACACAGATCGATGGAATAGAATCAAAAGCCCAGAAATAAACCCACACATCTATGGACAGCTAATCTTTGACAAAGGAGCCAAGAACATACAATGGAGAAAAGAAAGTCTCTTCAACAAATGGTGTTGGGAAAACTGGAAGCCACATGCAGATAAATGAAAGTAGACCCTTACCTTACACCATACACAAAAATTAACTCCAAATGCATTAAAGACTTGAATGTAAGACCTGAAACTGTGAAACTTCTAGAAGAAAACATAGGCAGTACGCTCTTCAACATCGGTCTTAGCAACATATTTTCAAGCACCATGTCTGATCGGGCAAGAGAAACAATAGAAAAAATAAACAAATGGGACTACATCAAACTAACAAGCTTCTGCACAGCAAAGGAAACCATCAACAAAACGAAAAGACAACCTAACAATTGGGAGAAGATATTTGCAAACCATACATCTGATAAGGGCTTAATCTCCAAAATATACAAAGAACTGAGGCATCTCAACAACAAAAAAACTAACAACCCAATTAAAAAATGGGCAAAAGACCTGTACAGACATTTCTCCAAAGAAGATATACAGATGGCCAACAGGCACATGAAAAGATGTTCAAAATCATTAACTATCAGGGAAATGCAAATCAAAACTACAATGAGATATCACGTCACGCCCGTCAGAATGGCTATAATTAACAAGACAGGAAACAACATGTGTTGGAGAGGATGTGGAGAGAAGGGAACTCTCATACACTGCTGGTGGGAGTGCAAACTGGTGCAGCCACTATGGAAAACAGCGTGGAGATGCCTCAAAAAATCAAGGATAGAACTACCATATGATCCAGCTATTCCACTGCTGGGTATTTATCCAAAGAACTTGAAAACACCAATGTGTAAAGATACATGGACCCCTGTGTTCATTGCAGCATTATTCACAATAGCCAAGACTTGGAAGCAACCTAAGTGCCCATCAAGGGATGAATGGATAAAGAAGATGTGGTATATATACACAATGGAATACTACTCAGCCATAAGAAACGATGAAATCCAGCCATTTGTGACAACATGGATGGACATTGAGGGTATTACGCAAAGTGAAATATGTCAGAGGGAGAAGGTCAAATACCATATGATTTCCTTCATTAAGTAGTAGATAATAACAACAATAAACAAACACATAGAGACAGAGATTGGATTGGTGGTTACCAGAGGGGAAGGGGGGAGGGAGGAGGGCGAAAGGGATAATTTGGCACATGTGTGTGGTGATGGGCTGTAATTAGTATTTGGGTGGTGAACATGATGTAATCTATGCAGAAATAGAAGTATAATGATGTACACCTGAAATTTATACAATGTTATAAACCAATGTTACTGCAATAAACAAAAAATTAAAAAAAAAAGGGGGGGGAAGAGGGCCCATTGATGATTGTTGAATTATGCATTACAGTTGGAGAATGGGTTAGGATGACTAAGAGTTAGGCAGATGTGGCTCAGTTCAAAAGGCAATCTTTCTTATGCTTGAGAGTGTTTTGAAATTATCTAAGATATATCAAGTAGATAAAATCCCAGAACACCGCCTGGCGTAAGGCAGGTGCTCAATAGACGTTAGTTCCCTTTCTCTTTCAATCTTTTCCCTTCTGTAAATAGACTTTGTCTAAATCACAGCATTTCCATTCTGTTCATTTTTTCAACTCCGCTTGTTTCAAGGCCCTTGAGATTTCTTTTCCCTATCTCCCAAAAAAATAGCTCTCAGAAAAAAAGGTCTGATATTAATTCACATCTAGGTATGAATATACACTACCTATGCTCCCCCTCTTGGACTGCATTTTAAGCCCTATATCAAATTGTAGAATAGAGGACTTTAATCTTCTGGTAAAGGCATTTCAGGAGTCAGAATGAAATTGGAGAATTTATTTCGGGAAGAAAAGGGTTCTTCCTCCATGTTCCTAAATTATGCCAATATAAGATTCTGCTTCTCCCCCCATGCATAAGAGAGGGATTCTTCTGGATGTGTGATGGGTGCGGGTCCTTGTGTGTGTGTTCCATGTGGGAACAAGCCTAGACACCACCACTTGACAACAGAATACAGCTTAGAAGCATGTGGTATGCATCTTCCTTTAGAAGCTAATAAATAGCTTGGCCATAACCCTTCTCACTATGGAAAGAAATATCACAGAGCCCTTTCCGTCCATCCTGGTGCCAAGTAGAAAGAACAACTCAGAATTCTTTTATTAAAGTCGTCTGGAAAGCCAAAATAAGAATTTTTCACATTGACTATAGATTTAACATCTCAGTCCTCTAAATAGTGAACTTTCCTCAAATTAATTTAAGATTGGAGTCACTGTTCAGTGAACTTGCATACACCTCCAGAACATATTTGTAAAGGTTTCAAAACCATTATTATCTTAGCAGCTTTCTCCAAAATTCTTTTTTGGGAAGGAATTGTTTTTATATTGAAAAAATACCTTAGTGAGTCACTGGGGTTGGAAGTGTGGTACCCTGTGGGCACAGATAAGTAAGAGACAATCAAAAGGAGAAGGAGAAAAAAAAATGAATGAAAGAAAAAGAGAGAAAGAAAGAGAGCTTGATAAGTTGTCAACCAGGAATAGAATAAGATGGGGGAGGAGAGAGGAGAGAGAGCAGCAGCACGGCAGAGGCTGGTGCCCAAGTTGGAATAAAAGACCTCTTTAAAGACAGATAACGGCTAACAAGCAAATTTAAGTCATTTATGTTGCTTTATATTTATTTCTCTGTTTTCATGAACCTGCAAAAAATGCCCATGCAAGTGGATTTTTGTAAAAATCAGGGAAAGAAGCTGTGTTCTGTACCTGGTCCAAAATGAGATCAGCTTGGGATTCATGGACTGAACTGAAATTCAATGTAAATGGCTCCATTCAAAAGTGATCATGAGCACGTAAGTCCCCAGGGGATTTGCAGAAATCTTAGGAAGGCATTGGACTTTCCACAGATCATCATTGGGAAAATCAAGTCAGTCATATCTAAGTTACCTAAGTCATATCTTAAGTTATTATCTGAGTTACAAATCTCTTGAGCAAATGAGGCCCACATGTGATGTTCTGAGCTTCCTGGCCCATAATTTGCATTTTCAGACTGACTGTACGATCGTATAAATAAATCTCAAGGAGGCTGTTAGAAGGGCAATGGAATTTTTTTTAAATGGTTCATTTTACATACACTGGAAAGATGTGCCTTTGAATGAATTTCTCTGATTAAAATATATTTTCCAAAGCTCCCGAGGTTTGGGTATGGTTCTCTTTCTTTTCGGCTCCTTTCAACTTCTACACCCAACAGACAAATCAGGACCTGTCTTGCTCACTCCACAAATCCTTAAATGAAGATTTGAAAAGGATGAGGGAGGAAAGACAGTTAAAAGGGAAGTAAGATGCCAACTTACTCCTGTTTGCTTTCAGGATGAAAAGACTCATCCCTGAAAATTCCAAGAGGAATTGAAAGGAAGGAGAGAAACAGCATCATATTGTTTGCATAGAGCTGTTCACAAATGTTATATCATGGGGTCAGACTCACATGCTGGGTAAACCTGGAAGAAAAAAAATCCTGAGAGATTCCATAGGATGTGAAAGCAGGCCAAAAACTTTGTTGCTTATCCTTTTCTACCCCCATTTAATGCCTTAAACAAAACTTCAGGTCCAATATATTTATTCAGAAATTGACACTTAGAAATATCATTGACTGCACAATGCCACTGTTTTGTAAACAGCTTTAGTCCACTTTCCAGTTCTTCCGGTTGTTCTAAATTTGTGCTCCTTGTCTTCCAAGGCCCATCACTTTCGTGAGTCGCCCAGTCATGGAGAGAGCAAATGTTTAAAGGCCGGGATCCAACCAAACAATACCTGGGCTCCTCGGTGTTTTCACAGACTGATCTGGCCAGTCTGGTAATCACTGTCTTGTTTCCTTATGGGAAAAGCTGCAAAGGTTTCGGGTAAAGAGGGAAGGTAACTCACATATATTGAGAATCTACCGTGTATCAAGCCCACTGCTTGGCATCTTTAACTTCAATCCTGACCACAACCCTACGTGGTAAATATTAACCCCTTTTTTTTCAGATGAGGAAACTAACTCTTAGAGGGTTGATGTAATCACCCTAGGAAATAAAAGGTAAGGTAAGATCAAGGTTGAATACACGTCTCTATCTCCTAAACTTTGCTCACCCTACTCCAACACACTGCTTCCCCATACTGCAGAGCCTCGGCCAAAGACAGCTTTAGGAATAAATGAATCATAGGAAAGGCCTCCGCCCAGACATGATCCTCATATTTCTGCAAGACCTAACTAGCTAATGATGGCCAGAGCATGTGTCAACTCAGCCCTGGCTTGGTATAATGTTTCTGGGCTTATTTACAGTATGGAGTTCATTCTTGATTCATGAGCTGACTCTGTGTGCTGTGTCCTCCAGGCTGGAGTTACCTCTGGCACCAAAGGGATCATTGCTCCTTCTTTCAACACTTGGGCTCACTGGGTACTGACTCCTTCCAAATGAAGCAATTAGTTGAAGTCTATTAAAAGAAATTTCTGAAACCAATGATTGCAAAATCCATTAACTGCACAAAATTTGGAGAGAGAGTTTCCTTCCATTACCTAACTGGAGTTCAAGTAGTTGAGGCAAGAAAATAATAATAAGCAAATTATAATAACCACAGCCTACTGGATGACCAATTTTCTGTAGTCAATTATTTACAATAATCGAAAAGGAATCAGCAGCCCCAACATTCAAATCACTAGCAGGATGCCCTGTAAGAATCTATACCCAGTGCATGTGAAGTCTTTGACTGCCACAGGACAGGAGTGGGGGGTGAGATGGTATCAAATAATTCAATTAAAAAAATAATAGAGTTATTTTAAGCTAGAACACATACTCAGAAGGGGGTGACAAGGGGGAGGAGAAAGAACTAGTTTTAATTTAGTCCCTTCTATGATTTAGGCATTGTGCTGGGATGGCATATATGTATATATGCTGCCCTTACATTCTCATAACAACCATATAAGGCAGGTACTATGATCCTCATTCATAGAGGACATAGATGTTCACAATAATTTTTTTAAGTAACTTATTCCAGTGTGAAGACCAATCATTTAAAGCTTTGTTGATATCCTACAGTTCTTAGTAAAAAACCAACCTGGCAGGCACTAACCCCACCCAAATGCCCGACAGAGACAACTGGAGATATGATTCTCATTCTGATTTCCAGTTCAGCATCATGGAGTGACTACATGTGTTTACTGCCTCTTTTTACTGGGACCCCATTAAAAGGATATTAAACAAAAAAAACCTTCACAACAGTAAAATGAATAGAAAAAGGGTGAGCGATTTCAGTGAATTTGTAGGATACGGAAAGTGAAAGGAAGAGTGTCAATTAATGAAGTAGAGGGGAGGGAGACACAAAAGAGACCTTGAATGTGAGCAGGATACTGCAGGACAGGAGGTAACTGACCTGGCTGGCAAAATCAAGAGAGGCTCTGGACTCAAAATGTGGGAATAGAAAGGTAACATTGAAGTAGAAGGTGGCCTCAGTCACACCTCTCCCTCACCTCCACGTGCAGTATAAATCCAGGTCCTTTCCCTCAAGCAAAACAATCAGAAAGCTTTTCTCTAACAGAACAAAGTGAATGGTTTGGGGAAGAACTGGGGTAGCCAGTGTGGGTGTTAGTGACCCAGAGTAAGGCTCTCGTCATTCCTTATCAGAGCCCAGTGATGGGCTTTCCACCATCATTGTAGGCCCCATGGCACTCAGCTTGGAGAGAGCCTGCCAGCTGACACATCCTGCGGGCACACACAGAGGTCCTAGGGAGTCTGCTTATTGCTCATTCTTATATCTGGAGAGACAACCAATAATCACCAGACATTTGAGAAAGTCTGGAACAAGAAAGAGAAACACCAAGGTAAATAGACACATCAGCTTTTCCCAAGAGGGAAACTTACAGAAGAGAAGTTACAGAACAAAACTAATTTAGTATGCTCAGTAGTACTCAAGAATATTTGGCATGGATAAAACAAGAATAGGATGTTATATTTTTTAAAAAGGGCATAATCAAAAAACAAAAAGGAGTTTTTGGAAATTAAAAATACGAAGCCAAAATGGACTAGTCAGTAGATGGGGTGTAAGGCCAAGCTGAAGAAAGCTCTTACAAAATAGAACAAAAGGCAGTTAGGAAGAAAATGTGAACAAAAATCAAGAGATATTAAAGATCAATCTTAGGAAATCTGACATTTCATTCACAGGAATTCTAGAAAGCGAGAACAAAGATAACAGAGAGCAGGAAATTATCAAAAACGAAATACAAAACAAAAATTTCCCAGAGATGATGGGAAAGTGTCTTTAAATATAAAGAGCTTACACAGCGTCCAGTGTAGTAAACAAAGATAGACACCCCTCAACACAATATAGTGAAATTTCAAAACACCAAAGATTAAGAGAATATCCTCAAACTTTCCAGAGACTGGGGTGGGGAAAAACAGTAGCTAAACTCTCATAGATCATAACACGAAGCCAATAGCTAAATGTCTAAAGTCTACAAAAACAGAAACAACAATATAAGCATATTATTTAGAATAACCACTAGAGAACAAAAAAACAGAAATCATTAAAAATTAGTTCTCTGAGGAGCAGGACTGGTGGAGGGGAGGCAGGGGCCATTGATGGAATTGTGTTTTTTTTTATTGCCAGCCTGCAAGTATTACTTTGGAGATATATATATGATATATACATTTAATAACATATTATAAATATTATGTATAGTCAATATATAATATAGTCTATATATCAAATACTATATGTAGTCAATATATGTATTATTTCTATGTGTGTATACTTGCAAGCTGTATGTTTATTACCCATTGAGGACAAACTCCTCAAGCAATGTCTCTTACATCATAACACCTAAACAAGGTTTATTCTTGCCTATGTGTATTGCAGTGCACACATAATTACTGATGAATTTGATACAGAGCCATAAAATCATATCCCACAAGGTCTCCTAGTGGCCTGCAAAATAAACAAGCCTCCTACCAACACGACTTTCAAATAGTCAGTGGCTTAGGCTGAGCCAACAGGATATAAAAACAGTTGGTTGAGAAATGGAAACTTCAAGTTGAAAAACATTTGGGATTTTCTGATCTCAACTGAATGTTTTTTTAAAAACCGAATTTCGTCAAACCTGTTTGTGTATATGGGGAGTGAGCCATAGGCACTAAGGAACATTTGACTCTTCCTGCTGCTAAACATGCTGGGAGAGAGAAACTGCTGGAAGCTGGCTGAATTATTTTGAAGCTTGATGAATTCCTTTAGGAAAAGAGAATTAGTTTCCTAATTGGTCCCTTTGCAGCATAAAGGATTGGTCTCAAGTGGGAGATAGCCACCAAGTAATGGATTAGAGTCCCTGTTTCATGATAGAGACTAGAAAAAGTCAGGTCTGTGGGACCTAAAACATTTAGCCAAAACTAAAGTCTAGAAGGTAATGTGGAAAGAAGAGAGAGTTCCAGTGAATGTGTGAGAGAGGAGAAAAAAAGCAGGAGTGAGAAAGATTAGATTCCTGCTCAGTATGTGAGAGAGACATGCAGAAATGCTACACAACCACGGTGAGCACTGCATTCATTAGGCTGTATAAGCAGCTGTTTGGGGCTTAAGTTGCCATCGGCGGTGTTTTTCTTAGCCTGGTGCCTTTTCAATTGACTATGCAGAAGGCATTCCTCCGAGTTAGAGCATGGTTCAGACTGTGCTATCTCACTCACAGCTGATAATTTCCCTAGAGGCAGGTGAGATGCAGGAAGACAAAACCAAGAACTCACAAGAAAAATTGCATTAGTGAAGAAATGAAAAGTGCAAGGGGACCGAGTAGGCGAAGCTGACCAGTAATATAATAATTCAAAGACCGCAGGTAAAAACAGCCCCCTGGGAGGGTGCAGTTCGTCACGCACTCAGTCAAGGAAGAAAAACAAGAAGCCAAAAATTGTGGTGAAATGGTTTTCCTGAAAGAGGAGTTGCTATAAATATCAATGCCGTGGGATAGAGCGAACAGGAAAAATAACAGCAAGCCTGGATTCAGAATGAGATGTGCTCAGATTCCAGCTCAGAGTGTCACTCCCAGGTATTGAGGTGAAAGCCACCAAGGTGATGGGAGCTTGGGAAGATCTAAAGGCCTCCATATTCTAAGATGATTAATTCAAGGAGAATCATAAACTCAGTGATACCAATGTCTTTTTGATCTGAAGACTTTTCTCTAAAAGTGGAGGATAAGAACGTAATTTAGACGAGGATGTTAGGGGCAGCCACTCAGGCACAATACTGAAGATGGGTATGCTGGACAGGCCTTAGGGTGGCCCCATAATTCCCTCCTCCTTGTTTCCACTCCCTGTATAATACCCTCTTGTTGAGTATGGGTGGGACACACTCCCATCTATGACTTACTTCTAGGCTATATAGACTGTGGGAAAGGTGATGGGATGACTCCCAGGATTACTTTATGTTATATAAGACTCTATTTTATCAGACTGGAGCAAGAAACTCTCCTTGCTGGCTTGATGAAGTAAGCGGCCATGTTGAAGAAGTTCATGTGGCAAAGAATGATGGGTGACCCCTCGGAGCTGTGGGGTGGCTCTAGGACCTGAGGTCAGCCTCTAGCCTGCAGCCAGCAAAAAAGGCTGGCGCTTTTGGCCATACAGCCACAAGGAAATGAATTCTGCCAACAACCTGAATGAGCTTGGAAGTGAACGCTTCCCCAGTTGAACTCTGGACGAGAACGCAGCCCAGCCAACACCTTGTCTGCAGTCTGATGAGACCTTGAGAAGAGGACTCGCCTCAGCCGTGCTTGAACTCCTGATCCATGGAAATTGTGAGATAATAAATGTGTATTATTTTAAGTGGTGAAATTTGTGGTAATTCGTTGTGCAGCAATAGGAAACAAATCCAGTGGGGGAGGAACAGGTAAAAGGGAATGAAGAAGGATGTGAGATAACTTCTTCTAAGCAAGAAGTAGCAAAGTAGCCATGGGGCCAGGAATCCATTTCCTCACTATTAAATCTATTAAATAACATCTAGGCTTCCCTGACGCCCACTGCACCACGGTCCATCTAAAACTAGGCTTTTGTCACCTCTCACCTCTGAGTTGTTCCCATTTTCCTTGAGGTAGAATCCATATATGGTACTGTTGGCCGAAGAATGACATTGCTCCTAGCTTTTCAGTACAGAAAGTCTGGCCCTATGCAAAGTTGTGAAGTGGGTATGTTTGTTCCCTTATTCCTTTGATCATCTGCTCTCATGCAGAACCCTTCCTCCAAAGGGCACAAATAGCCTCTTGTTACTACCCCCTACCTGCCCTACCCCATGCTCCAGACCCTTCTGAATTTCCTTCTTTCCATTAAATCTTGCCTGTTTCTGTGTCCTGTTCCTCAGATCCTGCTTGGTATCATTGAATTCACTCTATGGGTAACCATGTGATATCAGCTTAATGAATCGTCTCACCCTGATAAAATTTGTGTTTTTTAATAGATGGCTTCAAAACCTTAGCCAGTGGGGAACTCAAGAACTGGCGAGCAGATACACTGTCCAGGGAAGTCTTTTAGGGCCCGGCAAACCACACCACACAGGGAGAGTGGGAAACAGAGCTTCCTTGTCTGCTCCAGAGGATTGCCTCACATTTCTTCCCCACTGGGGGCCTCTTGTTGGTTGGAGCCTATGCTAAGTGGCCATTATGTTTATTCCAGAAGCAGTAATAGCAGCATCTGTCTAGCGCCTGGCAGGTGTCAGATTTTCCCCCACATGGAAGGGGAGACGGACAGCTTGCCTTATGTTCATGACAAATATATTATTCACATCTTCTGAGTTCTCTCAGTATTCATCCTTATTGCGTATATTTCTGAGCTGCAGAGAAAAGTACCTTCCTTATAGAAGCAATGGGAGAGAAGCGAGCTCATGGAACCCAACACAGGCTTGCTTAGCTTCCTTAAGGAAGTGGAGTCTCCATGCCAGTGAAGGCCCCCTGCTTCCTTCTACAAGGAAGATTCAGAGAAGCACTCTGTCCCCAAGGAGAATCAGAGAAGCACTCCACCTAGACTATACTGTTTTAGTCTCCAAGCGCTTGTGCAACCCACTGGATCTGCCTGAAATGCTTTCCCTTACCCCGTTTGAATCCAGAGTTAGTTTAGGGGTATGTACACCCAGACCCCTGCCTTAACTGCCTCTAGGATGATTAGGGTGCCTACTCTGAGCCCTCTTAAGAGTGACAATCATGACATTTAACACCCTGTCCAAGACTTGTCTGCATTGTTTGTCTTTCCCACCAGACAGCAGGCTTCTTGAAGATATGGGCAATGCCTTATTGTCTTTTATCTTCAGAGTCCAGCACAGTGTCTAGCACTAAATAAATGGCTTATAGATGGAGAATGAATGAATGGTCAAACAAGAACACTGAAGCAAGGACCTAATCTATTCAGACCAAAAATAAGGAAAAGAAAGAGAAAGGAGATGTCAATTCCACAAGGTCAGGAGTTGAGAAAGAGGTGATGTTATTAGGTCTTCTACATTAAAATTGGCCCACAGATAATCTGTTCCGTGTAATTATTGGGCAGCAAAGTCACTTTATGACATTTTCCAAGAGTGTCTGTGAAAGTCACTCAGCTGAAGGCAGGAAGCCAAGGCTTTATTAACAGAAATGTTGTGAGTGAGAAATTATTATGAAACAGTAATACAAGTAGGTTTCACTCTCATTGCAGTTTCTGGGTTTTTTCATAGTCAAAGTATTTTATAAATGTTTATCTATTATATGCTCACAATTTGATGGTGATGAAGCCTAATTTTCCCCCATATTTGACTTCCTGTAATGTGTTATCACTTATAACGATTTCTAGAAATGGTGTTGATTAATTTTAAGTGTGTCTGATGCCAAATATTTTCAGAGAATATTAAAGTTATATTAAAATACAAGAAACTAATGGGTTTTCACTTAATTAAAAAGAAAAAGAACTTTTCTTCTTTCCTCCTACTTGCTTTGCTCTCACCACAGTTCTGGAATGCAGTGCCCCAAGAGGGAAATCCTTACCTAACCCCAGGGGAGCCTTGTGGGGGTGAAGTGCTTCCAAAGATCTCTCCATAGTGCTCTCCTTCCTCTCACCTACCCACCTCCTTACACTCCTCCGAAGAACCAGGGCCTCTTTCCTCTCTAGAGTGCATATGCTATCCCTCCTCCCCTAGGAGTTTTTCCTCCTTGGCAAACATTTTTCTTATTAACAGAGGCAGACCCGCCTCGGAGGGCAGCTTCCATTAGCCTTTCCATCAAGGACTGTCATTATTCCCCCTGGATACCAGCTCGCTTCTCCTAGACCTCCAAGCCTCCTACACTAGTAGTTTAGAGTCTAAACTTCAAACCCACTGACCCTGATCCTGATTTTCCAGTTTCTTCTGGATAATTCTAAAATTTAACTTTTGCTGTAACCATGCTTCTATATCATTCTTTTCAAGGTTCCAAATGACCTCTTTCTTACTAAATGCAGTGACCTACCTTTTCCCATTTCATGTTCCCCTCCACGTCTGTCATGTTGGAGTCTGAGCACCAGAGATATGGGCCCCACATGCTCTCTGGGTAGACCGACGCAGATCTTTAAAGGTTTGGGTATTTTAGGATCTTCCTCTGGTCCATGCTTCCCTACCTCTGGGTATGGAGACCCTGCCTTTTCCTGACAAGCACATTTCTACCTCAGGGCCTTTGTACCAACTGTTTCTTCTGTCTGGAATACTCTTCCTTTGGATATCTGCATAGTTAATCCTCTCCCCTTCTTCAAGTTATGCAGGCTCCACTTTCTATGGCAATGCTCTCTGCTTGCCATTGCTCACAACCTGAGCTGCAGTTTCTCACTCTAATCTAATCCCATCGGTTTCTATACTTTGGGAAATGCTCACTATTTCCATTGTGCTGAGAATTCCCTTGTATTTTTGAGAACAACTATATATATATTTTTATTAATTTAAAATGTATCTCTTCTAGCATTTCTATGGATTTAATGTGGAAAAGAGAGTTTGCTGTCTTCAGAATTGAGAAAAATTTGAAGGAGATGAAAGGGTTAACTATGCGGATATCTAAAGGAAGAGTATTCCAGACAAAAGAAACAGCCGGTGCAAAGGCCCTGAGGTGGAAGTATGCTTGGCAAGAATAGGCAGGAGCCGAAGGTGGCTGGTTCTTGGCTAGAGTAGAGTCAGCAAGGGAGAAAATAGAAGAAGATGAGCTCATAAAGGGAAGGGAGCAGTGAGATGTAAGTAGGACTGCATCACGTGGAGACTTGAGGCCATTGTGCAGACTTCGGCTTTTACTCAAGCAAGATGGGAAGGCATTGGAGGGTTTTGAACAGAGGAGTCAGATAACCTAACTTAATATTTTAAGATAATAACTCTGACTGCCATGTCGAGAATAGACTCAAGGGAGAAGAATCAGGATGCTAGTGCAAAAATCCAGGTTGGAGATGATGGTGGTTCAGACCACAGTGGTAGCAACGACAGTGGTAGGAAGTGATTGGATTATGGATGTACTTTGATGGTAGAGCCAACAAGATTTCCTGACTGGTGGGATGAGAAGTGAGAGACAAGAAGAGGAATCCAGGATGGGTCCAAGGATTTTGGTCTGAACACTGCAAGATAGTTGCCATCAAAGACATGGGATGGCTGTGAGTGGAACAGGTTTGCAGGAGGTGATCAGGAGTCCTGTTCCTGACGTATTGAGTTGAAGATGTCAACTGGGCACATCTGGAGTTCAAGAAAGAGGTCTAGAATGAAGGCATATGCTTGAAATGGCACTTAAAGACATGAGACTGAGTAGGACCACCAAGGTAGTCAGTTTGGTTAGAGAGAGGAAGAGGAGTGAGGACAGAGCACTGGGGCACTCCGATGTTAAGAGGTCTGGGAGATGAGGAGGATCTAGACAGGGAGACTGAGTAAGAGCAGTCAGTGAAGTAAGAGAGAGAAAAAGAAAATGTATTTTATGTGTATCCTACGCTTTAATTCAATATATTATGTAGCAATCTGGATTGCAAAACTGGAACTAAATTGGAGATCATTCTTTACTTTGAGGAAACAATATGATGCACTGGATAAACTATTGGCCTAGCATATGATGCAAGTGCTTTTAAAATTATATTTTCCACACCTCACCCCCAACATAGTACCAGACAGTCTGTATAAAAAGCTACCTTGGGTCTTTCTAGTTGTTGCTGAAAAGAAAGTTACTAAATTATGTAAAAAATAAATGAAAATCAACTAAGTCTGTTAGCAGAGGTGGGGGTATAGCGACTGCTTGCAAGTTATGAATATCCTAGGACATGGCACCTTCTGTAACTCAAACAAGGAAGGGTCTGCCTGGGGAGAATTCCGAGTGGCTAGGTGAAGGTTCTACCCTCTAAAAAATAATAATAATAATAAATTTTATTTTTTAAAGCAGTTTTAGGTTCACAGCAAAATTGAGCAGAAAGTATAGAAAGTTCCCATATACTTCCTATCGGTTCTACCTTTTTCCCTTCAGACTTAGTCTGCCAAAGGCAAGTTGCTTAATTGATGCTTCCCTTTTCCCACTTGTAAATTGAGGGTAGGATGAATTATATTAAAGCTTTGAGGTTCTTTCAGGAAGGTGTTCTGTAATATCAAGGTCTTATTAGAGACCTTAAGAAGAAGGTAAGAACTTCTCTTGAGTTCTGGGACGCCAGCTGCAAATGACTGGAATTTAATGAGTTATCAAGACAGTTATTTAAAAAGAAATGAGATCAGTGCTTCCACATCAATAAATATGTGTGAATGCCCCAGGGGAGATGTGCCTGCCACCATCACCAGCTCATAAAGGTGATTGTACGGACACTGGGCTGGAGATTTCTACCCACAAGGCAGCCAGGTCTCCTGATTTGTGACACTGCTGTCAGAGCTCCCAAGACTGTCTTGGCCTCTTGACCTCAGGGCAGGTGGGCTGAGCTGGAGCCCTTCTACCAGCTCCTATGCTCCTTCTAGGGCCCATGAATCTCTCAAGGGGCAATGAGGTAATGGCTAGATCAGCACACAGGCTTCCTGACATGACCCCAGGCAGTAGGGCTATTCTGTACACAGAGGGCAGCCAGCTCACTCTGTCAGAAAGCACTTCAGCCTGCTGACTAATGAGTGTTGAGCAGAATGAATTCAATTCCCTGCCTCACACTTTCCACAGCTTCTCTGGCCAAGTTCTTGAGGCTTTGAGAGAAGAGGGAGGTCAACTGAGCTAACTACCTTTAAGAACTATCCCCACACTACACTCTCAGGGACCCAACACACTAATCAAATGTGGCTGGAGCTGAGGAATCCATCTTGAGAGCAAAGTCTCATTGATAGCAAAGGGTTCTAAAGGCAGTTCTTCATCATGCTCATCCTCATTATGGCAGCAACACAAATCGCTATTTTTCTAATATTTGGCGCATAAAGATGAAAAAAGATGTGGCCTCCGCTCTCAAGAAATTACAGTGGGTATCATGGAAAGATCACAGGCTGAAGATCCTGGGAGGGAATTCCAATTCTGTCACTTAATTGATTTGATATTCCAGGCAAACCATTTAACCACTCGGAGCCCTTGTTTCTTTATGTGCAAAACATAAAAGAGAGCCAGCCCTGATGGTCTAGTGGTTCAAGTTTGGCACTCTCACCACTTCAGTGGCCCAGGTTCAGTTCCTGGTCATGTAACCACACCACTCGTCTGTCAGTTGCCAAGCTGTGGTGTCAGCTCATATAGAACTCAAAGGACTTACAACTAGAATATACCACAATTCACTAGGACTTTGGGGAGGAAAAAAAAAAAAAAGAAGATTGGCAACAGATGTTAGCTCAGGGCAAATCTTCCTAGCAAAAAAAAAAACCCTAAAGCAATAGTATGTGACCTGCAGGATCGTGATAAGATGTGTAAAATTCTGGCTCAAGCATGCTCTCCTAAATAGAAGCTATATTCCCACAGCACTTAGCACTCTGCTTGGCACACAGGAGATGCTCAAATCTGGTAGCAACTTATACTGAAAGCACTTGACACTGTGCAGGGCACACAGTAAGCACACTGTAAATGTTACCACTCCACTTCATACATACCTGCTTCTACTGAAAAGTAAAGAATTATTACAATCTTTTGCAAGGCCATTAACCTCACCTTGATACACAGGTCATAACATCGCCTCCTCCCCAAAGGCAATATAGTTCTGATCTAGTCATTGAAAATAAGACCTATCGTTGGTGTCTTTAGAGACCACAAAAAGCTTACGCTGCCCAGCTATCCTGGGCATGAGTCCCTCTGCCCCACACAGCTTACTCTCCAGAGGTGAAGAGCTTGGTTCCCTGTCCTGCAATAAAGTCTTTCCTCCAACTGTCTGAAAATTCTTTTGCCAAATCAGAGATTCTCTAGGTGCAATGTCAAAGCTACCATCTCTAGGGAAGTCAACCGAAAATACAGGCATTTTCAGTAGAAGAAATTCAATTAACCCAGCATCAGCAGTATGTCGTCTGATGTGGAACCGTTAAAACCATCTGACAATTTCTCCCCCTGGCCTGCAATCACAACCTCCATCTCCCGTAGACCCCTAGTTGCCGCACATAACTCCCAGGACATATCTGCTTTCCCAAAGCCGGGGGTTTAGGATCAGAGTGGAGGGAGTATGGTCCCTGTCCTGTAATCATCAATCTCACCTCTGTCCATACTGAGTAGACTTGTTTGTGCTAAAATCTAAAATAGGTATCTTAGTCTGTACCACATTCTCCTCCTACTATTCACTCCAACATTTGACTTAATAACCAAACTCCTGCTATACTCTCTTGCTTGAGCTGGATATCAAGGTACCAATTCCCAGTCACCTACTTCAACTCCAAGCTTTCCCTACTTCTCCATGATTTCACTGCCAGGCTGCACCATGGTTTCTTATCTATCTATCCCCTTTGTGCATACTGGTCTACCTACCGTGGTTCACCAGCCTCCTTTTCTCTGGGCCTCCCCGTGTTCTTGCAGCCACCTATAACCCCATTACTGACCTGTTTGGTTTGTTTAACACCTATTTCAAGTAGTAACTGTTTTATATGTTTTATCTTCCCAGTGAACTTGAAAGAAAGAACCATATCAGATTTTTTTCTTCTATGCCTTATATAACTTGGTACAGGACTAAGCAAACAGGAATTGTCTCTTTATTTCAATGCAAGATGTTCTTTAAAATTGGTTCTTAACGTGACTCATCATAAGGTGAAACAGTGATGGCACATTTGTTGTTGCATTCATCTCTGCACATGTTTGACCTCTTTGACAGAAACCACCAAATAACCAGGCGAAGGTAATGAAAGGGAGATATGGGTGTTTACTGAGCAGGGTACTGCAATTGAAGCTGGAAACAGAAGGGATCACCTATTCAGGCACTGCCTAGCAGTCATTCAACCAATGGTTGTTAAATTAAATATTCCTGACCTGGGGAAAAAACATGTCCCTTTCCCTCCGCTCAGTTCAAAAGCTCTTCTGTATGCCTTCTGTGGTTAGGCGAGATAGCATCTACTGAAATTCTTGGGAACTCCCATTCCCTACTTGAAACTGACTCTTAGAGTCTCAATGATGCTTATATACTTTGTTAGTTAACTTTCCAGAACTGTTTTGTCCAGGTGTCTGGAAAAGGAATGGGATTGGAAGCTACAGTGGGAAAGAGACCTTACTCTGGGCTCTCTTCCCTGATTTCAAGTCCCAGATGTGCTCTGGAGACTTCAAAGCCCGGTGAAGCTTGACTACTGACTCACAGAGCTGGGCAATGGTGCCAAGTCTCACCTACCTATCCATTCTCTTCTTTTCCTTTTCAGAAAGAAGCCTGCGTTTATTCCAGGTGAAAATACGCCCAACTAAAAGTGGATATTTATCCTTCCTTGCAGCTAGGAGTGGTCAATGAGATGGAAGTAAAAATTATTGAGTGGGATTCCTTGGGAAGTGTCTTAAAAGAAGGACAGGCAGTGGGCAGGAACTTTAATTTTGCTATTTCTCTCTCTGTTTTGTTCTTGGACTGAAGCTTCAATGGCCCTCTCGAAACATGAGTTGAACTTGAAAAGGGAAGATGCATACTGAGTGTGGTGGAGCAGAATGGTAGAAGAAGCATGGCTTTGGATGACTGTGGTGCCCCACTTCTCCCTGGATGGTTGCCTTGCATTTCCTCTGTTTTCTTTAAACCTTTTATTTTAATTTCCATTATAAGCAGCCAAATCTACTCCTGGTACAGAGTCTTTCTACCCTCATCCACACAAGGGTCTCTGTCAAAGATAGAATATTCCTACAGGGATTTAACAAACCAACTTCTTTGTGGCTCTGGATGAAAGCTGGAGACATGGAACTTGGTGAGGTTTTTATGAGCCCCTAATACCTGCTTAGAATTGTGCCATAGCTGTAGAAACATAAAATGCATTCTACCTCAGTTAGGAAAGGTGTATGAGCAGAATCTGTCAAGCTCCATGGGTCTGAAGTTCAAGGTAAGGAAAGTTGTGGCTGCTCCTCTTGCCATCACTGCTGGCTCAGTCTTCTGCTATTCATTAGGTGAAGATAATTGTAGAATGTGGAATATATCCAAAAAAGCAGGGAGGCTTCCTCTGGAGCTGGGAAATCTTGCAGCTAAATGGTTCTATAAGTCATAAAAAGACTCAGGAAGTCCTGAGCGGATTAAAAATCACTCAGACCAGGGTTCTCCAGCAGCATGTAGTTCTTTAATACATCACCCTTAGCTTGCTAAGAGCTGGTAAGAAGCAATTTCTGTAGGTTTAACTTGTAGTAAGACATAAAATAAAAATAATGTAAGTAAAATTCCAGGTAAGTGCCTAATGCATAGTAGATGCTGGATAAATATTAGCTGAAAGAACACGTAAATAAATTAATTAGTGAATAAATACACTCTAATTTCTGGTAACATGCAACTATGTTCTTTTAAGCTTCTGTGCCTTTGCATGTGCAATTGCTTCTACTTAGCCCACCCCCTTTCTTTATCTGATTAAATCCTACACATTCTTCAAAGTTCAACTCAAATATTACAAAGAACATGTCTATGATCATCTCCTCTGCACCGCCAATGAATTGGCCTCTTCGATCACTATGTTCATTCTATTAAGCTAGAGATATAGCAGTGCCTTCGATATTGCCCTTATATGATAATTGTGCATGTATTTTCCCCCCTAATATCAGGGAAGGAGCAGAATATCAGGGCAAGGGTACTTCCTATCTATTTCTTCACCTGCTTCCCACTATGAGCTTGAGTAGCAGGTAACAGTCATTATTCCCAGATAGCAGAGGAGGGGTGTCTGAGCCATCTTTTGTAAAGGCATTATTTCTCAGAGCTTTTATGCGCTAAACAATAAATGTAAACTCCAGTCCCTTATCATATAAAAAAAGGCCTCCACAATCTCTTTCAGAAGAGCCCCTTCTTCTGACCCACCACGTCACCTCCTAAGCTCTCATAAACAAGGAAAATGATTTCCCAGGGCCTTCAGAGAAAGCAAATGGGCCACTGAGATCAGAAGGCGGCAGCAGCAGCAGCCAACAGAGCCTTCCCATTAGAAATTTGATCTCTGGTATCTCTAGTTTTCCAATAGATCACATACTGAAGGTCTTGATGCATTTAAGACCAGAGCTTGAAGGGCTTATTAATTTTCCTACTTATTTATTTCCTTGTCTCTCATCTCTGCACAGCAAGAATGTGAGTTCTATGAAGGCAAGGACTTGGCTTAATTCACCATTTTATCCTCAGCAACCAGAATAGTACTACTTCTTATTTGACTATTTAAAAATCACTTTGGTTAAGTATTTTTTGTCTTAATTAGAAAGAAAACCAAGGGATGAATGTTTATCAGTCATTCATGAATCAATATAAATTGCACAAAAAGATGATTTGACCCCTAGAAGAGAGAAGCCAGTGGGGACATAGATCTCTTGACGGAGTGGAGGAGGAAAGAAACTTGGGGGCACAGATCAACTAGAGAGGAAAAGTAGGGCTTTGAACTGTAAGGGACGTCATCAGTTTCCTAGATGACAAAGGAGAGGATGACACAGGGCACAGGATAGGGGACCTGAAAGAGATGGAAGGGGCACAAAGATCAGCCTTCCCTCCTTTGCTATTTTGTTAAAGGTCTTGCCAGGGACTACCTGGATGCCACCAAAATCATCCGGTGTGCTGCCTTCAAAAGAGCAGTCCTTCCTTTATCATTCTCAGGTGCGTGATAGCTATTTTTGAAATTATTTTCAATTGGAGGAAAGCTCTATTACCCTGTGCCTGAGGAAATGAGACTGTACTATTGTGGAAGGAATCATAGTAATTAATAAGTTGCATACAAGGTTGAATGGGGCATTAGCACATAAAGGTCGTAAGCTCAAGATCAAGTTGCATGCAGACAAGGAAACTCCTTTATTTATTCATTCATCAAGCATTTTTAGAGCACCTACTCTTTTCCAGGCAATGTGCTCAGTATAAGGCACAAACAAATAAAGCCCAGTCCCAGCTTTTAAGAAGCTCACAGTCTGGAGGAGGGTGTGGGAAAAAGAAACAGGAGATAAAACAAATAATTGCAAGGGCCTCTCCAATATCTTGCTCTGGACAGATTTATTCGCATCCTCTAAAAATCTTACTCAACAATCCAAAACTAGGCAGGCTCTTTTTCAAGGGCATCCAGGGAAGTTAGAAGTTCAGATATGTATTCCTAATGGTTAAGGACTCAAGAGTCAGAGATCTGGCTTCAAATCCCAGTTCTGCCACTTGGTGGTTGTGTGATCTTGGGCAAAACATTTCTTGCAACCTATTTTCTCATCTGTAATAATACGTCGCTTCTTGTGAGGTGTAAATGAAATAACGTATATAAAGAAATGAGTGTAGGGACTGACCTACAGAAGGATCCCAGAATTGGTAATTACTGTTGTCCTGTGTTCGTTAGCTCTGATGAGCTGGGCATATTGGGGGAGCTGCTGACAGACTTGAGAGAGCTGAAGTAATCTGCCGCCAGCAGGCAGGAGGTGAAGGGGACGATGGTGGAGGATAATGAGGCAACTTGGGCAGGGCACATTGATCTGGGATCTGAGGCATGCAGCCCAGCGGGCAGTGGGACCTCCAGGCACCAGGAGTAAAGATTGACCAGCAGCCCCAGGAAGCCAGGAGAACATCTATTCTATGACAATGTGGGCAACGTGGAGACCAGGGACTGAGATTCGATAGCAATCAACATATGCTAGGTGCTGGCAATATAAAGGCAAAGAGGGCTCTGTCCAGGTTTTCCAGCTCCTGGTCCACGGGGGAAGATGATATATCCACGCATACAGATTTGTTTACACAGTGTGGTAAGTGTAGTGATGAAATAGTATACAACAGGTTATAAGTAAGTTTGCTCAATTCATTATTTTATGCCTGTAGAATGGAATAATGATAATACCACTTACCCTAGAGGATCGTCATGAGAACTGAATAAGAGAAGAAATGCATACAAATATATGTGCATATGTAGACA
Source organism: Diceros bicornis minor (assembly GCF_020826845.1). Taxonomy (NCBI): domain Eukaryota; kingdom Metazoa; phylum Chordata; class Mammalia; order Perissodactyla; family Rhinocerotidae; genus Diceros; species Diceros bicornis. The sequence goes on from NC_080746.1 coordinate 38,488,845, forward strand.
TGTATGTATGTGTTACATATAGAAAACATATATATAAGCTACTCACACATATAAGCAATTTGTAAATTATGTAGCACTATGGAAATATTAATTTCCTAATTAATCATTCATGTCTAGTGTAGTCTCTCTGAGGAAAATGATGCGTCTTACATTTCCCTTTATCCTTGAATATTGCTGAGAACAGTGCTAAACACATAGTGCTAAATGTTTGTTAAAATAAATATAATCAAAATCCAGACTATCAAGCTATTGAAAATCCCTCCCTTTTCTGTCAATCCCATTTTGCACAGCTCTTGTGTCTTGAAAGCTACTCTTTCTAAAAAAAAAAATTGTCTGGGAAACCTGATTTTTCATATGCATGGATGGGTACCTTTCCCACCGGCTTCAGCAAGAGCAGCAAGTTTATCCAAAAACAGAATTTGGCCTGGGGCAATTGCAGTGGGCCAAGTTCTCTGTGCCAAAGATCAGCTGCGACCAGAGAATTACCTGGGTATTGATGACCGGCTATGAGAAGCTGACTATCTGACCCAGCCTAAGAAATACAGGGCACTGTACTTCTCACTCACTTTGTACCCTGAGAAGAACAACCATCCGAAATTGTAATATTTTTTCCTTTGAATTGGTTATATGAGGAATCAGAAAACATATATAAAGAACAATCCATACACTTGGCTCATGTTTCTGGAGATACATTACAAGAATTCCACAAAAATAAGCTTTCTAGGGTACTGATGGTCTCTCTCTTCCTGCTCCCGTGAAGTCCAACTGGATAAACTTTACCTATTCTTCTTGAGACAAGTTGTCATCTTTCCTCGGGGGCCCACACAGATGTATCCTTACAGAAAACCTCCCATTACTTGAAGTAAACTGAGTGAGTCAAAAAAGTCTTGACTTAAACAATTAAGGAAAGTAGCCACAGAGCCACATGTGGAAAACAGGACACAAAACAATCTCATAGTCCACAGCTTTAAAAATCTGGGAACAGATAATCAGAACTTGAGCAGATAATCAGAACTTGATTGTAATATAATTATAGTGATTAGTTTTAAGTGAGAGCACTTTTTCCTTCATAGAACAATTAACCATGTGGTCAAAATAAAGTGATTATAAAGATATTTATGCCCAAATGCAGACACATTAGTTTAGCTCCGTATTAGTTTTTGTTGTTGGTACCTGACTGTTTTCCTTCCTTTCTTAGCAACTCATTTTTGCCTAGATATAAATGATAAGAAATTAAAATAATGTTATTTAGAAAGCAAGTTACAAGAAAACCTTAGACATTCACTTAACTCACTCAAGGTTCCTCTGAAACCATATCCTGTTTAAATTTCAAGATACAATTCAAATGTCATCTTCTACTATCTCTACCCCTATGTGACAAAATTAAATTCTCCCTCCTTAATTCTCTCAGAGCTCTCTGCTTGAACATTCATTTATAGCACTTACATTAAAATTTTTTTAGCTATTTGTTATAGTCAGTAAGACTTATCTGCTTGATTATGAACAATTTGAGGGCATTATTTCTACTATTTTTTAATATATATTAGAAACTCCAGTTCCTGGTATATAGCAGATGCCCAAGAAATATTAAAAATGTGATCTTTTAAAAATATAAATCCAGACTAACTAATATTCTGTTTAAACCCTACTATAGAATCTTACTGCATTTGGGATAAAATATAAATTCCTTAACGTGGCTTAAAAGTTTATAGGAGAAGGCTTCTGGCTTTCATGTAGGATGTAGAAGACTGGAGAGTCACTCTGACACTTACAACAAGAAAAACCTGGATAATTTACAGAATCATAACTCTTCTTGAACCCATCAAAGAGCTGAAGTCACAAGGCAACTAACTACTCTGAAATCTAAGAAAGGTTTCTCCAAGGAGAGATGGTGAATGAATTCTTTATTACCTGTAACAGGTGCTGCATACCACATAAGCTAGCAAGAAAAAGCGGGTAAGCTGAAATTTTTAACAAATTACAAAAGGCCAACCATGGGCTGGCATTAGAATATGGAACCCCTGGTAGCTGCAGACGCCATATCAGCCTTTTCCCCACAGACCTCACTAAGTGTTCATATGAGAGATGCGGTTAAGGCAAGAGACTGGAGAAAATCTCCACTATGGTGAAGGTTTGGGGAAGGGGAACAGTAGCTATTGCAAAAAAAGCACAAAGCCACTCCCAGACTGTTCTTCCCTATCTCCTCAATGGAACAAAAGATTAGGAAGCAAACCATGTCATCTTCAGGGCTCAGGTGAAGAAACATTGCAGCTGCAGAAATGACACAGAAAATAATCTACCTCTGGGAAAGGGGCAGGAAAATATCTTGGGCCCAGAACATTAGAGATCCTTTATCAGCGAGGAGGGGCAGGGTCACTGAGAAGCCCCCACTACTGAGACCCAGGAACAAAGTACCTGCCTAAGATTGTGGCTAAACCAGAAAACACCTCCACCCTGGCCCCAAAACCAGATTAGAGAGCACAGAGTAACAAATAACAGCAGTCTACTGCTAGGTATGGGACAAGAGTAAGGAGAAAGACTGTCTTTCCAAGGGTTAGAGGGAATGTCTAAAGCTAAAGGTAGAACAGGAACATTGAGAAAAATCCTCCAGAAACAAATCCCTAACCCTAAACACAAAGTAATTCCAGAAGAATTTGAAACTGTGAGGCACTGAGGGTAAACATAGCAACAACAAAGCCCAAACCCAGCTCAACCCCTGACTAGACTGACTCAACCGCTGACACTTAATACCTAGCAAAACAAGAGACATGCTCGTTTCCAGGGGTAAATAATATTTATCTCCCTTTCTACTGTCCCACATAAGATGTCAGGCTTTCCACCACAAATTATGATTCACACAAAGAAGCAAGAAAATATATACTGTCAAGAGACAAAGTCATCAATAGAACCAGACTCAAATATGATCCAGATGTTTGAACTATCAGATGGGAATATAAAAATAAATATGACTAGTATGATAAAAGCTGTAGTACATAAGGTGGACAACATGCAGGAACAGATAGGTAATATCAACCAAGAGATGAAATCATAAGAAAGAATCAAATGGAAATGTTAACAATGATAAATATGGTAACTGAGATGAATAATGCCTTTGATGAACTCATCAATAGACTGGACGAAACGAAGAAAAGAATCAGTGAACTTGAAGATATGTCATTAGACATTACCAAGTTGAAATACAAAGGGAAAAAATATTTTTAAAAAATAGAGTATTATACAGCTATGATACATGAAAACCAAACAAAAAAAAAAAAAGGGAGAGAGAGAGTGAGCTATGGTATAGTATCAAATAGTCTATATAATTGGAATTCTAGAAGAAGAGAAAGAGAAAGAACAGAAGTATTTGAAGATGTAATGGCTGAGAATTTTCTAAAATTAATGAACGATACCAAACTATAAATCTAAGAAATTCAAAGAACATAAAGCAAGATAAATTAAAACAAAAAATTTTTAAAAAGGACAAATAGACACATCATATTCAAACTTCTAAAAACCAAAGACAAAGGGTCATCCTTGAAATCAGCCAGAAACACACACACACATTATATGCAGAGGAACAAAGATGAAAATTTAGCAGATTTCTTGTGAGAACTATTCAAGCCAGGAAACAATGGAGCAACATCTTTAAGTGCATGGAAAAAAATTGACAATCTAGACAATTTTAAACACAGTGAAAATACATTCCAAAAATGAAGGCACAGTAAAGATTTTTTCTACCAATTGAAATAACTTATTGCCAGAAGACCTGCTCTAGAAGAAATGTTAAAAGAAGTTCTTGAGGCATCAAATATGATAACAGACAGAAACTTAGATCTACACACACAAAAAAACGAAAAGTGCTGTAAATGGCATTAATGAACCTAAATATAAAATTATTTTTTCTTGTTTAATTGCTCTAAAAGATGTTTGACTATTCAAAGCAAAAATAGTAGCAATGTATTCTGTATTTATATATGTCTAAACATAAAATATACTATAGTGTGTACCAAAATACCACAAAGGATGGGAGGGAGAAATGAGAAGTACACAGCTGTAACATTTGTGGGCGATACTTGAAGTGGTAAAATAGTATTTGAAAGTAGACTGTGGTTAATTAAAGCTCTATGTTGTAAATCCTAGGTAACTACTAAACATGTTATTAAAAGGTATAAGCCAATAGAGGAGAGAAAATAAAATCATAAAAATACTCAATCAAAAAGAGGGTAGTGGGAGAGGAATAATAATTTTAAAGATGGAACAAATAAAAAAGTACTGGCAAGATGGTCAATTTTGTTCCAAGTATATTAGTAATTGCATAGACAGTCTAAACATGCCAATTAAAAGACAGAGATTGTCAAATTGGCTTAAAAAGCAAACCGTATGCTGTCTATAAGAAAGTGGCTTTAAATAAAAGAACTAAATAAGTCGAAAATAAAGATTGTAAAAAGATATGCATATACACCTATATACATACATGGAAACTATTCAAAAGAAAGTTGAAGTGACTATATTAATATCAGATAAAAAATAGACTTCAAATCAGAGATTATTAGCAAGGATAAAGAGTGTTACATAATGTTAAAAAGGATCAATTCACCAAAAAGACGTAACAATCTTATGTGTGTATGTACCTAGCAACAAAACCTCAGACTACATGAAGCAAAATCTTATAGAATGGGAAGGAGAAATAGACAAGTCCACAAATTTAGTTGGAGACTTCAAGATTATTTTCACAACAGTTGGTAGAACAAGTCAACAGAAAATTGGTAAGGATGTAGAAGACCCAAACTATGCTATCAAATAAGTATCTGAAAACATACTCAACATCAACTACATACCTATTAGAATGGCTAAAGTTTTTAAAAATCAAAAAAACTGATAACAACTAACATGAGTAAGGATGTGAAGCAACTAGAACTTTCATGCATTGCTGGTAGGAATGCAAAACGACACAGTTTGAAAGTTTGTTGTAAAGTTACACATATACCTACCACATGGCCCAGCAATTCCATTCCTAGGTATTTACCCAAGTGAAATGAAAATTTGTATTCACACATAAACCTGTATCTGAATGTTGTTAGTTGCTTTATTCATAACAATCCCAAAGTGGAAACAATCCAAATGTCCTTCCACTGCTGCATGAATAATTAATCTGTGGTAGGTCCATACCATGGAATACAATTCAGCAATAAAAAGAACAAACTACTGATACACACAACAACAGGAATGAATCTCAAATGCATTACACTAAATGAAAGAAGCCAGACTCAAAAGGCTACACATTATATACTCCACTTCTGTAACATTCTTGTAAACTAAACTATCGGGTCAGAAAACACATCGGTGGGTGCCAAAGGAGGGGAGAGTTGTTGACTACAAAGGGGCAACAGAGGATTTTCTGACGTTCACAAAACTCTTCTATATCTTGATTATAGTGGGGATTACATGACTATATGTGCATATCAAAACTCACAGAAATATACACTAAAAAAGGTGAATTTTGCTCTATGTAAATTATATCACAATTTTTTAAAAAGAAGGAAAAAACTTCTACATAATCTGGTTCCCATTTACTTCTCCAGTCTCGTGTTCTGTGATCATCCTCTTGTTGACTACACTCACTGGTCGTCTTTCACTTCCTCAAACGCACCATGTTATTCCTGCCTCTCAACCTCAGGTGTACAGTTCCCTTTTTCTGAAAAATGAACTAAACACTCTTTATCTGGTTAAATCCTACTTATCCTACAGTCTCAACCTAAATCCTGGATTCAAACCCAGGATCCACCCCTACTGGCTGTGTGACCTTGGGCTAATTAATTAATATCTCTGTAGGTTTCCTCATCTGTAATATTGGAGATATGAGTAGTATTTATTTTATAAAGTTTCTTTGAGGATTATATGAGTAAACACGTAAGCCTGGCACAAAGTAACATTATATAAGCGATATTATGTAATATTATATAAGATTATTGTAAATCCTCGCAGACATCTTCCTTAACTCTCTTGTTAACCTCCTATTATTTTCCTTCATAAGCATAATAAAATCTGTGTTAATATATTTATCTGTTTGTTTAATATCAAACTCCATGGAAAGTAGAATAATATCTGCTTTGTAGACTCTCTCTCTCTATCTATCTATCTATCTATCTGTCTATCTATCTATCTATCTATCTATCTATCTATCTATCTATCTATCTTTGTCTCTATCTATCCACACTATATATGTCCCTGACACAATGTAGGCACTTAATAAATATGCGTTGAATGTATGAACGATTAGAAGAATGGCATCCTAGATGAGCATGTTTCTCATAACTTGACCTCTCTCTAGGATACAAATGCTGTTGTGATCCTGACTATATTTACAAAGTGAATGGATCACAAATATTGTTGCAACTTAGTGGCTCTTTTTAGTCAGAGCCTAAACTCCGCTGCCACACTGTGGAGTTACATGACACTCCTTTTCCTCCTTACCCCACTCCGCTGCCTCCCCCAAGCAGTGTGTCCGCTCTCTTAATTTCACCTGTGACTGGGTAGATATGTCAGGCTGCCTCTAACTGGCAGACTCAGCCATCTTCAATTCATAAAAGAGAGAGTGAGAAGCTGCGTGCTGGCCTCAGATGTCAGTTCAGTTCTCCACTTCACCTTTACCAGAGAGCCATGCATTTTGAAATTTTTTTTTTATTGTCTCTATCCAGAGAAGTCATTATTATTATTATTATTTTAAAATTTATTTATTTATTTTTTCCCCCAAAGCCCCAGTAGATAGTTGTATGTCATAGCTGCACATCGTTCTAGTTGCTGTGTGTGGGATGCAGCCTCAGCATGGCCAGAGAAGCGGTGCTTTGGTGCGCGCCCGGGATCCAAACCCAGGGCGCCAGCTGCGGAGCGCACGCACTTAACCGCTAAGCCACGGGCCGGCCCGATCCATGCATTTTGAACATTACTGAGCAAACCTTAGTAAAGCCCATCCTTTGAGCCCCTTGGCATCCAAGTGTTTGTGAGTATTGGGGGCAGTGGTTCACATAAGGTAGGAGGTGGTGCTCTGTGAAGGAGAAGACTTCTTAAATGAAAGAGAAACTTCTCAGCCAGGGCCCTACACTTCTCTGCTCTGAGGTTGTTCCATGAGAGAGACTGACACAAGAAAGGGAAGTCAGTTCTCTTACTGGGTGGAGAAAGATCACCAGAAACCCAGATGGAGGCAGCACAGAGGTAGGTGGCCCAGAGGAGGTTGGCAGCTGCGCGGACTGCGGTGCATCAGAACATAGAGCTCAGGGCTCCAGGGGAAACTGGCAAGCAGTGGGTGCAGCACAATCAAACAATAGAGAAGAGTGATGCCAGGGTTTCCTAGAGCAGAAGGCATCAAGTGCTGCAAGCAGTGGCTCAGCTTCAGTGTAAGGCAGTCCACTCCTCCCTTCTCTAAAGCTCTTAGAGAAAGAGTGGACATTCCCAAGACTATAAACTGTTGGGGACCAGGCACATTTTGGGCTACACCTATAAAAAACCCCCTAAAAAGATTCATAAATATTTGAGGATGAGCATCTCTGAAAAGAAATGGACTACATATGTGAACAGGTTTGAGGGGGTGGCAGGGCTATTGAAATTTAGGAAACATTGTTGTAAATGTTAATATTTTTTCTCACCCACCAGCTGGTGAAGCTGGATAGATGTCAGTTACACTGGCTGATTGACTGAGCTGTGAGCCCATCATCATGGCCACTGTACCATTCCATCTGGCATTTAGACTCCGTGATTGGGATTGTTTGGGAAAATGGCCAAAATGATCATATCCGGTTCGTTGCAGTCTGCTTCAGCAGCTGCATGTAAACCCAGTCCACGGCCCAAAATATATTAATCCAGATAAAATAAATTTTATTTTGGGTTTGATTTAAAAGAGACAATATCAAAGATGAGAACATTTTACATGAATTAGTGAACATAACCAGTGTGCTACATTATAAAATTCAACCTATGCTATTTAATAGAACACTGCTTAGAGTTATGGAAATTTCATATGGGATCATATCTCATGATTATCATACAAAAATATAAAACCAAATTACAGTTCATGCTGATAAATGCTGGGTTAGGTAAAGACACTCCAAGATCATAAAATTCAGCAATGTGTAAAATTTGCCTGGCCTGCAACGAGACAGTAGACTTCTTTTGTTTCTTTTAAAAGATAACTTTTACAGACCATGTCACCAAACGAGCAATTAATAAGAAAGAACACATCATTAAACTCTGCTCTCAGGTAATTTATATGCCATGGTGTTCATTGTTCATAACCCAGGCTTTTCTTAGTGAATCATAACATTGTCTTAATTATCACTACCATTCTCTGGTAATTGGTTTTCTTCTCTCTCATCCAGGAATAGTTTTTAAACCAAACCTTTGAACTCTTTTGCAAAGCACATACCCTAGATGTCACATGGGTTGTCATCTTAGGAGCAAATTAACTCAAGTTTTCCCTCACAATGTTCTTAGGTAATAAGATGTTCTTAGGTTGCCAGATGCCAGGAACAACAATGATAAAAATTACTTCTTTTACCACAATTAACGTAAACTCTTCAGATGCTCAGCAATGCATAGCTTTTTGTTCTGGATTTTGTAAAGAAGTTACTCAAAGCTTGGCATTTCTGGAGCCCTCAGAAATGCAGAGTCTCTTATGAATATAATCTGTCCAGGAATTGTTTCCTTAGACAAATAGGCAGCAACCAGTTGATGCAAGCCCGACTTCATGCTGAGTTAACTTTATGGTGGTAGAGGGCAAGAGAGGCGTGGAGCGGTCCTTCTGGCCTTGTCTTAAAGAAAGATGCTGGCTGTAGCTATTCACACAACTACTGTGAATGAGGTCATCTCTTTTGAAATGTAGATTTTTTCTTAAAAGAGTCTTTGGGGCAACCATGGTATCAGACGATCTGCCTGCCTGAATTGTGCACTTTTCAGCCAATTGTTTTGACAGCATGTAAATCCAGTCAGAAAGACATATGAATAGATTTTGCATTAGCTAGTCTCTCCTCAAAGCCGTGAGATGATCTTAGACAGTGGACTAACTACCGCTTTTATACTAAATGGACATATTTGAAATGTACCTGGGCAGAGAAGGTGAATGTAGTGTAGGGCCATGCTTCTCAGACCTTAATATGTATACAGATACATATACATGGGGATCTTGTTAAAATGCAGATTCCGACTCAGTGGGTTTGGGGTGGGACCTGGGACACTACTTTCTAAGAAGTTCCCAGGTGGCACCAATGCTGCCAGTCTAAAGACCTAGAAGTGGGCTCAGTTATCAACATTTTAACTAGAATCAGACAGGATCTTGAAACAGGTGAGAAACATTGGATCGTGGTTTAGAGCACAGGTTTATAGCTGGAAAGACCTGGGTTTAAGTCTCAACTCATCTACTCAACAACTAAGTGACTTAAGTCACTTAAGCCCTTGGAGCCCCATCTGTAACATGGGGATAATCATACCTACCCCAGAGGGCCATTGTTGTACACAGAAATGTGTAAATGACATATTATATTTCAAATGCATAGCTCAGAGCTTGGCATAGAGCAAGTGCTCCAAAATGGAATTGAGATTATTACCCCTGTGGCTCAGCATGGTTATGTGGCCAAGACGTGACTTGGAGTCCTTGTCCCCGTTGTCTACCTGAGCTGACACCTCAACTCCAAAGTAACAATTGTTCGTTTCATTTTTTCTTTCAGTTAGGGGATGAGAATGTTTAACACTTTGTGTTTTAGAATTTCCAGATGTTAAAATGTACATGCAATCATAAAATAAATGAACTTCAGGGGTATATTATACTGATACGTAATATATATACTCATATAAATAATATTTTTAAATTAAGGGTTGCAATGATTTCTAAATATCGTTCTGTGAATATCTTCATGCCCAAAAAAGTGATAAAATAATTTAAAGCCTACACCTAGCTGTAGTTTGGAGGCCTGTGTCTCACATATGTAGCTGGACACATAGGCCCTCATTCCTGCTCCCCGAAGGGGCTGTTCCCTCTATTCTGTTCTCCATGATCACTTCCATTGCTCTCTAGGCTGGCAGCACTTAGTAGGTCAGCCACTGCTGATCCCCTTTCTGTTGGACCCCCGTAGGTCTACCAGCCCTACCACCAACTCTCTGAGCTCTTATGGTGCCAGAGTTGTCCCGTGGGGGGCGTGGGACTGGGGATTCAGAGGACAGAGAATGACTTCACCCTCCTTGTGCTGCATTTTGTTTCAGGTGACCCCGAGCAGCATGCCCATCTCAAAACAAGTTATAGAATTTAGAGAAAAACCATTCTAGCTTTTTTACAGGCTTTTGTTCTGGGATTCAGGCAGTGACTGGGAAAACAGAACAAAGCAATACTGATCAACATTTACCGTATTTCCTTTCCTCTGACAAGGAGATCGGTGCCAGGGAAGCCCCCCCCGCCCCCACTCTCACTCAGAGGGGTCTCCACTCCTGACTGCTGCTGTATCCCAGCACCAATACCCCAGACATATTCAGATGTGTCTGATCCCAATGGCACAAAGCTTGCCTTCTTTCCCAGGAGGCTCCTCAGAGCCATGTAAAGAGGTCTCTGATGGCCAGTCTCAGCAGCTTACCAGAGATTCATAGAAGTTTCTGAATATCCTTTCACTTGGGTCATACTTAGGTTCACTCTTCTACTCTGAATGTTGAGGTTCTGAGGAAACTTCAACAGGTTTTGAGGTTTCTGAAGAAAATTTTCTGAGGAAAGTTTTTTCTAACGAGGAAAATTCAGCCACAGGAAAGAAAGGAAAATGACATGCATTGATTACTTAATATGTAAATACATATCGTAAATTTCTTTATATACAAATTCTATCTATACAACAATCTAATGATATAGCTTGGTTTTCTATCCCTATTTAATAGATGAAGAAATTGAAGCTTAGAGGCATCAAGTAATTACTACTGCGTTAGTAAGAGTCCAAGTTGGGATTTCAGCCCCAGTTTGGCCTCAAAGAACATGCTATTTTTACTATACCACAAAGAACTATAAATTAAGAGTAGAAATGCCCACAGAAAGACACTCTATGAATGTGCTGAATGCTAATGAACATTAGTCACTTGATGGACATTAGCTGTGACATGTTTGCCAGGAATATGACCCTCTGTTTTGCAAAGAGGCTTGCTATTTATAGGGCATTGAAAATTGCTTCATTGAATTCTGGCCGCACAATCACATTTTGGTACAATATTACTAGTTACTAAATTCTAATGTTATAATACCCTATCTGCATGACGCCACACAACTGGTCAGAAAGTAAAATAATAAAGCCATTTAAACTATTGTTTACCCTTGTGATAGCTAAAAGATTTAACATCTCTAAGTTTTTACAGAATTAATTGATTTTTTAACTAAATAGATTAAATCTACTTGTTGATTTAGCCTTTGAAATTCCAAGAACCCAAACTCTTCTCAGCTTTTATGAAGCATAAAAGAAAGATTAATATCTACATCAGTGGTCCTCAACCCTTACGGAAAAAACAAGGATCCCTTAAAATTTTATTAAAAAAAATCAAAATAATACAAGTACACGGTGTTTTTAAAAAATCACATGGTTTAGAGAAGATTATAATGTGAACCCATCTCACTCTTTACAGTTAGAGTATATTTGACTTTAAGTCTAAGAAACACAATTAAGATTGGCTTAAAGAATTAAAAAATAGATTATCTCACATACCAAAGTCCATACATAGGGGGGGCTCTAGATGTGAGTCTCAGGATTGTGACCCCACTGCTCAAGAAGCCTCAGTGTGTAGCTTTGTCCCCTCCTAGTAACAAGATGACTTCAAGCTCCATCTATTTAGATCATGGAAGAAAGAGATTGTCTCCTCAATTAAGGAACAGACACCCTTCTCTTCAGTTTGATTAGGCCCCTCCTCCCCATCATGACTAAAAGTAGCCAAAGAAACTTCAGGCACTGTTTGTCCAGATCAATAATTTTCTACCTTATCAGATCCAATGCCCTTTTAGAAAACAAATTTTTCATAATCCCCTCTTTCCTAGCCGGATAACATGTGTTGGATATCATGACGCATCTACACATACAATTTCAGAAAGTATTTATATTAACAAAGTTTCTCAGACAAGCTCAGCCATGTCTAGACCCTTAGGTAAAAGCTAAATAAAACACTCTCTTTCCCAAACCCAGATCCATCCAGTATATATAAGCTTTTGACTTGAATACCCTAACTGTTTGTCTCAACTTTTGCTTTGATTTCTGTCTGCCTTGACCAGTGCTGGGAGGTTCTGAGCTGCCATCAATGCTCACTTTTGCCACTAAGCCTTAGGGGAGAGAGTATCCTATTGGAGGAATGATCTTGAGCCCCTAATCTTCTCTTCTTTTCTGTATGACTCATCAGTACTCACTGATTCTCACTGATTTCAATTCAGGGCATTGTTCTAGAAATTGCTATTCAAGTGTGTGAAAGATCTCAGGGAAGGAAATATAGACAAGCATAGACAAAGACACAAAGTTCACCATCATCATCTCCTTTGTGAATATAATCCTCAGAGACAGATCTTAGAGACCCCATAGTTTTGGATTTCCTAAATTCAGCCTTTCCCTGGGTCAAATTTTCTCTGCCTTACTAAAGGGGAGAGTGGAGAAGATAATGAACATTTATTAAACTCCTACTGTGTGTCAGGGACAATTTCCATGTGACACACCATTTAATGCTCACTAGGACATTCTGAGGCAGCTGCTTCTGCACTCGCTCTACAGATGACGAGACTGCATCTCCAAGAGGGTGGAGAACAGCAAAGAAGTGTGGGGCTGCAAGTTGAGCTGGGTCCTGCGTGATCCCAAAGCCCGGCCTCTTTCCGGACATCAGTGAAGTCATTCTCACCTTGTCTGCCATTTTATTTTTATTCTTATTTTACATTAAAGTATCCTTGAGTTGCCTTGGTCCCAGAAAAATTCAGACTAATCTGATATCCAGGTCTCCAAGTCTAGCCTCCACGTTTGTTGCTTAAATTCCTTTCCCAGTGGTCACCTGTCTCTGCTGAGACAATTCAGTGTTGGGAAAGTTCCTGCTCTGGAGGCAGCCCTGCCCATGTTCAGATGCAGTGGTCGTTAGAAAGCTCTTTCAGAATTTGCCTCCCCGAAACTTGGCCTACTGGCACTGGTTTTGCTCTCCCCACTTAGAAAAGTCTGATTCCCATTTCACATGGTGCCCTACAAATGTTTGAGCCAAAGTTCATTTGATAATTTTTCATGCACAATGAATGGGTCCACTGCAGATCAATTCATCAACACTTGAGGTATTATCTTGTTCTTTGGTGCCCAAATCTCTCTGCTTTCTTCCCTAACATCAAGCTTTGTCTGACATATCCCTTTGCAAATGGCTCCTATTTTCCAGCTTCCTGTGACATACTCCATCTTTATCCTGGCCTCTGACTAATTCTTTTCTCCTATACCTAGGTTCGCTTTTCTTCCAATTAGTGTTAAACTCCTTGCTGGCTCTTGTCTAATGATTACAGCTTTACATTTATCAAAATGAACGTTTCATTGAATATGCAAGAAGGGAGGCTTGACTGCAGCAGAAAAACATCTACAAAAACCAGTTTGATTCTCTTTTCCTGCCTTAAAGTTTATTCACTAGAGATAATAGAGAAAAACTGTATTTTATGAAATATTTTTGAGTCTTAGAAACAATAAGAAAGAGACCAAAGAGAAATTTCATTTGAACTCGGGTATGCTGTAAACCAGTAACTCAGTAAATCAGTTCTCAAAATGTGGTACATGGACCAGCATCAACATTATATGAGAATTTGTTAGAAATGAAAATTCTTGGACCAGCCCTTAAATTTAGTAAATCATAAACTCTGGGTGTAGGGCCCAACAATCTGCATTTTAACAAACCCTCCAGGTGATTCTGATGTACACTAAAGTTTGAGAATTGCTGTAAACTAACTGGGCTTGTGTCCTTGATAAAAACAATTAACATCTTCAGCATTATTTACAAATTTGCATAGCACTTTCACCTACATTACTCAAACTCTTTAGACTCTTATTGCCTTTCATGAAAAATAATGAGGTTGAACTAGATTATGGATGGCAAATAAATTTCATATTAGTTGCAAACTCTGATAAATTAGTAGTGATTCCTTGGAGAATAATGGCTTCAGAGTCATAGAGACTTAGAAAAGTTGTTTAACATTCAAATTTCTGTTTCTTCTTCTGTAAAATAGGAATTATTTTACTACACACATCCAGCTCAATGGGAAAATATGCTCATTTGGTGATGTCTGCCATGAGCAACGGAAGAGGGAGTAGAGGCATTTGTATCACATAGTTGCTTATCCTGGACTAGGAATTCTCCACTCTAAATTCTCTAACTGTAATTCTGGAGAGGGAACTTAGGGGAATAAACCTTTATTTAAACAACAGTCATCCAGTTTTAAGCAAAGAAGAGTTCCTAAGAAAATATTTTATTATATCTGGTCCCCAAGAAGATATTGATCAAACTTGGGGACAAAATCTCCTTTTATCGTTTCTACTGTTAGGTCCTATATAAAACTAAAAAAAATACTTAAAAATATACGAACAGCATGAAAGTTACCACTTCTTAAAAATACAAGTTTTCGATGCCTAAAAATTCCAGCAAATGAAGCAAAGAACTTTATAAGGTCTCAAATATTACAATATTAAGATATCACTTAAGATTCTAAGATAACTAACCATAGTCCAGTCTAGACAGATTGACATAAATGTCCAGACACTTCTCCAGGGATCCTTTCCTTCAGGAGTCCTGTATGTCTTCCAGTATCATCTATCCCACATCTAGGAGCTGATCTAGCTAAAACCTCATCCTCTTAGTAAAAACACCCAAAACTTAAAAACCCTCATTTAAAACATTCCTCACCCACTTGAACTCTCGCACTCAGTTTTGATTCTGGTCTGAGTGATGAGCTTAGCTCATCATTGACACAAAGTGAGGTGATGATTGACACCTTTGAGCCCCAGTGGACAATTTAAGCTTTATTGGCTCAGATGATCAGGTCCACTGTATGTCTGTTGAATGACTTAATTAATGAGTGTTTCTTTATAGTCTCACTCCACTGAACCACACAGACATATACAAAGGGAAGTTGTTTGGCAGAAGTCTACATACTATACTTTTCCAATTCAATGATAGATGAATCAGATAATAAAAAGATGGACAATAGATATTAGTACACAGATAGTAGGAGATTAGGCATTGTCTAATAGGTCCTGTTAGTCACTATTCCAAATAAGACACTACAGAGCATCCTGAGAATTTTGAACACACTCTTAAAAGGCACTAAATAAGTTGTTTTCAATATAAAATCACACACTCCTAGTGCACCATAAGAAACCTCTGTATATTCGTGACTTGATTTTTCCAAAATAACATAAGAACAGAGCATTGTATTTGGATTTGACCCAAACATCTACCTTCAGTAATTTACTGAATTGCTTATAGTCTTGGTTTCCCCATACCCTTCTTCTCAAAGTTGCTATAGACCAGTTCAAGATGTCGAAGTAGGAGGATCCTGAACTCACCTGCTCCCATGGACACACCGAATCTACAGCTACATACGAAACAATTTCCTCTGAAAAAAATCCCCAAAACTAGCTGAGCGACTTCTACTCATGGGACGAACAAGAAAAACACACAAGAAGTGAGTAGGAGAAGCTAAGACACAATCTCGCCATAAACCCCACCCCCAGCATGGTGACCCACAATCGGGAGGGAACTCACAACCCCAAGCTTCTCCCTGAGGAGCAAAGGGTTTGAACCCCACATCTGACACCCTAACTTTGTGTCTGTGTGTGTGTGTGTGTGTGTGTGTGTGAGGAAGATTAGCCCTGAGCTAACATCTGCTGCAAATCCTCCTCTTTTTGCTGAGGAAGATTGGCCCTCGGCTAACATCCGTGCCCATGTTCCTCTACTTTATATGGGACGCTGCCATAGCATGGCTTGACAAGCGGTGCATCCATCTGCACCCAGGATCTGAACCTGCAGATCATGGGTCGTCAAAGCAGAGCCCTTGAACTTAACAGCTATGCCACCAGGCCGGCCCCATGACACCCTAAGTTTTAAGACCTGCATCTAGTAGAAGAGCCCCCAAAACATTTAGCTTTGAAAGTCAAAGTTGCTATAGTGTGCTGCTTTTTAAACTGTAAAGTGCTGTGCAGAAGATGATGTTTACATATTGGATCTTTCACTGTAGATATTAACAAACCCTAAAGTAATCATTTCAAACTAGAACTACAATAATGGCACTATAGTAGGTTCATGAGATTTGGATTTTTTTTTTTTGACAGTTGTTATCTGATAGTTGTTCTGTTTTGTTTTTGCTCTGACAAAGCAAAAGAACAGGTATAAGGCAATTTGTGGATGGGTAGAAAACCACGATAAACTCTATAGCAAAGGCCTCTTTTCTAGACACTTCCCCACTTAAGCCACACACAGTGTTCTGTAGCCTGGCTATTGCTCCCCAGGTCATTGGCAAACAATGAGTTTCAGAGCCCTGGAATACCCAGAGCATATTAACAGCTCCAGCTCTGAGAATCTTGTCCAGAAGGGCAGCTCTGGTAATTCCACACAGGCAGCAACTTCCATTGCTTGGGCACTCAGCCGCATGCACAGAGGACTCACCAGGCAGAGAACTAAAGAAGCTGGAAGAGAAAGCAGGCTCCTCTCATCTGTTGGCCCCATGCCTGGGGCATCAGGCTACTGCCTGAGTGATATCCTTAAAAAGGGGGCAGGCTAACTCCACCTGTCTCTACATATATCACTCACTGGGATTGTTCCTTATAATTCATTACTCAAATGAGATAATGACAAAATGCACACGATATCCATGACATAATTTATGTAAAATCCTTAAGCATGGTGTCTGGCACATAGTGAGATGTCAATAAATTTAGCTATTAGAAATATTATGATTAGTTGTCCATATGAGATGAGGCATTCCAGCTACTTTGGACGAGGAGCAACATCCTGAGCCGTGAACAGTCACTAATACCCGGTTCCATAGTGGCTCTTTAGATTCGGCAATGAGCCCTGGGAGGACCCCCAGGAATAGGACATGGAGGAAATGGAGTGGAGCTCTGATTTGAAAGGTGGAGAGGGGTGATAAAGGAAGGCAGGGTCAGTAGAACACTCTGAGATGAGGATACCAGGGTCCAGGTGTTGGGAATGTAAGATCTAAATGTGGAAGAAAGAGATGAAAACTACGTATGGTAACAGAAAGAATCTCTCTCAAGAATCAAGAGACGTGGTCCTCATCCAAGCTCAGCCCCTAGCTAGCTGTGTGATTTTTCACAAGTCACTCAGCCTCTCCGCGTGTTAGTGTATTCAACTATGAGGTCATGTGGTGGGATTCCAGTCTCCTTAGGGCCCTTCAAGAGTACCAAAGGGAAAGCTTTCCTATCTTTTCCTTAAACTAGACTCTACATGTAATAAGTTCATAGTATAGAAGCAGACTTTGAAGAGTTCTGTTAATGTAAAAACTGTCAGAGCTGTACAAGGTGACTTACAAATGAGTCAAGATCAAAAATCTATGCTTTATAAAACCACACGCAGTGTCCATTGTCTCAAGGCTCCAGTAAATCTTATCCACATCACGCATCCCTTTGCAGTTTAAAACCAGTAAAGATGCCTTGAAAATGAACTTTTAAAATAAATATGTTTCAACTAGCAGAGAAGAGGCATGTCAGAACCTCTGCAAGCATTCAGAGTTTGAAAATATATATGCTCTAACACTGTTTGGTATGTTTTTATTCATGATATGTAATTTATTTTGAAACTTTGAATAATGTTGAAGAAGGGCATGAAATTGTTATGTTTATCAAAATAAGGAGGTGAAGAAAAGAAAGAAAAGAACTGGATGTTTAAGGTAAGGATGTTTTTATTTTTCTCTTATTATTTTCTAAGGAAATTATAAACTTTCTATCAATCTCCCTGCTTTAGTAAAATAATAAGAGTAAAGTTTTGCTGTGTACCTACAAAAGAGAAGTAAAGGGGAGTTTGAAAGTTCTCCCAAGCTCAGCCCAATGATTTATGACAATAAATAGATAAAAATAGAAAATGATAGAGGATTCTGAGGACCCTAGCTAGATTCCTGAGCCAGTGCCAGAAAGCTGGGATGGAAAAAAGGAGCAACTCATGAGAAACTTGTATATAAACGAATGCCCTTGTAATTAACTTGAGCTTCAAAAAATTTATAGTTAACACTCCCCTCCTCAGTCCCCATCAACTTATGTGCAAGGCGGCTTTGGCATAGGGCTCAATTTAATAGCAGTGTTCATCTGGTCTTCACAGACCAGGAGGACACTGCTGCACTTCCATTCCTAGGGTATGTGCTTTGAGCTGCTTTGCCAGCTAGGGTGATGGATGGGTTTGCAACCATCTATCCACATTCTCTGGCTCAAAAGCAAACACATTTGACTACTAACATAAATGCACAGGCAGCAGTCCAAGGTCAGAAGTATGGTCTGTGGGTCCTGGCTCAGATTAAGGCTTATATATCCTCATGGGGATGTAGCCAACCAATATGGCAGTGAACATTTTTCTGACTATTCTTCCTAAAATACCTCTTATATTATTTCATTGCACTAGTCAAAAACCTTCCATGGTCACAGGATGAAAGATCAATATACAAAAGTAAAATATATTCCTGTATGCTGCAGCAAATGATTGAAAATGAAATTTTAAAAAATATTATTTTTAGTAACATCAAAAATCATCTTATCTTGGGCATAAGCCTAAAAAAAGACATTCAAGACCTGAAAATGATAAAATATTGCTGAGAGAAGTTAAAGAGACCTTAAATGGAGTCATATATCATATGCATGAATTAGAACATTCAGCACTAAGATGTCAGCTGTCTACAAATTGATCTGTAGATTTGTATTAGTTTTGATTCTCCAGAGAAACAGAATCAATAGGATAGACAGATATATAAATAGATAGAAAGATGATAGATAGATAGATAGGTAGATAGATAGATAGGTAGATAGATAGATAGATAGGTAGATAGATAGAGACAAGAGAGAGAAAAATTTACTATGAAGAATTGGCTCATGTAATTATGGAGGCTGAGAAGTCCAAGATCTATAGTTAGCAAGATGGAGACCCAGGAGAGCTAAGGTATAGTTATAGTCTGAGTCTAAAGGCCTGAGAACCAGGAGAGTTGATAGTATAATTTCCAGTCGGACTCTGAAGGCAGGAGAAGACCAATGTTCCAGCTCAAAGATAGTCAGTCAGAGAGAAAGAATTCTTTCTTACCCAAGCTTTTATTCTATTCAAGCCTTCAATGGATTGAACGAGACTTACCCACATTGGGGAGGGCAATCTGCTTTACTCAGTCCACTGATTTAAATGTCAATCTTATCCAGAAATATGTTCACAGACACACCCAGAAATAATGTTTAACCAGCTATTGGGGCACCTATGGCCCAGTCAAGTTGACACATAAAATTAACCATCACAAGACTCAATGCAATAACAATAAAAATATGGAATTGATTCTAAAGTTTATATAGAAATGTGATGGACCTGAATAGCCAAAATAATTTTAAAAATGAATGAAAAGTGTGGGCACTAATACTACCTGAGTCCAAGACAAACTATAGTGCTGTAAAAGTTAAGCAGGCTTGGAAGTAGTGTAAGGCTACACAAATATATCAATAGGATAGAATTAAGAGTGCAGAAATAGATCAAACATAGTAATGGTCAATAAACTTTCAACAAAATCTGGAAGTAATTCAATGGAGAAAGGAAGGTCTTTTTAACATATAATGCTGGAACAACTGAACAAACATATGGGGAAAAAATAAGCAAACAAATCTCTCTCCCTACCTTACACCACGCACAAAAGTTAATTCTAAATGAATCACAAATCTAAACATAAAACCTAAATCTATAAAATTTACAAAAGAAAACTTAAAAGAATATCTCTGGATTTTGGGGTAGATAAATATTAGACAAGATCCCAAATCTATAACATTAAAAAATTAAATATTGGACTTCATCAAAATTAAAACTTTTGTTCATCCAAAGATATCATTAAGAAAATGAAGAGGCAAGTCGTAGACTGATTAATACTATTTGCATTACATATATCTAATAAAGAATTTGAAACCAGAATATATAAAGAACTCCTACAACTCAATTAGAAAAAGACAAACAACCCAATAAAAATGGGCAAAAAGCTTGCACACTGAAAAACAATGACAAAATCTATGTGAATGACTAATAAGCACATGAAAGGTACTCACTACCATTAATCATGAGGGAATTGAAAATTAAAAAGCATGATGAGATACCACTTTGCATCCACAAAAATGGTTAAAATTAAAAAGACTGACAAAGTCAAATGCTGGCAAGGATGTGAAGCGATAGGAACACACATATTGTTGTTGAGAGTGTAAAAGAGTTCAACCACTTGGGAAAAATGACAGTTTCTTATAAATATCTATCTAGCCTTTGACCTGTAATTCCATTCTAGAGATACTTACCCAAGAGATATAAAAGCATATGTCCACGATAAGACTTGTACAAGTAAGTTCATGCCAGCTTTATAAGCAACAGCCCCAAACGAGAACAATTTAAATGTTCATCAACAGAAGAATGAATAAATAAATCACGGTATACTCTTACAATGAAATACTAGTCAGCAATAAAAGGAACAAACTACTGACCCATCTGAAACACAGATGAACCTCAGAAACATTATGTTGAATGGAAACCAGTGGAAATGAAAGACTATTTACTGTATAATTCCATAATTGTACACTTAAAATCTGTGCATTCCATATATGTAAATTGTGCCTCCTGTTAAAAACATGGTCTTTGGACAAGAAATAACAAGTATTGGAGAGGATGTAGAAAAAAAGGAACCCTCATACACTGCTGGTGAGAATGTAAATTGGTGCAGCAACTATGGAAAACAGTATGGATATTTGTCAAAAAATTAAAAATAGAAATACCACATGATCCAGCTACTCCACTTCTGGATATTTATCCAGAGAACATGGAAACACTAATTCGAAAAGATATATGCACCCCTATGTTCATTGTAGCATTATTCACAATAGCCAAGAATTGGAAGCAGCCTAAGTGCCCATCAATAGATGAATGGATAAAGAAGATGTGATATATACACAATGGAATACTACTCAGCCGTAAAAAAAAAGATGAAATTGTGCCATTTGCAACAACATGGATGGACATTGAGGATATTATGCTAAGTGAAATAAGTCAGAAGGAGAAAGACAATTACTGTATGACTTCACTCATATGTGGAAGACAAATAAACAAACACATAGATACAGAGAACAGCTGGAGGTTACCAGAAGGGAAGGGGGCAGGGGGAGAGTGAAAGGGGTAAAGGGGTACATGTGTATGGTGACCGATGGCAGCTAGACTTTTGGTGGCGAACATGATGCGGTCTATACAGAAGTTGAAATATAACGATGTACACCTGAAATTTGTATGATGTTATAAACCAAAGAGACCTCAAGACAAAAAAAAGGCATGGTCTTTGGAATCAGACAGACCTGAGCTCAAATCCAAATTTGTCGCTAACTAGCTGTATGATCATGGACAAATCCCTTAACTTTTCTGAGTGTTAGTTTCCTCATCTGTAAAATGGAAATAATGATTCCAATTTCACAGGGCAGACATAAGTATAAAAATGAGATTATGTTTGTAAAGAGATTAGCACAGTGTGGACACTTAATAAATTCTATCTATGGTTATTTTTTATTTACAATAAAAATCAAACTTTTCAACCTTGCATTCAAGACCTTCATCAGTATGGACCCATCTTATCTTCCCATTCTTTTTCCCACTATTTTGCTATGTTTGTTATATTTTAGCTACTTTGTATTAGCCTTAATTTGTTTCACCCAACCAGACTACAAGATGCTAGAGGGTAGAATGCATCCCCCCAACCCCTACCCCAGCTCTTTTCTATTAACTGTGTAACCCTAGAAAAGTCATTTAAACTCCAAATCTCAGAGTCTTCATTTTTAAAATGAGATAATAGTGCCTACCTCATAGGGTTGCTATGGGGATTAAATGAGAGAATATATTTAGCAAATGTAGCAGAATGTCTGAAATACAGCATGTGCTCAATAAATGGTTGCCCTCTCTCCCTACCACCTATCTAGCTCTGAATCTCTCACAACACATGGCACTGTGCTGCCCTGTGGCTGCCTCTCAATGCACAGTGGTTGAGTGAATGGAACTGCTCACAGTTAGGGGAAATGATCTCAGGGGCTCCTGGAGAATCTGTCAGTGACATAGGCAACAGGATATGGATAGAGATAATATGGATAGAGATAAAGAGGCATTAGTAAAGAGATCAGGAGAAACATATCCTAGAACCACACAGACCATTTACAGGATGAATCATCTGAGTATGGCTCATTAGTTATCGACTTCATGTAACTGTCTGAGTCTAATTAAAAGTTTAATATATTAATGTGCATGTCCCTGTGTGTGAACGTACAATGTGTAAATACACACATACACATACCTATATATACTGTCGGCCCTCATTATCTGCGGATGCAAAACCTTCATCATGTACCTTTACTATATCATTTAGTTCATTGTATTATGCCATTTTATATGACGGACTTGAGCATCCGCACGTTTTGGTATCTGCCGGGGCTCTGGGAACCAATCCCCCATGGATACCGAGGGATGATTGTATATATCTTTTACTTCCCACATTCAATAAGGCACATGTATCACCTGAGTGAAACTGAAAGATTTTATCAATAAAGAATCCAACTTTTTGTTTGAAAATATGAAAGAGACTTGTCTAGGTACTTCAACTTTGCCATAATTAATCAGTGTACTAATGGAGCACAAATAAAAATGTTTTGGATTGTTGTGGAGATCTCAAGCACAGTAGAAAGAACGCTAGTAGGAAGTTGAGAAAACTTTTCAATGTCCTGGCACGCTAATAGTAACAGCAATTTAGACAAGCCACTCAATCTCTTTGGACCTCAGTTCCATCAGAGGTTACACCCATTGGTCTTCCATCTCCAAAATTCCCATGATAGAACTTCCACTCTATTGTGTATTGTCAACTAGAAAATCTGACCAGCTCATTGCTGATAACAATAAATATCCAAAGACTGATACCATTTAGATCCGGTTCTTTGACCACAGAGCAACTAAGAAATTAATAACAAAAGATTACTAGAAAAAGATCATGTATTTGGAAATTAAGAAATGTGTAGGTCAAAGAAGAAATAAAGAGGAAAATTTTTTAAATGTTTAGAAGGAAGCAATAATGAAAATATTTTTCAGGACTGATGAGATGCAGCTAAAGTGATTTGGGGGAAGTAATTGTAGCCTTAAAATTATCTACTATAAAGGAAAATAGTTGAAAAATAATGAGCTACGCATCAAAATTAAAAATTAGAAAAAGAAAATCAGAATAAATACAAACAAAATAGAAGAACAAAAATAATAAAGATAAGAGCAGAAATGAAAAGAGGATCTACAAGGCAAAAATTTATTCTTTGACTCATAGACACAGAGAACAAACTGGTGGTTGCTAGAGGGAAGCAGGATCAGGGGTTGAGTGAAATAGGGGAAGGGGATTAAGAGGTACAAACGTCCAGTTATAAAATAAATAAGTCACAGGGATGTAATGTACAGCATAGGGAATATAGTCAATAATATTGTGATAACTGTGTATGGTGAGAGATGGTTACCAGACTTATCATGGTGATCCTTTCACAACGTATATAAATGTCAAATTGCTATGTTGTATACCTGACACTAACATGATATTGTACATTAACTATATTTCAATAAAAAAAGATCTAGTCTGGGCCGGCCCCGTGGCTTAACGGTTAAGTGCTCGCGCTTGGCTGCTGGCGGCCCGGGTTTGGATCCTGGGCGTGCACCGACACCCTGCTTGTCCAGCCATGCTGAGGCCGCATCCCACATACAACAACTAGAAGGATGTGCAGCTATGACATACAACTATCTACTGGGGCTTTGGGGGGAAAAAAATTAAAAAAACAACAACAAAAAAAGATCTAGTCTTTGAAAAGACTAATAAAATTCACATATCATTGACAAGACTGATCAAAAAAGAAGAAAGAAGGTACATGATAAAGGAGTCTATCCACAGATTTTATGGAGATTAAAAAGGTAAGATGATATGAAGAACTTTATGTCAAAAATTTGAAAACTTAGATAAAAAGAACAAATTCCTAGCAAAATATAATTCACCGAATTGCTTAAGAGGATTTAACAATCTGAGCCTATAGCTATTAAAAACCATTTTAAAAAATCTTCCCACACAGATAAAGCAGGCTAGAAAAGTTCTACCAAACACCAAAGAAAAAATAATTAGAAACATATGCAAACTAGTTTAGTGCACAAAAAAGAAAGAATGCTCCCCAACTCAGCTTATGAGGCTAACATAATCTTGAGAGTTAAACCTGACAATGGCAATATGAAAAAAATAAAATTATGGGCCAATCTCACTCCTGCAATTAGTTCCAAGAAATCCTAAATAAAATACTGGCAAACTCTATTTAGCAATGTATAACAATGTTTAAAAAGATGATACATCAAGACTAAGTTTGGTTTTTCCTATTTATTAGTTAGGGTCAGCTAATTGCCATAATAAAATGTAAAATGTATACTGATTCACGTGATAGTTTATTTTTACTTAAGAAAAGTGCGAAACAGATGATGTGCCTCCATAGAGAGGTTGAGAGACCCAGGAGCCTCCCATCATCCAGCTCTGCCATCTTTAGTAATTGCCTTCCAAGATCACACACTAAGGCACATTAAGCTGTGAAAGAGGAATGAGGAGGGATGATAGCCATGGGAGATAGTGTTAGGCCAGCTCTGGAAGTGGTACCTACCACTCACAGTCCTTTGGCCTGAACTCAGTCACATGTGTCACCTGACTCCAAGGGCGGCCAGTAGTATCCCTTAGCTGTGTGCCCAGGGAGAAGAGGAATGGGTGGGAGAACTGTTAGCCAGTATCTGCAACATCCCAATGACACGATATAATTTCTCACATTAGCTTATAAAAGGAGACAATGCATAAAGTTATCTCAAGAGAAGCAGCAAACAACCATGTAAGATTTGCTGTACATTCATTAAAAAAAATTTATCAAAGAAGGAAGAAAACTGTCTTAACTTGATATAGAGTAACTGCAAACAATTAATTACAAACCTTCCACTTAATGTTAAAACACTGAAAATTTCCCTGTAGGATTAAGAAAAAAAAAAGGTAACTGTGAGGTGATGGATGTATTAATAAACTTGATTGTGGTAATTATTTCACGAAGTATACATATTAAAACATGTTGTACACCTTAAAAAATCATGTGTACAACGTAAAAATACACAATTTTTATTTGTTAATTATACCTTAATAAAGCTGGGAAAAAGAAGATCAAGATAAGGATTCTCATTATCACTATTTATATTAAATGCTGTATTGGAGGTCTCAGTCAATATATAAATAACACAAAAAATAAGTAATACGTAAAAGATTGGAAAGCAAGAAACAAAATGCATTTTTATATATGATATGATTGGCAACATAAAAAACCTAAGGGAAACTAGAGAACAAGATTACAATTAATAAGAGAATTTAGCAGGCTTTGTGGATAAAAAACTAACGTTAAAAAATCAATTGCAGAAAAACAAATCAATTGAATTTTATATACCAGCTAAACAGAACAAAATACATAACTTAAAAGACCATTTGTAATATCTTCAAAAATATAAAGTATCCAGGGATAAATCTAATAAACTATGTGAGAATTTTGTGGAGAAAGTTATAAACTTTATTAAAAGAAGAGCTAAATAAATGGATAAGGAAGACTTACTATCACAAAGATGTCAATTCTGTCAATTCTCCTTAGTGGGTCTGCAGATTTAATGCATTTCAAATTGAAATTCTAATAGGATTTTCATAGACCTTGACAAGATGTTTATAAAATTTAAATGGAAAAACAAAGGGCCAAGAAATCCCCAAAAGTCCTTTAGAAGAAGAAGAATATGGGATAAGAACGAATTATCCTACCATACACCAAGAGTTATTATAAAGATACTAAAATTAAACAGAGCGGTATTGGCGAAGTGAGAGAGACAGTTCAGTGGAGAGAGCCCAGAAGCCGACCTGCATGTATGGGTCCTCCTTACATATAACAGAGGGGCCATTGCAAATCAGTGGGGAAAGGGGAGACTAGTCAATAAATAGTGCAGAGACAATGAGTTATCCTTATGGAAAAGAATGAAACAGAATTCCTACTTAACCTAATCAATTCTGAATGGATTGGGTCATAGAGGTGAAAGGCAAAATATAAAATTTTAGAGTAATATATATTTATGACTTCAATTTAGGGAAGAATTTGCTTTAATAACTACCAACCATAAAAGAAGATGGACCAATTCAACTATATCAAAGTTAAAAACTTTGGAAAATCTTTAAGAATTTTGTTCCTTAATGAACAGAATGTCTTTTCTGCTGATGAAAAGGCAACATAAAGGAAATGAAAAGGAAATCTGGAAACTAGAATAAATATCTGCAACATATAACCAATAAAGGATGACTATTTATATCAGATACAAAGAGCTCCTAAATTCTTCATATCAGAATAAAACAGACAACCCAATAAAAAATGGATAAATATATTACAGAAGAGGAAACATAAATGGCAAATAAACGTATGAAGATATGCTCAGCCTCATTAGTAATATCACAGTCCCATTGTGATATGGTATAAAATAGTACCATTTTATACCCACCAGTTTGGAAAACATTAAGAAGCCTGAGAATACACAGTTGGTAATACTGAGGAACAATGGCAACTCTTCTACATTATTAGGAGTTCAAATGGCACAATCACCCTGGGACACTGTGTGGCATTATCTAGTAGCAAAGTTGAATACGTCATACACTGAGACTTGGCAGTTTCACCACTGGGACTAAAATCTAGAAAAACTCCTGCTCATATGCATCAGAACACATGGATAAGAATGTTCAAAGCAGCGTTGTTTGTAATGGTAAACACTGAGAATAACCCACATGTTCACCAACAGGAAAATGGTCACTGAACTGCGGTATATTCTCATAATGCAGCACTACATAGGATTAAAAATATCTGGAGTAAGGTTACATGCATCCTTATAGACCAACCTCACAAAAGTAAAAGTGAACAAAACAAGCAGGTTGCAGAATAATACACTCAGCATGAGTCCACTTGGAACAAGTTAAGGGATATTTATTATCATATGTGGTTTCAAAACAAGCCCTGGGATGGATAAACACAATATTCACCGTAGTGGTTAACTCTGGCGAGGGAGAGGGCTTGCCTCAGGGAGGGCTCATTGAGGCCTTCAAACAACCTACTGGTAACAATCTCTCTTACACTGGGGTGGTGAGTGTGCAGATGTTCATTTTTGTCTTTTTTAAAATACGTTACTCATATGCTATAAATATACTTTTGTACATATAAACATTTAAGTATTTAAAAAATTCTCTAATTTCTATGCTTATTAAATACTAGAGATGTAAGAGAAGTCACCTAGCCCCTGCCCCATAGTGTCACAACAAAAAAGAATATTCCTTTCAGCATATCTCCCTGTAATTAGAAATTTCTTTTCATTTCTCTCCTTGCTTTGACAAGAGATAAAGTAAATGTCCTTTAGGGAAAGCCAGGGATCATTCTAGATATCACCTCCATATTTCGAGACATGTTTGCTCTTTATTTAAACGATAAATCAGCAGTAACTATTGGGTCTTTCTCTGAACTGAAAGGAAGCAGATTGTAAAGAGAAGACTCGAGTCTCAGCCATGAGGATGCAGGAACTGGCTGTAAAATTCCTCTTACTTTTTCAAGAGCTTTTACACCGTTAGGATGACTATTATTATACACATTTTACCAATGAGGTTTATGAGAAACAGGGAAGAGAAATGACATGGACAGAATTAACAGCTCTTCATGAGAGGATCAAGGTGGGGATTCAATTTTTCTGATTCCTTCCTAGTCCTGCATTCTTTTTTTTTTTTTCAACCACGTTAAGTTATACATGCAGAATAAATTCACCAATGGTAAAAAGAATTTTAGGCAGCTGACAGGCCAATAAGAGATATTTTTGGATGAGGGATATTTGCCAAGCCCATCTATATATAATCATTTGCATTCTCTCTCTCTTTTTCTTTCTCTTTTACACACACACACACACACACACACACACACACACACAGTGGAGGCATCTCTCTGTCCACACATCATTTTGACTTAGAGAAATGAAACTTTAATTACTAGACATAGGTGGCAGTTGTAATTTCTAGAACAATAAAGATTTGCTTAGCATAGCCTACAAGGACCTGCATGATCAGGCCCGTGCCTGCCTTTGTCATAAGAAGACCAGATTTACTTTTCATCACCAGCCCTTTCCAACATAGTCTCATAATCTCTCACTCTAGTCTTCTTTGCAGGCTAATGTTTTTTTCTTCTCTTTCCTTGCAAAAGTAATTTAGTGTAAGCCTCATTTTCATCTTTTGGAAAATAAAAATGTTACCTGTTAATATCACAGTTTGTTAAAAACATTATAAGATATTGAGTGTCTCAGTAGGGGCTACTAGAGGCCGTGGAAAAACAACTAAAAAGAGAGAAAGGAATGACTAATAGAGAACTTTCTGAGATGATAGAAATGTTCTGTATTTTGATTATGGTGGTAACTACACAGGCGTATATGTTTTCAAATGCACGCTTAAATGTACACTTAAAATTTGGGTCCATTTGATTGCATATAAATTACTCCTAAATAAAGTTGACTGAAAATAGAGTATGTGTCTTGACTAATTAGAGCCATTCACCTTCCCCCCCAGAGCTTTCTAAGAAGAGGCAGACCCAGCTTAGGAAGGTTCAACCAATAGCACTACCTCTTATCATCCCCCTTGGTCAACACACAGAGAGAATTGGGGGAAAGGAACAGGAAGGAAAGGAGGGGTAGGTCTGGGTGGAAGTCTGTAGCCTCTTGTACTTTCAGTGGTAGGGGGCAGGGAAGGGTAGAGATGTGTTCTGCCCCTAAAGCCAAAGGAAGCATTGAAGTTCTAAGAGAATCACCCATAGATCTAGGAGTCTCTCTAAGAAGGGGAATCTGGTACCTTGTCACCCTGCTGGATTCTTGCTGAGATGCGAATCTGCAAGCCCACTTGGTATTCCCACAGAAGCTAAGCAGGGCACAATGAGGAAGTTCTTGAGAGAGTCTGCCATGCATATCCTGAGGTTTTGAGATGTAAATAAACATGGAGACTGGCCACCCTATGGCCATTTATTTCTGGAGATTTCTGAAGGAGGAAGTCTTGTTGGAGAACTTCAGCAGAGTAAGAAGATACCCTGGTTTACCATGCTTGGGAAGAAGATGGAGGAGGCCACCAATCTATCCAGTTCTCACAGCCACTGGAGAGTGAGAGAGATGACCTGGAGGGTTCTCAGGATCTACTGGAAGGAGACCAGGGGTTAGAACAAGGAGCAAGAGTTATATAGTGGCCCAAGGAGGCAAAGCCCTACATGAAAAAAGGGTGGGAATGTTGAGCACTGGACGAGTGGATAGGAAGCATGAGTCCCCTCTCTGAAGGATCCTTGATGATGAAGGGAGTCAAGGCGAAGTGTTTACACTGCCCCATCTCCCCTCAGGAAAACTACATGTATTTTCTAGACCATACAAGCAGAGTATCCAGGAGCAGACAGAACCAGGCTAAACCACTGTAAGGCCTCGGACACTTGGTCACCACCCTATGGCCAGTTACAGAAGATTCCACCTCAACTCTCCTCATCTTCTGACCCCACCCCCACCAAGGAAGTTAAGCCTCCTGTGGTGGAGGTGGTGAAGAGGCATCTCAAAGCCAGGCTGTGACCTGCCAGCCCCTACCTTCACCACAAGCAGCCTATGCTGGAGGGAAAGGAGAAAATTTTGAGTTTTGAGTCTGAGCTTAAACTTTGACATGAGACAGAACTTTTAATAACAAACAGTGACCCAAAAACATAGCTTGTGCCCAATATATCATTAGGGAATCGGAAGATACGGTCAACATAGCCCTGTTGGCAACAATAATTTAAAGATAATAATAAATTTATTTCATATTTACAGCTACTGAGATGAGATGAGATGGTTACATAAGATAATGCTTGGTAAGTCCTTGACCAAGCACCTGGTAAGCAGGTGATAACCATTATTTATCCAGGTATAAAGGAGCCATTTAAAATGATTATTTTATTATATTTATTAAACAGTTGTTGAAATGTTTTCATATTTTTCTTATCTTGTTAATGAATTTAAAACCCATTCATTCCTCTAGTCATTCAGTAACTATTTATTGAGCACCCAGTATGTTCTGGGGCAATAAGAGGAATGTGGTCCCTGCTTCATGAAGACCCACAAGGCCCCATGCTGACTAGTTTCAACAGCATCATCGGCTCCCTTGCTGCACCTCTCAGACTCTACCTTCCTCTTCCTATCTCACCTCTGGGATTCCTTCTAACCCGCCTTTCTTTGCCCAACAAAAGTTTCAGCCTTCTCAGTAAGACAGTTCCTCCCATTTTAAATAATGCTTTGGAAACATAAACATCCCCCATGTATTGGAAAGGGCACAGGATTTCAGGTCAGATTGAGTTCTGAGTGAGGACTCAGTTCCTGTCCCAGCTCCACCTCTTCCCAGCTGGATGACTCCACTGTGGGCAGGCAGCTCCCCCCAGCCTCAGTGTTCCTGGGAGGAATAGCATCTCCACCTCATGGTGGGGCTGTGAGCGTTAAATGAGATAATGCCTGTAAAGCACTTAAGCACTCTGTAAATGATACTTATTATTATCATAACACAAGTGAATTTGAGCGAATCACTTAACCTCACTGAACCTTAATGCCTTCACTTTTAAAATCAAGTTGTTAACAACAGACTTGTCTACCTCATAAGGTTAGTGTTAGACCCATTGAGATAACAGATGTGAAAGACACTTTATATATTATAAAGAGCTATTCAATGGTAAGCTATTGTTAGCATTCTCAATGACACAGTGTGCTGAAAGCTTCTTTTAAAAAGACTCTAAAGAAAAGCGAAAAAAGAAAGAAAACAGCCATGGTGTTTCCATTGCCTTTCTATGACATCTATAAGCGATTTGGAATTCCTCCAACTCCACGAGTTAATATGATTCAACTTTGAATCACAGAACTGAGGTTGCATGTTCTGGTTTGCGCTTCTCTTCCTCAGTCTTGAGTTGACATGCCCAGGGTCAATTGAGAAGACACCAGGTTTGGAATGGACTGGAGCCTCTCCATCCATGCCTTCTGCAGCAGTGCCTCTGATTGCTCTCTTTGGACCTCACCCTGGAAGGCTCTGTCTCCCTCTTAGAGTTTCAAATCCTCCAGTGGGAGAAACATCAGCTCTCATGAAAAGAGACCAGAGGGTAAGCGTTGTTCTACTGGATGAAGGAAATGGTCCCACAAGAGCAGACGTGGGTACCTTTGCCCTGGGAATTGTCATGTTACTGATTGCTTGAGAAGAAATTATCCGCCATGGGAAAGACTCTTCCCTGGCAGGGCCTCCTCTCCAATGGAAACGTGTTTCAGGTGAGAGGAGGTACTCTGTGTTACATTCCTAAGAGCCCCAGAAATGAGGCTCCTAATGCTTATTTACCCAGTCCCTGCCAAGGTCTAAACCTGTTGGCTCCCATAACAGCACAAAAATCCTTCAGCGTCTCAGGTTCTAGAGTGAGTGGAGGTAATACTTGCCCCATGGCTTACAAGGTGTAAATGTAAAAAAATATGTGAAATGCTTATACCAGTACCTGACACACAGTAAGAGCTCACTAGATGTAGGATGACCATATAATTTACCATCTTTTGTGATTTACCAGGACACTTTTGAGAATGAAAGGGGCACTTCCCAGACTGGGCGTGGTGACAGCAGATATAACCAGGACTGTCACAAGCAAACCAGGATGGACAGTGTCATGAGGATATGATATTGGCTAGCTAGTATTGGTCATGGGGTTGGGGACACAGACACCAGTGGCTGGGAGTTGGTTACTGCGGGTGTGCCTGGGACTTCTGCCTAGTCACTGAGCACTGCCTGAGGCACAGGTGGACATGCTTCTCCCTGCTGATTTGCCCAGCCCCTTAAAGGCAGTGGGAAGAACAGTTCCCAATTGTGGGTTCTCTCTGTTGTTGTAGGGGAGTCATCCTGCAGCATCTGAGCTCTATCACAGGCAGCCCGAAAGACTGGGGCTGAAAGTTCCAGTGCCATAGGGTCCTTTTTTTCCCATTGATATTCCACAAGGACAAGCCAGAGAAAACCCCTTGTTCAGCCCAGTCCATTTGCCAACTGGTTGGAGGAAGGGTTAAAAAATAAATGTACCATGATCCGGATAAGGAATCTTCCCCTACTCAGTACATCCTGCCAAATTGAAAGGTTGATGTGCGGAGTAGGTGAGAAGCCCGTCTTCTATGTCCCCAAAACCACTCCCTAATTTGGTCATAGCCTTCAAAGGGCATTAAAACATTTGGTGTGGACTCCTCCTCTTATAATCTACTGCCCTACCCCCTGCCATATTCATTTGCTTGCTCATTCATTCATTCAGCGACTCCTACAAGCCAGATTCTAAGTACTGAGGATACAGTAGTGAATAAGATACAAAAGTCCTTACTCTATTACATTCTAGAGTTGTGCTGTCCAGTGTGGTAAATAATAGCTATATGAGGTGATTTAAATTTAATATAACAAAAATTAAGTAAAATTAAGAGTTCAATTTTCTAAGCTGCCATAGCCACATTTCAGGTGCTCGATAGTCACATATGGCTCATGGCTACTGTTCTGGACAGCTCAGAAATAGAACCTTTCCATCCTACAGAAACTTCTATTGGATGGCACTATTCTAGAAGGAGGAGAAGAGTAGAAATGTAATAAATAAGTAAATAGACAAATATAGATCAGATGGTAGTAAAAGCTCTTTGGAGATATATTAAGTAAAACATGGTGCCTAGAGAATGCGTTGGGGTAAGGGAGATGGGGAATGGGGGGGACATCTTCCTGATAATGGAAGCTGATCTCTCTGTTAAAATATTTTCTTACCAGTTGCTAAAAAAGCATGGCCTTTAGCCTCTCTACTGTTGCCCTCTCTACCAAGTTGGTGGTCCTGGCCCATTTTTTGGAACATTTCCCACAATTCAGCTATTAAAACATGAACTCTTGGGTCACAGGGTACAACCGGGACCCTGTTCCTGCTCTGTGCCCTTGACTATTCTGATTCTTCAGTTCTCATACCATAATGTTTAACAAAAATTTTGATTATCACCATCACTGAGGTGTCATTTAAGCAAATCTCAAATGAAATGAGAGGAGTAGCCATGGGGCTATATGGAGAAATGTATTCCAGCAGAAGAAATAGCAAGTGCAAAGACCCTGAGGCTGGAGCATACTTAGAGTAGTCCAGGAAAAACAAGGAGGTCACTGTGGCTGGAGCATGGTGAATGAGGCTTCCAGAAAGTAGTAGAAGAAAAAAATCAGAGACATAAGGCAAGTTGTGGATCATGGAGGGCCTTATAGGTCATTTGTATCAGTTTTTTTTCTTGCCACAAAAATGTTGCATAAAAAACAACCACAAAACCCAATGGCTTAAATCAATAAGCTTCTTCTACTGCTCATGGGTCTATGGGTCAGCTGAGATCTGATGGTCTTGGCCAGGCATGGCTTATCTCAGCTGGACTTGCTCACTGAGGGTCAGGTAGTAGCTTGGCCCAAGACTGGCTATTTTATGATGGCCTCATTCCCATGTCTGACTGTTGACCGGCTGCCATCTGAGGCAAGGAAGTGACTAGACCACATATCTCTCACTACCCTGCAGGCTAGCCTGGGCTTGTTTACATGGGCACAGCAGGGTTCCAAGAAAGGCCCAAGCTCAGGGGTGGCATACTATCCTTTACACTGCATTCTGCCAAAGCAAATCACAGGATCAGCCCAGATTCAAGGGGTGAGGAAATAGCTCCACCTCTTGCCAGGAGGAGCTGTACAGTTGCTTTGAAAAGGAGGCAGATACAGAGAAGGGTGAAGAATTGCTACCATTTATGTAATGAATTTACTACACCATTGTAAAGACTTTAGCTTTTACTCTGAGTATCAGGGATGCCATTAAGTTCTGCCATTAAGGGGAAGGGGGGTGTCACATGATTCAGCTTATTAGTTTTAAAGTGATCCATCTTGCAGCTGTGTTGAGAATAGACTGTAGGGGGCAAGGCAGAGGCAGGGAGACCAGTTAGGAAGTGTTGCAACAAACTAGGAGAGAGATAATGGTGATCTGGGAAACCATACTAGTGATGGAGTTGTAAGAAGTGGGAGATTCTGGATTATATCAAAGTCAAGCCAGTGGATTAGACGTGAATTAGAAAAAGGAAGATGTCAAGGATGGCTCCAAGACTGTTGGCCTGAGCAGCTGGAAAACTGGAGTTGCCATCAACCGGAGTGGAGAAAGCCACAGGTGAGGCAGGTTTGTGAGGAAAGATTAGATGTTTCTGTTGGACTATTAAGCTTGATGTATCTATTAAACATCAAAGTGGCAATGTTGATTACACAGTTAGATACACTAGCCTGGATTTGGGATGGAGAAATAAATGTGGGGTTGTTGGCCTATAGGTGGTATTTAAAGGCATGAGTTCTGGTGAGATCACCAAGGGGGGTGGTTAGAGAAGAAAAGAAGATAAAGGACTGAGCCCCAGAGCCCACCAACATGTAGAGGAGAAAGCTTCACAGGAAGCCAGAAAGTTCTGGAAGCCACCTGTGGAAAGCAGATAAAGGAGGTGGGAGTGGATCAGCTGGGTCATCACCACATCCAACTTCCATCTGAAAAGTCCTTGGAAGATGGAGGGCTTTGGAGTATTTCTGCGGAATAAAGAAATGTCTTCCCTCAATCTTACGTATATTAGTAGAAAAACATGAGGCCATAGTCTTTGCCTGAGGGTATCAGTGAAAATAAGGAGGTTGAGCTAGAGAGGCCCATTTACCTCCTGTTACTAGAATTCTCCAAGAAGCTGTCTCTGGGTCCCAGGACAGGAACATCAGCCCTGTGACTGTGCAGGGGTCGACATTTCTCAGAAAGCCAAGGAAAGAGAAGCACCACTGCCTAGAATATTGTAGATACCAAGAAATGTTGAGTAAAGAGTGAGTAAATGAACAAAGGAGTGAATGGATAAATGAAGACTAACCATGGTCATAGACTACAGTTAATAAACAAGAAAATGAAAGTAAACAGGTAAATCCTGGGGCCTGAGAAAGAAAAAACATGGATGACTTGAAACAACTCACAAGTTTCCCATGGAATTGCATTGATCACAGCCCTGGCCTTTACCACCTCATATCTTTTTACCCTTTACCCCACTCTCAGAGACCCAGCACCCTACTTCCCCTTCTTCATTCTACAGAAGTTCCTGGCTCTTCCTTAGAAGTAGAGGGACACTGGACATGGAGTAACACAACCTAGATTTAAGGCCCACTTCTACCAAGTGTTAGCTGAATTAATATCTGAGTTTCATAGGATTGCTGTGAAGATTTTTTTTAAATGAGGCTTATGAAAACACCTTGTAAACTGTAAAGTGTTATCCAAACGTAAGGAAATTTATTTCCCAGAGAACTAACTGGGTAAATATCCAGAGAAATAGTGTCAAGGGTGAAAACGAGAGTTGAAAGATAGCTTTACACTGAGGGAAATGTGGGAAGGTGGGAGTGTAGACCTATGAGAAAGGTGGCAAGGCAAATAAAGGTGAGCTAATTGCAAGATGGTAGCCAGAAGTTGTATTAGGATGACATCATTACCTCCCAATTCTTCAGTGAACTTTCTGCATTCGTGAGACTCTTAGCATGAGTGAATTTTATTTCCCTGCAAGGAAATCAGCAGCTTTGAGGTAGATGACGTGGGAGAAGAGAGCCACAGCTCAGGGGTGGAGACATTGAGAAACCTGAAGAAGTAAGGTTGGGACATGCAGAGAGCATGGCAAAGGGCTTTTTTGATGGTATGATTGCTCACTGAGGGGTGGAATTCAGGCCAAAGAGTGGGAGAATCTCTGAGGGGAAAGCAAGCCTAGAGCAGCATTTAGGTCACACACTTGTATACAATGTGAGGTGAATTATTTGGTGTACATAATAGATTTTACAGGACCATAAGAGGGTTTATTAAAGAAACATTTTCTTCCATTTTTACCTTCTTTCCTACCTCCCTGATCTATTAGCATCTCTTGTTTTCCTTTTATTGTGTCTCTCTCTTTTTCTCTTCCCCTACCTGTGCTTGAGAGTGGCTTTACAGCTTTAATGATTGAGTCTAAACAGTTGTCTCATCAACACCCTCACTGGCTCCCTCTCCCCTTGTGCCACTACCAGCATTAATGTTGCTGGGAATGGCCCTCCAGGAGACAATGCAGACTGCATTGACTTGTGTGTGACCCTTTCCCACCCCACTCCCATGCCGTACTATTTACCCTGTCAGACAAAAAAGAAAAAACGCAGGCACCGTGAGGATAACCCAGAACAATGTACACGATTTCCAACATAAACTCTGCAGCTCAGCGCTCCCACCCTGCAGAGAATCCAATAACTTTTGCTGAGCCATCCAAGCCCAAGGAAAACCAACCCACTGTGAAAGAACAAAGGCAACCTTAGCCCGGGCCTGTACCCGCCAGTCAGGAGAGGCAGGCGACAGCACCTCCGGGCAAGCATGGTCCTTGGAGGGCTGCCAGGTGGGCTGCCCTGAGCATGACAAGGCAAGGGAGGGGCCCAACAAGCCCCAGTCAATGGGAAACAGATCTGCCCTAAAAATAATAATGAATGAAAAGGCACAGTCACAAAGTCTTGCCTCTGAGCTGGTCTGGCGCACAATCAAACCTAATGATATATTCAGAAGGAAAAATCCGTGGTCAGGATTTGGAATCCTTTGGGCCAACTAGTCATCAGCGAACAGGTCCAAAGACCTTCCCTTGGTTTTACTAGCAGGCATTTCCAAGAAAGGACTCTTGGCCCTGACATCTATCCTTCTCCAACAGACTCGGCACTTGTCAGTGCTGGAATGACTGTGAAATAGCCTATTTAGGAGCAGAGGGATGGACAAGATGAACCTATGAAGTCATTTTATTCCAGGTCAAACAGACAGTGCAAATGAGACTGCCACCTGTGATTGAGAAGGAATCTATGGGTAAGGAGATAGAAGCAAAGATCAGAAGAAGGAGCAGGAGGAGGAGGGTCTTTCTCAGTCCTCAAATATTTGTGAGCTTTCCTTGAGAGTCGGACACAGTGGAGGAGAGATACAAAGATAACAGACACCATGCCACCCTCAAGGTGCTTGTCAGATTATATATCCAAATATGCTTTAAAAACAAGTTAAGGAGGTGAGAGATGATGATGATGATGATGATGATGATTGTTACCAAAGATGCCTGGAGATCATCTAGCTCTTGGGCCAAAAATGATTGATTGTTGGAGCTGCCTGGAAGTCTGTATTGAGAAAGTTTGTGATGGCTTGCATGGGTTCAGGCTCAGCAAAAATGAGTGCCTTGATATATCAGTGTTGTTTGAAATGGATGGATGGGAATGTTGTGTATTCTATGACCTGAGTTCCAGTCTAATGACCTATTTCACAAGTGAGAGAGCTGAGTTCCAGGAAGGGGAAGTGGCAAAGAACAGAACCAGCGCTAGACTGTCACAGCTGCTCATCCTGCCCTGGGAAAGCAGGACATCTGGGCACAGTGCAGAAGGAGCAGGCGGCCCATGGTGCACAGGCACTCAATCGTGGAGAGGAAGAGAGAAAGGACGAGAGGGGCTGGGAAGGCTGCAGGACACCACAGAGCAGCACCACACAAAAACATACTTGGTTTTCAATGAAACAATAGCTTCTGCTTAACTCTCCTTCCCTTCTCTTTCCCTGAGCATGTGAAGTCAAGGTGAAAGTTGCCAGGAAAGTGGTAAAACTTTCCCACAGATCTACCCTGGGTTGAACTCTAAAGGACTATTACTGATTTCTTAAGAAGAAAAATATCATAGGCCACAACTTATGATTAGGTGAGAATTAAGGCACACATTTTATTCTGCATGATAATACAGTGAATTGTGTGTCAGTCTCTCTTTATGAAATTGAAGATTCCATGAAGGTGGTGGTGTCATCTCTGCATTTCCCAGCACCTGATCAAACTATGTAAGTAGTAGACATTCAGTGATGGATAAATGAATGAAGACATGAATAATTTAATTTCTTTTGGTGGGGGTGGAATCCAGACATTTAGGAGTCATCTTCTGGCCAGGGGAGAGAAAAAAATGTACTTGTAGTAGTAAGTAAGCCTTATTTAAGTATGGTGGGCTTGGAGCTGCTCACTCAGCCATTCCAGTCAGGGAGAAAATAATAATAATAATAATAGCTAACATTTATTGAGGAATTGTTGTGTGCTTTATGAGAACAAATAAATCAGGACAGATGAAATGTTTTAACAATCAACTCTTAAAAAATCTCAGTAGTTCAAGCCATAATTCAACACAGATTGGCAGGGGCAAAGGGAGGAATGCCATACTCTACACAGTCGTTCAGGGACCCAGGTTCCCTCTATATAGTGGCTCTGCCTTCCCTGAGCCCTGGAGTCCTCTGGATCCTCCGTATTCACCTGACAGGTGAGGAAAGAGAGGGTATAGGGGGTCACAGGAGGTTTCAGGGATAAGGCTTAGACTACATAGCATATATCACTTCCACTCACATTCCGTTGACCAGAACTTAGTCACACAGCCTCACTTAGATGCAAGAACACTGGAAAATATAATCTATTGGTGATCCAAAAAGAAGAGGAAACAGGTTTGCTGTGTATCTAGCAAGTCTCTGCCACAATGCATTATCTCCTTTAACTCTCTAAACGATCCTAAAAAGCAAATACTATTTTTATTCCAATTTTGCAGATGAACAAACTGATGAGGCTCAAAGAAGAAATTACTGCCCATGTAGTAAATGCTAGAACTGGGAGTTGGTCCTAGGGTTGCCTATAAGAGCACCTAAGCTGTGCTTTTTCGTGATTGAGGTTCAGTTACGTTGCCCTATTCCTCCCTCTTCCTTCCTGCCACATGGATCCTCACAATGCTGATTTTGGCTCTCCTGGATCTAAACTGCTGGTGATACGTAGCCATTTGGCACCAGAACATGCATTATCTTATCTATTCCCCATTGTACTCCCATGTGGTAGGTATTATTATTAGCTCTACTTTACCAGAGAGGAAACTGAGATTAGATAGGTTATATAACTTGGCCACGAACATACAGCTAATGAGAGGCACATTTGAACACTGTATCTTGCTCTTTGGCCTGGAACTTTGGAAGACCTTTCTCTAAAATTAAAAAAAAGTCAACAAAACAGTTGAATCCTAAAAAAACGCAACAATCCACTTTTTTATGGAACAGCCCAAAGTCTTTGGTATTGAGGTCATCAAGGTCAGACAGGCTCCTTACTCTACAGGCCTGATTCTACCTGCAATAGGAAAATGAAGAGCATTCAGCAGCCTCTGGCTTTATGAATTATAATTAGATTGACACATCAACTCTTGAAAAAGTTCTTCTAGCCAAAACCATCCAGGAAATGAAGA
The DNA here is from genome assembly GCF_020826845.1 of Diceros bicornis minor. Lineage (NCBI taxonomy): Eukaryota > Metazoa > Chordata > Mammalia > Perissodactyla > Rhinocerotidae > Diceros > Diceros bicornis. The sequence continues at coordinate 38,528,515 of NC_080746.1, forward strand.
CTCAGATAAATAACAAGGCTGATGCAAGGCTAGGGAAAAATTCCAAACTCAACTAGGGGGTGGTCTCTCCAGGCCAACAGCATTATTCACGGCTGGGTCACTGGGTGCTGATGTGGAAGGCTTCGTCTGCTGGGCTCTTTTCCTTTCTCTCCCATCCTCACTCTTATCCTGACCAGGCCCCCCTCTCCCCAAGCTATTAACTCATGAAGTTTGTTCCCTTATCTCACCTTCCCTGGGCATGCAGCTGCCATCAGATGTCATGTACTGGTTCCTAAGGGGAGAAAACAGGAAATGAAGCTAATTAAAACTGCTGCACTGTAAAGAAAAAGTTCATGATGATAACAACAATGCAAACTGAGGATTTGGGCAGATCAGCAGATGAAAGAAAAAACAAGAGTGGGTCTTTGGAGCATTTGACTTTACAATGTCTTTAATTATGCAAGCTACTGTGGTCATAGGAGACAGTGTAGAGTCCCAGACCCTATGAGGTGCCGGCTCCCTGCCTTCTTTACAGAAGCCCAGGCTGGATTTCTTTCTCATGACTGTAGCCTCAGAGCTCCCTTCCCAAGGTATCATTCACCTCCCTCATACACTCTCTCAGGCCAGTCCTCATGGGATTGACTGCTACTGGCAGTGATGGCCCATGAAGACGTGAATAATCCTTCCTGTTGGAATCTTTGAGCTCATCTGCTCCCATGCCCAGTGAGGCAACTGGGACCAGACTGGTTAAAAGACTGACCCAAGGTCACACTGCTGGCTTGGCGAAGCCAGGACACCCAGGTCTCTAGCCTTCAAGTTTCAAGAGTTTCTCTGCTAAACCACACTTGGGTGTGCAAATCCAGGTACATGAAATGGTTACAGATTCTACTCTATTCCTCATAAAAAAGAAAACCTGCCAAAATGCCTTGGTCGAAGGGTCCCTGCAGTGCTCCTTGCTGGATGCCTGAGAAGCTAGCGGTGTCTCTCTCTATGCTAAACTATAGCCCTCTTCTCCCACCCTCTCAAGCTCTCCCAGGAACCTGGATTTTATCATTTCCTACTTCTCTCCATCTGAGCTGAACCTATTTGCCACCTACCTAAAAAGTCTGTCCCCTGTCCTAATTCCCACAGCAATGAACTCAGTTTATCCCCTTCTGTGCTCTCCCTCACATCCTGTCAGAAATCTAGGATCCTTATATTTGCTGGCCCTCCATGGCCTTTCCCCATTTTAACATTTCTGTCTCTAATAGAAAAAATAAAATCATCCTTTATCCATACACTTAAAAGTTTTCAAAATAAAAATAAGGTCATAGATGATTTCACTAGATCTTATGTAGGCTGGCCACTGCCAATCTCTCCACGCACTTTCCTTGCTATTCTGCCCTGCTCTCGCCATACTCCTGCCACATTGGCCTCTGTTCAGTTCTTTAGAAAACACTAAGTTCTATCTCGCTGCATGCTCTTTGACTTGCCATTTCCTTTGACAGAATCTCACCCCACAACCCACTCTTCCTCCACCTGCTAGTGCCAAACTTCTGCTTAGGTGTCAAGCTTATGTGTTACTTCCTCTGGGAAATCTCCCCTGCGTGCCCTAATTAGGTTAGGTCCCCCACTAAATCCTCTTAGATAAACCTGTACTTTTCTTTTATACCCTTTATTGTAAATGTGATTGTATAATTATGTTTATAATTTTAACTTTTTGTCTATGTCCTCCAACAGACCATAAGAAACCTCCATGAGCAAATGACCAGAAGGGACTACTACTGTGTACACACAAATTCTATATAGCTCTCTCAGAACACTGAACTGATATCCCTTATGGTGTAATCTTTGCATATGTGTGGAAGAACCTGGCAGGAGTGAAAATCCAATTGCGGCAGAAACCCCCACAGTAATGGATACATAATAAATGTTCATTGAATGAATGAATAGATGGATGGATGTTGATAAAACCTCATAAAATCTTGAGGGATGAGAAAGGGGTGCTAGTTTGTTAGTAAATTCTTGACAACAGATATGAAACATTGCCAGTGTGGAAGTATAAAGCTATCTGTTATTTCTCTTGGTCACTTCTGTGTTTTTGTTTGTCTCTCTTTCTAGGAGCCTCTGTATTAGTTTTCTATTCTGTGGAACAAATTACCAAAAATTTAGTGGCTTGAAACAACACATATTTATTACTGCATAGTTTCTATGGGCCAGGAGTCCAGGCACAGGTTAATTGGATCTTCCACTTAGGGTCTCATAAGAATGCAATGAAGGTGATGGTCAAGGCTGGGTTCTCATCAGAGGCTCGACTGGGGAAGGATTCGCTTCCAAATTTCCTCACATTGTTGAAGAATTTATTTCCTTGTGACTATGGGATTTATGGGAGCTTGCTTCTTCAAAGCCAGAAATAGCATGACAAAGAGTCTCTAGCAAGATAAGTGCTGTATTCTTATTTAATTACATACATGTAATCACATTTATCCTATCACCTTTGCCACATTTCATCAGTTAGAAACAAATCACAGGTCCCTCCCACAATCAACAGGGCAAGGAGATTACACAAAGGTGTGAATTCCAGAAGGCAGGAACCATGGACATCACCCTAGTTTGTCTTATGTAGTCTGAACTCTGGCCCCCAATAATTCATATCCCTCCAACATTCAAAATACATTCATCCCCTCCTAAGATTTCCAAGATTCTCATCCCATTATAGCATCAGCTCCACAATTTCGTTGTCTAAATCAGATCTAGATGAGGATGAGGCTCCCAGGTATAACCCAAGTACAGCTCCTGCGGCACAAGTCCTCTCCATCTGTGGAACTGTGAACCTAAAGAGACAAGTTATCTGTTTCAAAATACCCAGTATACAATGGTGGGACAGGCATAGGATAACAGTATAGATGGTCTAGTTCAATGCTAAAATGAAAGATCAAAAAGGCCCATAGCAGTTTTGAAGTCCAGCTGGTCAAAAAACGGAAGATCCTTGATAATATTTCAAGATGTGAGAATAATTCTCTGTGGCTACTGGCTTTGACTTCTGGGCTCTTGATTCCATTTTCCGTGTCATTCCTTTTTCATAAAAGGTAGCACATGTCTGCAGCTGAGTAGATTATCAGTCTACTTCTGGCCAGTAGAATTTGGGGGATTCAACAACCTTCTTTCATTTTGTACTCTCTATCCCTTCCAGTTCATGCTCATAATGTTTCTCCTGAAATCATTTTCTCAAGAACCCTGTGAGTATCCCATGGATTTCAATGGAATTCACTCCATTAGGCAAAAGCCACACCTACAGATATTTCCAAGATAATCCCTTCCCTGTCTTTGGCTCCTGCAGAGATAGCTCAGGCACACCACTCTTTTGCTTTCTAGAAGCCCTATAGTTTGAGAAGACAAGTGTGAGGCACACCCTTAGCATCTTAAAAGAGCCCTTTGGGTGAATGAATAATCTGACCTTTGTACTTTCTGAAGTTTTAGCAAAAGATTGTACAGTTGCACGCACAGCTTTTTCTCTGTGCCATACTTTCGGCAGCCATTTCTGAATTTTAACATTTTTTACCATCGGGAGAGGCTGAAAATTTTCAAAATTATCAAGTTCTGGTTCCTTTTTTTTAACAGTTCTTCCTCAATTTATCTATTCTCGTGCATTTTACTATAAGAAGCAAGAAACCAAGCAGCATCTTCAACACTTTGCTTGGAAACTCCTTAGACTCCTTAGCTAAATAACCAAGTTCATCAGTTATAAGTTGTGCTTTCCACATAACTGCAGGAGATGATTTTGCTAAGTTTTCTGCCTACCACAAAGTAAGGATTCCACTTTCTTCAGTTTCTAATAACTTATTCTTTACTTTTTTTTTTGAGTCTTCACTGACAGGACCCTCAAAGTCCAGATTTATACTAACAGTCAGTTCAAAGCAATGTAAGGTTTTCTCTTTCATGCTCCTCAAAATCCTTCCAGCCTCTGCCCACTGGTTCCAAAGTCACTCTGAAATTTGTGGGCATTTGTGACAACCTGGGACTTGAGATTGGTGTCTGAAGAGAAGGGGCAGTCTTGCGTAACTGAGAGCCCTTAACCTGTGGGATCTGATGCTACCTCCAGGTTTAATAGTGTCAGAATTGACTTAAATTGTAGGACTCCCCCCGCCCCAGCTGGCATCACAGAGACTTACTTAATGTGTAGAAAATCCACACATCTGGTGTCAGAATTGAAGTGAAGTGTGATAGTAGTATAAGAGTAAAGGAGAAACACAGGGGAGTTTTTCCTTTTACAGGAAGGATCTCCTTCCAAGCTTCCTCAGGTGTTGGCAGAATTTATTTCCTTGCAGCTGTAAGTTTCATGGCAGTTTACTTCTTCAAAGTCAACAACCAAGAGACAGGGTCCAGCAGGATGGGCCCTGTACTCTGTGTAATCACCTCCACATAATCACGTGCATCCATCACCTTTGCCACATTCCATTGGTTAGAAGCAAGTCACAATTCCTGCCAACACTCAAGAGGAGGGGATTACACAAAGGCGTGAATACCAGAGGGCAGAGATCATGGGCTACCTTAGAGTCTATCCGCCACAATCCTCTGAGCCAAGGGGATGCATATATATGTATATATCCTTGAAGGGGACCATTTCTTGATACCATAACCTTTCCACAGAGTTTCATAAGTTGGCACCACTCTCTAAAACCAAACTGAAGTCTAAAAGTTATTCAGTGAGAAGAATTATACATATACGTATGTTGCATTTGTATGTGTTTGTGTTTTGAGGAGGATGCTAGGGGTGTAAGTGATGGGGAAGAGCAGAGTCATTTAGTTTAGATCAAAGAGAACAAAGGAGCCAGAGATTGCTCAGAGAGGGAGAAGGCCGCTGCTGGAAGGAGGGAGGAAAAGGCAGTTCCCAGTACAAAGAAGCCAAGACAGCACTCTTCAATCAGGTTCCCATCCCACAACACCCCCTGGTGCTGCTCAGGGTGCCCCTGCTCCTTAGCTCTGACACTACCCCCATCCACAAAGAACCTTAAAATTAACGCCTTCTCTACAGAAGTCAAAATACAATGATGTATACCTGAAATTTATATAGTGTTATAAACCAATGTGACCTCGATAAAAGAATAAAGCTGGAAGTGTTGAAATCAGTAAGTCAAATTTTGTATCCTGACATGTGAAGTCTACACTTTGCAAAATTAAATTTGGATTATTGTTATTTGCGGTCCTAAAAAAAAAATTAATGCCTTCTCCATGCTGACCCTAAAAACACTCATCCACCCTGGTTTGCACTCCCTAAAACTATCCCCCATCCTCCAGGCTGCCTTAGAATCACATCCACTATCCCAAGCAGGCCAAGTTACTGGGCTTATGCAGCTTACACAGGCCATTGCCTTCATTCCCACAAAGCACACCTCATATACCACAGGAGATCTGTCCCCACTATGGCAGTGCTCGGGCTGCCGTAATGATACTGAACCAAGTGGGCTGGCCTCCTCATGAGTTAAATAAGACTCTACACGAGTGGACGTTATCTCACAAAGTAAAGTGTATTTGCAGCAATTAGGAGGCCATGAGGAATCATTTCCAAAAGTCATGGTGTTCTTGAACAAAGGGAAGCAGGAACTTTTATTTCAGTTGGGGAATGAATATTCAAAAGAGAGAGGCCAGTACACTGCAGATTATGGTAATGAGGCTTAATCTCCTCCTGAAGAGATTTTTGCATTAAAAATAAGGCAAGGTCGTGGGCGTAGCTCTTGTAGTGAGACTTGGTTAGCTTCAGGGTGGTTGCTGGTCGTGTCTCTTTAACAAAAAAAAACAACTTGGAAAAACAGTTAAATGCTTCCAAACCCACCCTTGAGCTCCTCAGGGCACTAGTTGGTGACAATAATAATACACCATAGGCTAGATAGCTTAAACAAAAAAAGTTTATTTCCTCATAGTTATGGAGGCTAGAGCTTTCCAAGATCAGGGTGCTGGCAAATTTGGTTTCTGGTGTGATCTCTCTTTCTGGCTTGTAGATGGCCTCCTTCCCACTATGTCCTTACATGGCCTTTTCTCTGTGTGTGGGGAGTGAGAGAGGGAGTGAGAGAGAGAGTGAGCTCTCTGGTGTTTCTTCAAAGACACTAATCCTATGGGATCAGGGCCCCACTCTTTTGACCTCGTTTAACCTTAATTGCTTCTTTAGAGGCCCCATCTCCAAATACAGTCACACTGGCAGCTAAGGCTTCAACACATGAATTTGGGGAGGACACAAACATTCAGTCCATAAAACTAAGAAGGCTGGGCTCCACCCCTCTCCAGAACCACACACTGTGGCCTCAAGAGAATGAATCTCTAAGTTAAACAGCAAAACAGGACATCCAGTAGGAGGAGGCCCAGAATTCTCCTTCAGACATGGGAAGCTCTGTGTTTGTTGTTCTTAAGGGAGGAGGCCTCCAACACTCAATTTAGGACACTTGCCGCAAGCCAGATGCACAGAGCCAAAGACCAGATATAGCCTGGACTAGAGCTTCCTCACCAGAGCCTTAATTCATTTCTGGCAGGTTTTTATGTTTCAAAACCTCACTCTTTTAGTACTAAATCAAAATTGGTGACCATTGCCAAGGGCAGACCTTGAATTACCACTATTGCTTATATTATGTCTTTCATTATAAATTTTGATATACAGGGATTGATGTACATATCTAAACCTCTGTGCTAGAAGGTACACTTCTTGAGGACAGAACTCCCTTTTTTATTAATCCATTTCTCTCTCAAAACTTCCTAACAGTGAAAGGCACAGAGAGAAAGCTCACTCTTTTTGTTGTTGTTATACAAAATAATAAATGTATCAATTAGCCAAATAATCTATACCCCAATGAGTTGTATGAAATGGGATAAGACACTTAAAGTTTACAATCCCGCAGTTCCCCATCATCTTTAAAATGACTTTTAAATTCACTTGCTGCTTTAGACCCTATATTCTAAATAGAAAGAGGTCTTGCTAAGCAAATTTGGAGTGCAAACACAAGGAGGAATGTTTTTTGACCTATTTTAAGACAATAAAATGCTTTCAAGTGCTTTAGAGGTATCTATTTTTACACAGATGGGATCATTGAAACGTCAGTGGAGCCAGCTGCCACCAAGCAAGTGCTCAGATGGATGTTCTCATTGCAAACCCTTCTTACCCACCATACTTAGCCTCTTCTCTGGGAAGGGAGCTTCCCTTGAAGTAGGTAACTTCAAAGAGGCAACATGGTGCACTGGCAAGTCCTCAGATCCCTTGTCTGGAAAACCAGTAAATGAATCTGATGACACTCAGGAAGTCTAAAATAATAGTAGGAGCAGCTACCACTCAAAGGGCCTTTGTCATTCCGGTTGATCACTAAGGAACATCGCAGTTCTGCCTGGTGTGACGGGAAGCATCAGGATAAAGAGCCAGCAAGTCTGAGTTTAAGTGTTCGTTTCCTCTGTTACTTCCTAGCTGTGTGGCTTGCAGCAACTAACCTGCTGTCTCTGATCTGCAGTTTCTATCTAGATCTGTCCTTCCATCCTGACAAGCATATCATGAAGATCAAATGAGGAAATGAGGTAATGGGGCAACAAGCTCTTTGTGAATTGTAGAGAGATACACAGATGTCAGTTCTATATTTTAAAGTACCCCATCAACCATGTTTAATGAGCATGGGCCATTTCCCACAAGCTAGTGCAAGTCACAGGAATTTGGTTGAATTGTATTAGCATATCAAATGCATATCTGATTACCAGGTCCTTATGCCAACACACTGTGAAACAATCTGCTGTAATAGTTAATAGTATGCCATTAGAGGCAGCCAGACCTGGATTTGAACCACAATTTTTTTTTTTTTTTTTGTAATTGACTAGCTGTGATTTGGGGAAAGATACTTTATCTCTCCTAGTCTCAATTTCCTAACCTGCAAAGCAGCATTAAGTATGAAAAATCATATCTATGTTATGGACTGACTGTTATATCCCCCCCAAAATTCATATGTTGAAGCTCTAACCCCCAATGTGATGATATTTGGAGATGGGGCCTCTGGGAGGTAATTAGGGTTAGATGCGATCATGAAGGTGGGGCCCTTATGATGTGATAAGTGCCCTCCTATGACGAGACACTGGTGGACTCCACTGGTGTGCCAATCCTTGGCCTGCTTGCCATCAAACCCAGTCCTCACCTCCCTGCTCTGCTGCATACCTCAGGGAGTATCATAAGGAGTGTGTGTTTCCTGGGTTCCAATGTCCCCTGGACTCAGCTGGGTTTAGTCAATGGGAGGCACTGGGAGGAGTCTGGAGGGAGGAGAAAGGGAGAAGTAAGGGCGTTCCTCTCTCTTTCTCTCTGTTTACAGCAGCAAGTGCATCTCTTCTGAAGCTCCTGCTTTCCCCAGACAGCCCACTACAATTTTGTCTTCCAATGGGTGATCTGGCGTCTCCTAACCCTATTCCCTCCCTCTGTCCTTGCCACATTGGGGTAGCAGCAGCTTCTGCTGTTGTGAATGTCTGAGTTGCTTCCCTGTCCCCTGCTGGCTTTTCAGCTTTTCTAACACTTATATAATTAATTTTTTGGTTTAAAGTCTCTCTGGTTTCAATATTCAGAGTGATTTCCATGTTTCTATTTTCTGCTCTAGTAACTTATCTCAGTCTGCTTGGGCTTCCATAACAAATACCATTGACTATGTGGCTTAAACAACAGAAATTTATTTTCTCACAGTTCTGGTGACTGGTAGTCTGAGATCAGGGTGCCAGCACTGTCCTGTCTGGGGAGACTCATTCCTGGTCGGCAGATGGTTGCCTTCTCACTGTGTGTTCATGTGGCGGGGGAGAGAGAGAGAGCAAGCTCTCTGCTGAGGTTAATGTTAATTGAGGATTAATATTAATTGTATGAAAGACCCTGGTTATTTAATTAAATATTTTATATAAAATAACTAACAATGCTGACTTATAACATAGTTATAACATAGATGGGCAGATCTTACTCTTATTATATCAGACATCCTGAGTTTGATCAGATGTCTAGCATACATTTCACATATGTAACCTCATGTAATTCCAAATAACATATGCTGTCTTCCATTTTCATCCCTATCTACTCAGTGGTCTTTACCCCTAGCAACTGAAGGGTACCAGGATGTTGGGCTCAGAATGCAGCCCTTCCTAATCCAACTCCAACCTAGCAGTCCAGGGGAACACCCCGCCATTTCTCCGCTAGGAGCCCTGTGCTGCAAGCACAGAGAACTACCTACCAGTTCCCAGAGGGCCCAATCTTTCATGCTTCCCTGAGATGGTTTATACTCTCCTCTGCAGGGAACATCCTTCATTTCAGGACAGGCTCGTTGTCATCTCCTCTGTGAAGTCTTGAGCCCAGCTTACTAGCAGAACTAATCACTTCCTCTTCTGTGCCCCTAGCATCTCCTTGGTTCCTAAGATTACTGTAGGGATTATCTGGTCACATATTGGTCCACAGGGTATCATCCTCTTCCCCTGCTAGCCAGGAGCTCCTGGTTGGCAGCTCAGGAACACGGAATCTGGCAGATGAATCCTGGGAGAAGAGGCTCCGTGCAGTGTGGGGTGAGGGTCTAGACCCCAAGAGACCTAAATCCCAGTCTGAGCTCTGCCACTTTCTAGCTGTGAATTTAGACAAACAAATTCATCTTTGAGCCTCAGTTTTCTCTCTGGCTAAAATGGGACAACAAGTGCAAACCATGTCTGAGGGTCATTTTAAGAACTAATGTAGATAATCTACATCAAGAGCTGGTGGCTGTAGGAGGTTTTTACCAAAGGCTGGTCTCCCTTTCCTGCCTTCTCTCCTATAGTTGACCTCAGGCTAGCCAGGCCCAAGAGTAATGTCAGGCCTAGTGCAGCAGTAGAGGGCCAGATAGCAAATATTTTAGTTTTTGTGGGCTGTATTTGGTCATTCTCACATATTCTTTCTTGTTTTATTTATTTATTTTTTTACAATCCTTTAAAAAACATAAAAATCATTGGGCAATCCAAAAACAGGTCATTGGGCTGACTTTGACCTGCTGGCTGCAGTTTGCTGGCCCCGTTCTAGTACATTGCTGTGCTTGGCCTTAGCCTAAAGCTGCCCCTTACTGTTTCCTTTCTTCTTTTACTTTTCTTCTTTTTTCTTTCCTTACATTTTGTTCCTGTCCCTTCAGTGTAGGAGTTAAGAACTCAAAGTGTGTGATCAGACAGGCCTGAGTACAAATCCCGGCCCCACTGCCAACTGGTTTGGCCACTAGGTTCTGGCATCTTTAACATAACCCCATGAAAACCTCATCCTGGAGCTGGTGGGAAGGTTGAGAGAGGGGACCATGCAGTGGATTGCTGGAGCTGCTCAAAGTCAGTATGTTCCACAGTGAGCATACTTACACCCCAGAAATCAGCAAACACTATAAATCAGCCTTCCCCACTCTCCCAAGCCGGTTCTTAAACACTTGCCATCACACCACTGCACTGTGAGTGTTTTTATTCCCTCACTTCTCTTGCTTCCTTGGCTCTCCCAGTTTCCACTTTCAAACCATAAGGAATTAATGACATACCAGGAGGAATCCTGCAAGAGGAAAACATATTCTCCCAGGAAAATCTCAGCAATAAGATGGTCACAATTCACACATCCACTTAGCCACTGCTGTGTTTTCAGGCTCCACTTTGTTACCCATTCAGTGAAGACCAGTTATGTTGAAAAGCATTTGATTTTCACAAGGTGGAGTGGAGGCTTTCCTGTAAGTGTTAATATAACAGAGGAAAGGGTGGACTGCTCTGTGATTTACCAAAATGATAAGAGCCCCAGGAGGCCTCCAGCCAGCTGAGAGCAGATGGAGTTTCTGAAGATGCCATGTAAAGTTGACAGGTTCTAATAATAAACCCAAGAGGAAGAAAGAATTGGTGAGAGAAAAACACTTAGCTAAGCTGAATGGACATTTCGGGACCGGAAATCTCCTGAGACATTTTCTTCTTCCTAATGGTAGGGCATTAAAGTTTTAATTATCTTTTATTTTTGAGGGGGTGGAATAAAATATTCCTCTTTTTCGTGATATATAATCTTTTGGGTTCACTATTTGACCCAGAAGATGAAGATGCAAGATTTAAATTCTTTTTGGGAAACACTTTGTTTTATTTCATAACAAACTATTGAATCCTCTATCAGGTAGGAGTTGTGTTTGGCTTCTAGTCACAGAGACCAGACAGGAGAGTGGTTTCAAGGCGATAAAACTTTATTTCACTCTCATGTAAAAAGAAGTCTAGAGTTAGACTGTCTAGGGCTGATGTGACAGCTCTTTCTATTTTGTTTTTCTCTAACTATGGCTCAGGGCATTCATCTTCCAAGTTCTCTCATTGCCGAGGATGACTACCAAAGCTTTATTCACCATATTCACATTCTTGGCAGTAAGGAGGAAAATGTGATTCTGTATATGCGATTCTTCGGAGATTTCCTAGAATTCCTAACCAGCACCTTCTGCCTTGGTCTCATTGACCATCCCTAGCTGTGAGGGAGGCTGGGAAACAAACATTGCCACCCAAAATAAAGTCTGGGCTCACTCACTAAATATGAAGGGAGAAGGGTTATTGGGTGGATACCAGTAGTCTTTGCCATAAATGCCTTCTTTGTTCAAATTTCTGTGTTTGGGGGAAGGGTGTGGTGTGGTGTGTGTGTGTGTGCGCGCGCGCGCGCGTGTGTGTGTGTGTGTGTGTGTGTGTGTTTGGAGTGAGAGTGTGTGTCAAAATATGAAAAAGATTAAGACATTCCCTAACTCAGAGAATGTGCAGTCTAAGTCAACAAAACTCACACCCAAAGACACATACACACACATGCACAGCAAGCCCTTAAGAGGTGAAGTAGATGAACCACAGAAGTAAAAACAAAGGGCCACGGAAACACTGTGGGAATTCACGCTGCCAGTGCTCCAGGCCATATTGTGTCTAAGCTCTCCGCTTGGTTTCTCCCAGTTTGGTCTAGAATCTGTGTGAGTGTATTTGTGCGCTTATTTGTAAATGTACTCGTCTTTTTTTGTAAAGATGGAAAGTAAAATGGAGAACTGTTTCCAAATTTCTTCGTATTCCTCTCCTTCGTGCTCTGATTATGTTGAATTAAGAAAAAAGCATTGCAATGCCATTACATATGTGCGTATGTATTATTACTTGAGTCCTTCTTAAAAAAAAAAAGATTTGAGACCTACAGAGAGATATGAAAACAAGTCTTAAAAATCAGGAAATAGGAGTGAAAAGAAAATCATTGGAAAAAAAGGCAATATAGAAAGTGGTTAAGAGCTTGGATTCCAAGACTTCATTTCATCCCAGATGCCTTCCTTTATTAGCTGCACAACTTTGAGCAAAGAGCTTGACATTTCCGTGCTTTAATTACCGCACCTGTAGAATGGGGATTATAGTATCAGCTGGACTGAATGAGTTTGTATGTATAAAGCTTAGAACAGTACCCAGCACGTAGTAAGAGCAAAAGGATGTTTTTTGTTATTATTATTAATATAGGAAAATAAGTTGAAGTCAAGAAAGGGACAGTAGTCAGAAAATACGCTGTTAGGTCTTGTTATAAGGTCCTCATTGTTGCCACAGTGCTGCCACTAAATCCCATTTTTTCATTTGTCTTTCTCTATGTCTGCAAAACCAGGATAGCATTGCCTACCTCCTAGGTTGGCCGTGAGGACCAAATGGGACAGAGGCTGGCACAGTGCCTAACACATGGTAGATGTCAGTACATGTTTCCTTCCTTCCCCTTTCTCCCTTCACCTCCCCTCTTGGTTCAGGACCAGTCCTGTCTTTTACCCTGAACTTCACAGACCACTGACTCTCATCTCACAATGTAAATCAGGAAGCCACAGGGACAGCCTTCGTCTGGTTCATCTTGGTATCTACACACCAAGCCTGCCACTCCTGACACCTAAGAGGAGCTTGATGGTAGCTGAATGAGTATACATTCAATAAAGGCAAAATAAAGATAAACTGGAAAAGCATACATCAAATTAAGGGCAGGAGTGGAAAGGAGGATATTGCATGGAATTTAGGTTTTTACCATGGTTTTTCTCATTTCACTTGTGTTCTATAAAAAATGGGAGCCAGACACCTCCTTCTCTATGCTTGATGAACGAAGCCTGATAGAGAAAATGCTTTCTCCTCACTTCTTTTGTATAACGATTAAATTGTATGTCACATAAAAGAATGGCTGGCCCGGTGGCGCAGCAGTGCTCTGCTGTGGCGGCCCGGGGTTCACAGGTTCGGATCTTGGGCATGCACCAACACACCACTGTCAAGTCACGCTGTGGCGGCGTTCCGTATAAAGTAGAGGAAGATGGGCACGGCTGTTAGCCCAGGGACAATCTTCCTCGGCAAAAAGAGGAGGATTGGCATGGGATGTTAGCTCAGGGCTAGTCTTCCTCATAAAAAAAAAAAAGGTCCCTTTAAAATTTTGCCTAGGGAAAGTTCTCAATAATTCAGTCAATGGATTTATCTTTTTGCCATTTGGAGCCCACCTGATACCCTGAGAGAGGTTCCCTGCAGTTTGCATCAGCTCACCTTCCCGAAGAGCCAGAGAGACAGGATCTCCCCTTCTCCCATCCTCAACTGGAGTGGAGAGGCTCCTAAAGCTCTGGGATCAGAAGAAACCTGTCTGGGGCTATCAGCACCTTCCCCAGAAACTCTTACCCTTGTCCAGAAATGCTATTCACTGCCAGAGCATCATGATAACAGTAATCACAACAGTCAACCATTGGGAGTTTACCCTACATCTGGCATGAAGTTAACAACTATATACTCCACCTTATTTAGTCATTCCAATAGCTGTATGAAGTAGGTAATACCATTATCACCAGTTTGCAAGCAACAAAACTGATGCTCAGAGAGGTTGAGTCACTTGCCCAAGTTCACAGTTAGTTGAATGTTAGAATCAGGGTTTGAACCCAGGATAGGATTTCTTTCACTGGCTGGTGCCCAGACGCCATCACTGACAGGTCTTCTTAGAGTGGGCAGAATGTGCATGGGGACCTTGCTACCTTGGTATGAACTTAATTTTCAGAGGAAGGCGGTAGACAGTGGTTCAGAGCCCAGGGCACTCTTGAGTGAGGCAGGTCTGAGTGACAGCTAGGAGACAAGCTGAGGAGCCTGAGCCCAGGGAGAGTGTGAGAAGGAAACGGCATGGGAAGGGGCAGTGCAGGCATTCATTCATTGCTGTAATCCACAAATGTTATCCACAAATGTCCTGGGTGCTGGGAATAGTGGTGAGTGGGAGGGGAAGACATGGTCTCTGCCTTCATGAAGCTTACAGTCGAGTGTTCAGAGACACGCATTACTTACAGAATCTTACAAACTGTGGAATGACAACTGTGATAAGTGAGTGCTTCAAAGAGGGAAGTACAGGGTACTATGAGATCCAGATTACGAAGGACTTTGGATTTGGGGCTCTACATCTTGGCAATTCAACAACTCCTAGCTCATTTGCAAAGGTTTCCAAAGCAGGCAAATATCATTTACTAGGCCTCTTGGGTGATTCAAAAAACTATAGGAAAACTAAGTCAGTCACCACCCCTGAAAAAAAAGGAAAGGCACTCTATATACTGGATCATAGACTGTGTAAACTCTTCTCATGGATGCAGGCTGAGGGTGAGCTCACATGAAAATACCCAGGGACTGGTAACAGGAGAAATACTCAAGAAAAAAATGTTGGGGACACCTGTGCCCCCATGGGCAGCTGGGCATTTATCCAAGTAATATGATCTCGTACAGGCTTCTGGAGGCAGGCAGAAGAGCAGCAATGGCCAGAAATCTTACAAACTTGCCTGACCCTGCCTGTTCTGGGGAGCTTGTCTGCCTCCAAAACACTTGCACACAAATTATTTCAGGCTGTTACTGACTGAAAATAGAGTTCTGGAGATAAGGTGTCTCTAATCACATGATTTAAAATCCTACCAAAAAAGAGGTCTGGGAGAATTACATCGAACAGCACAAATAGTTTAGGAGTCTAGGTCAATCCGTGGATGAAGTATTTACGAAGCATGGGAAGCTCAAGCCTCCAGGGCCATCCATAACCCACTGGGCCCTCATCCCCTGGCATCTCTGTTCATAGATCTACCCTCTTGCCCCTTCCACTGGGCCTTCTGAAATTCGTGCTGTGTCATTGGAAAATGCCCTTTTATCTTCAACTTCTCTGAATTTTTTCTGTGCACTATGGCTGTGTCACAACTCAGAAAGACACCATTCACATTTATTTCCTATGTAAATGGTACCTCTACTGTTGGATAATACGGGCAGCCCTGCTTCTACCTGTCGCCTTGCTCAATCTTGGCTCTCATTAGTGGAGGCTGTTTTTTTTCTCTCATTTAATCCTTTCTTCCCACTGTTACTTCAAGATCATTTTCTTCCCACTTTCAAAATCCCCAGGTCATGTAACCACCCCACCACTCCTCCATGTTACAATTAACCACCAACTCCTGCGTGCTCCCTTCTTCAGTGATGACTTTAGCACCAGCCTATTTTCCATTCCACTACCACTCCCCTCATTATATTTCGCAACTTGCTATCTATGTGGATAATCCATCCATCTGTCTGGCCATCCCATTCCTGAACTTCCTCACTTCCAATGATCTACTCCTTCATCCTACTTCATTTATCCAACCCCATAATCAAGCCCTTGAACTTGTGGTCCTCTCTGATATCTAAATTTCAAGTGCCCTGTTTTCTGATTACCAGCTCTTATACTTCTAGTTCACTTCCTCTAAATACTCTTACTCCAAAAATTCTTTAACCTCATTAAGATGACCAATCCATTGTTTCTACAATCAGTCAACTCACTCATGTCCTTCTTCCCTCCTTACTTAGTGAAGAGTTCATCATCTATTATTATAATCATTCCTTTGTAAACATTCTTAAATCATCAGCCCCTCCTTCCTTCTGTAGTACCAACCAGGCTAAGTCCCAACCTAATTAAACCCTGCTGTCACTTACCCTGAGCTTGCAATCCCCACAGCTGAATGTTTCTAGATTAAAAAAACACATACCATATGATCACAAATCTCAAATAGGCACTGAAGTAGACAATCTACAATTTTCCACTCTTCAAAACTGTTTTTCATTTTTTTCTCTCTCCTCAAATTTCATGCACCTGTGCCCTTCCACCCTTGACCTTGTCTTATATTTCACTAAGAAAATAGAAGCAGACACTAAACAAAGAACTCCTTTTTCTTCCCATATCTAAACTCCCAACCTGCCTGCATTGGAGATACTGTTTCACTCATGTTAGTTTGAATAGAGTCCCCGCTCCTGGCAAAGGTGATAACTCTGTTTTTGCCCTGGATCTCAACTTTCTCACCTTCTCCTAGAATCTGCTCCATAATTATCCCTTCTGTCTTCTTCATTATGGGTCCTTCTCTCTCTACTAATTTTGGCACACAAGCATGATCTAGTATCTCTATCTTAAAACAAGTAACGAAAAAGCTCAATCCCATATTCCTTCCAACTCCTGCCATATCCCCCTGCTCCCCTACATAGCAAACATCTTGAAAGAGTTAATTATAGTCTCTGCTCCTATGCCTCCTCTGTCCACTGCAATACGGCTTCTATCCTTGCCATGCTACTAAGCCTGCTTTTGTTGAGGTCAACAATGACCCTATGTTGCCACACCCAGAGATAACTTGTCTATTCTTATCTTACTTCTCCATATCAGAAATACTTGACATAGTGGCCACTATCTTCTCCTTGAAACACTTTTTTCTCTTGGCTTTTGTGACTCTACCCTCACAAAATAGCACTACTGGTAGCTCAAGATAATAATCTAAGTGCTATCCTTGATTCTTTCAATTTCCTCTCTCCCTACCTCAAAGCCATCAGCAAATCCTATTGATTCTATCTTCAAAACACATCCTGACTCCATCCATGTCTCCGCCTCTCCACTACTACTGATCTAACACCAGCATCCCTGCAGCTCTCCCTGGTAAGATTGAGACCCATTTCTCTGCCTCTACGTTTGCTCCTTTCCATTCTGCACGTTAGTCAGAGCAAAATTTTGTAAACATAAATCATATCATGTGTCTCCCTGCTTAAAACTCTTCAGCGCCTCTCCATTACATTCAGAAACTAGCACCAAGCTGCATTCCCTGGCTTCCAGAGCTCTGGGTGATCTGAACCTGCCTACCTCTGACTTCATTTCATTCCTCACTCCCTCTCACCCACTAAGTTTCAACTGCTTGACCTTCTTTCTGTTCCTCTAACAGGTCAAAAGTTTGCTCCTGCCTCAAAGCCATTGCACTAGCTGGTTTCTCTGCCTGGACTGTGCCTCCCCTACTACACTCCCATATTTGAATGACGGGTTCCTCTTATTATTCAAAGCTTAAATGCCCGTTCTTCAGAGAAGCCTTATTTAACCACTCAAACTAAAATAGTTGCTCCATTATCCCTCTACTTCTCTAAGTAGTGCTTACCACTCTCTGATATTTTCCTTGTAATTTCATGTATTTCTATATTGTCTGTCTCCTCCTACTAGAATATAAGCATCAGGAGTGCAGGAGCTTATTTTGTATTGTTCATCCCTGTATGCCCAGTACCTACAACGGTGCCTAGCACTTAATACGCCTTGTCATTAAAATGTGCACCAGAATCCTAGATTCTGTCCATCTTTCCTTTTACCCTAGTGAAAATCATTGCCTGACATCTCTTTCCAAAAGCACTTCCCATTGAGATTAAGCATCTGTAGTAGAGATTTCTTACACTCTCCCATCTTCTCTTCCTCTCCCCTGGGGCACATTGGATATATACATTTCCCCATGCACCATCCTGCCCCTACTGTTGGGCAAAACCATGTGACTACTTCTGGCCAAGGCGCAGTGTGGAAAGAGGCATTTACTCACCAGTATGACTCTCTCTCACTCTCTTCCCCTATTGTGTTGATCATGAAGGAATCCTCATGTAAAAATGATGAAACCCACAAGACCAAAACAAACTGGAATGCTGAGCCCACATGTAGGGGACAGCTCCCTTGAAGAGTCTTCTGAAACCTGAATGGACTATGCATGTGTGAGAAATAAGCTTTTGTTGTTTCACGAAACTGAGAGTTGAGGGCATTTGTTACTACAGCATAGCCTAGCCTATCTAACTGGTGTTATATCTACCCTTTATTATGTACCTCTGTTAACTTCAGTTCTCTTCTGACTATGACCCTCACCTAACCCCAACCGAAATTCAATCATGCTAAGTGAGGGTAGGGAGATATTCAATTTCCATTTATTCAATATTTCCTGATTACTCTCTAAACTTCCCCACAACACCAACTCCATGCCAAGACCAACTACTTAATTTCCATGAAATGGTTAGTTAATTGTATCAATCATTTGAAAAGAAATACGAAATAGAAAATTATTACCTGATAACAAATATTAAACATATTTGGAAAAGAGGAAATTGAGATATAAATGCAAGCACACACCACCTGAAATCCCGAGGAAACAATGGCATATGTATTCAATCAGCTGCACTGTGTTGAATTCATCCAAAATCCCATTGCCTTTCCTTTAGGATGATAATTCCCAAATTGCAGTATGCATAAGAATCAACTGGAGAGTTTTTTAAAAACTTAGATGCCGAGGCCTCAACCCCAGAGTTTAGAATTCAGTACACCTGGGGTGGGGCCCAGGAGTTTGCATTTTAGTAAGTGACCTCAGACAATTCCAAAGCACAGGCCTACAGAAATGTGCTGTAAAGAATATGAAGGACTGAAGCCTAAATCTTTACTCCTAATGCGTTCTTAGGCAGCAAACCCAAATAGGCTCAATAGTCTCATAGATTTTAGCTCTTAATGATCTGCAAAGCTAAGCTAAATGAAAGACTCAGTCTCTGAGGGTTCCAAAGTCAGAGTCTGAGTAATTACTAAATGGTGTGGTCCCCACCCTATGTGCTACAGAAGTTCAGAAAAGAGAGATTAAAGTCTGCGGCTGGGACTAGTCAGAAAAAGAGTTACCGTGAAGACTCTGGGATGTGAAATATCTTTGATAGTTTAAAAAAAGTAAGGGAATTTTCATCAAGAGGTGTCAGAGAATTGAGCGGCCAGAGAATCCATTTGGACAAGCCAATGATTTTGGCCAGGACATGAAAAGTGATCAAAAGAGAAATACAAGATAACAACTACTAATGAAAAGGAATAAGTGTCTATCTGGGATACCAAAACTCTTAATCTCATGTTCATGTGCCAATCACTGAGGCATTGGTGCTTGGAGTAGGAGAAAGGTTTATTTGAATTGGCCAAAATGAGAAGGCAGGAGGATAGGTTCTCTCAAATCCACCTTAACAAGAGAAGAAGGCATGAGATTTTATAGAGCTAAGGGGCTTGAAAGGAGGAGTTTCAGAGAAACAAAGGGGTAATCCATGTTTCTTTCACTCCCAATAAGCCCCTGGGCCATCTGACTTCTGGGTGTCAGTGGCAGCTGGGGGTTGGTTATCTGGTGATCGTTGAAGGCATTCTTTTTCTTCTGCAAAACAAGCTCATAAATCCTTGTGACCCTTGAGTCACCCATCAGGTTAAACAAGAAGACATAAAATTGGCAAGATTAACTTCTTTTCATCTATGTCTGTGTTGGGAACAACGTCAAAAGGTAATCTAATTGAATATTTACAGTAACCCCCAGGTACTCGGCTTCGTCTGTTCCCTAACTAATCTCTTCCTTACCCATAAACTATTATTCCTCTGCCATGTGGACCTTAGATAAAAAAGTAGGCTGCAAGTCAGGCTAGTGACTTCTCAGAAGACGCAAAATGAAAGGATCTCAGTCCAATGAAATCAGATCCAGCTTCAGTAGACAGAAGAAATGATGGTTCAGTTGGAGACTGGTGGAAAGAGAATACAAAGAGTCAACTCATAGAGTACATTCTCAAGCATTATGGGAGACACAATCTAGAAGAAAGTACATTCCAAGACCTCAGTTGCATGCCCATTTTTTTAAAGCAATAAAGAATCAATGGTTGCCGGTGGAATTACTATAGCAATGGTCTCTGGTGACAAAGGCCTCCTAGAAATTCTCATGGTATAAATGAGCTGTGCCCACTTAATATTCAAAATTGATAAACTTCTTAATGTAATTTGTTATAAGAATACTTGTCCAGCATGCCAGCTATTCCCAAGAAAGCTCGGTACTGATTAGATTAAGACTGAAATATCTCCGTTGATGAAGAGTATCTTTCTTTTTTTTTTTTTTTTTGGTGAGGGAGATTGACCCTGAGCTAACATCCGTTGCCAATCTTACACTTTTTGCTGAAGAATACTGGCTCTGAGCTAACATCTGTGCCCATCTTCCTCTATGTGGTATGTGGGATGCCACCACAGCATGGCTTGATGAGCGGTGCCTTGGTACGTGCCCAGGATTCAAACCTAAGAACCCCGGGGCGCCGAAGCAGAGCACAAGAACTTGATCACTATGCCACCAGGCAGACCCTGAAGAGTACCTTTCTTAATACTCAATTTGTCAAATATATATAATTTAACACATATATATGCATATTACATATGATAAATGAAGAACTTTTTTCTTAAAAACATTAATAATGATTACAAACTTAATTAAATTCCTTTGAAGTGTTTCAACAACAGATACAAATTTAATATGACTGATTTTTTTGAACACTTCAAATCCCATAAGCAGCAAAATAAACCATATAAAAATATAATTATCACAGAATATACAGCTCTAGTATTTAATCCTATTCCAAAAAATCAACACTAAGGTTTTCATTAATTTCTTCATTATTTCTATACTTATTCTTCTACTTTCCTAGGTTATAGTTCTGTTTATTTGGACACCTTCCTAGCATTTCAGTAACGTACTATGACACCTTCCCAGAGTTGCAGGAATCATTCTAGATACAAAGTAAAAAAAAAAAAACAAGCTTACAGGATCTGGCTTATCTCCTAAGACTCAGGACTTTATTGTTTCTCCCAAGGCAATTCAAACCCAAAGCCACCGCTCATCATGCTTAGCTTCTTTTTTCCCTAGTTAACTTTAACTTATTACATCAATGAGAGTTTTTAGGTCTACACTTTGCTGTAGGTTCTATTGTTTTTAACTTGTGTCTCACCATGAAATGATACAGTATATAAGTCTTGCTTGGCAAGTGTTGCAAAATCCATTGTTGTATCCTTGCAATATATAGCTCTGATCTGTTAGCATTATAAAAACAATTGTATTCTTTCTTAATATTTTATTATAATTTAATAGGATCTGTCAAGAGTTTTATCTCCTATGAGATGAGAGGTGAAGTCTGCATGCTTTTCTTTTCTCTTGATGATATTTGGTTAATTTATCTTCTTGGAACACAACGTTGAACCTGCTTTCTATTTGGTTATGATGTGTGGCCACTGGCTCTATTTCCTGGTTCAATCCCCTTTCTACTTGATTACTAGGTGTGACCACAAATGCTAATCAGTCCCTCCTAGTCTTAATACAATTCCTACTTTTACTAGGTGTTCTCACAAGTAACTCCTTCCTGTTTACACAAATAGAAACAATTGCATACGTGTACCTCAGGAACAGCCATATACTTAACAGAAGATAGAATATATTCTATTCTATTCTATTCTATTCTATTCTATTCTATTCTATTCTATTCTATTCTATATTTTTTTACTTATAAGTTGTTCCCTTTGTTATTTCAATACCAACCCTGACAACTTTTTAAAATATTCTAATTTAGTTTTGTAAATAAAAGATATTCCATACCCTCTCTGATTTTTTCTTGCCTCAAGAAAGGGAATCAACCACTGTATTACATAGACTAGGCTAGGCTGTGATAATATATAGACAAAAAATATGAAATGACTAACACATAATAGAAGTTTATTTCTACTCATATGTTGGTGCAAGGCAATTATTTCTGGTTGGGACCACTCTCCTTCACTTGGTGACTGAGGATAGGGTCCTGCCACTTTGGGGCTCTACCATCCTCTAGGCTTCAGCCTCAATGTCATTTTCATCCAACTGACAGAAGGGGACAGAGTGTGGAGGAGGCATGCCTACTTCATGCCTAGAGGAGGTGTGCATCATGTCTGCCCACATCCTGCAGTAAGAATGAGTCACCTGGCTACATCTAACTGAAGAGAGGCTGGAAAATGTAGTTTCATCATTTCCCTGGCTGCAAACCTATTAACAAGAAAGGAGACAACAGAATGTGGTGGACAGCTAGCGGTCTTTGCCATAACTACTCTCCAAATTGCCCTGGTTCCTTTTAGGAGAAAACTGTATTTGAGACTAAAATTTGAGTACTAACAGATATACATAAAAATTGATGGTATAAGGTTGAGGGGGGGAGCTGTTGAGCTATACTTGACAGTGAAAAAACTGGAAAATTTTTATTTTTGATACTGAAAATTCACCCTGACTTTTCCTATTTAACCCAACATGTCACTGTTACTCTATTTCCTACAGTAAGGATTTCATCAACCACTAAGACATGCTACAACCCTCACATTGAGAAAGGGGAATAAGGTGTCCAGTAATATGACAGGACACACTGCAGGGGTCAAAGGTCTACACAACTTATGAGGAAAGATTATAACTGGGATCTAGAGAACTTAGGATGCCACTTGATAGTTGAATGTAATCTTTACTACGCTTAAGGTTCCTTATCTGTAAATTAAGAACATAAAAGTAGACCTTCCTCATTAGGACATTGTAAGGAAGAGGAGTAAATGGTCCTAGTTCTGGAAACATAAAGTCAAAGAATAGTGCAGATGGTAATGCCCGAGATGAAATTCTTTTTTGTCTTACATCCCAGGAACTTCTCCCACAAGCCCAGAATTCAACTCCCTAAACTGGTAAATGGCCAACCTGAAAAGCCCTCAAAGATGGTGAACCTAAAGGCCAAGTTTCCAATCAATAGAACTCACTATTTGTTCTTAATAGAGAAAAGACAATGCCTGCTTTTGTTCCACATACCCAAGCTGGACTACCTGAAAGAACTGTCTGGCATCTCATTTCTGTTTTCACGGTGGTCTGGCTCCAGAACCTGACTACGCAAGTCAGTCCCCAAAAGAGCATTAATTGACTTTCCTCCTTGAGAATTTCTCAACTGTCAGAGAATTACAACAGCTCAGGGCTCTGATCCTCCAGCGCCTTTTCATTTCACCTAGAGTGAAATCCAGCATCTTTACAATGTCCTCCATGGCCTATCATGCTCCAGGCCCTGTTACCCCTCTGACCTTAGTTCCTACCACTCTCCCCCTTGATCACTGGCCTTCAGCTACTTTGGCCTCCTTGCTTTCCTCAAACGCTTCAGGAACACTCCCAGCTTAGGGTCCTGGCACTGCTATTCCCTCTAATTGGAATGCTTTCCTCCAGGTATCCACAGGCTTCAAGTCTGTACAGATGTCATCTTTTTAACGAGGCCCATCCCAACCACCCTATTTAAAACTGTAACAAGCCTCCTCCTCCCTCTGCACCCCTATCCCCTTTCCTCTGCTGGAGCAGACATTGTTGATATCTGGCCCATAGCCCCTCAGCCCACCTTGGGCTCTCACCTGCAGCTGTAGTGGTCAGGCCTCCACCAGCTGACAGCTTTCCCCTTTAAGCACCTCATGTTTCTCTTCCACTTCCTGAGGGTTTTCTCCACCACTGCAGTTTGCTGAGCCTGCTGGGGGCAGTCTGAGGGCTGGAGGATTTAATGCCCGCAGAGGTACCCTTCAACTAATGAGGGACCAGTTCATGGATAAATAACTCAGATTTCCCAGCCCTCAGGGGAACAATTCTGGGATGTTTCTTCCCTGATTTCTCAATGGGTCTCCAGCAGGAATGAGCTCCCTGCTCAATACAACATTGAACCGCTCATTAACAAAGAGTTCATTGGCTCTTCTCCCTTCCCTGTCTCTATTTCTCTTCTCCCTCACTGGTGCTCTCTGGGATCATCTCCTAAATAAGCTAACTGCACCAAAACCTTTGTCTCAGGGTCTTCTTTTGGGTGAACCCAAATGGAGACACTGCTCTACATTTTTCTTTTTTCATGGCACTTACGCTGTAACATACTATGTCATTTACTTATTTATATGTCCTTTGTTTATTGTCTGTCTCTTCCCACTGAAGCGTAAGCCCCATGAAGACAGGGACCTTTGTCCATTTTGTTCATTGATATATTTCAGGTACCTAGAACAGCCCCTGGTATAAAGGAAGTGCTCAAAAAATACTCATGGAAAGAATTAGTGAAAGAGTGAAACTTAAATTCATTCTTGAAATAGTATCTGTGTCAGTTAGGATGGTTTGGGCTGCAAATAAAAGAAAACCCAATTCAAAATAGCTTAAAGAGTACAATTTGTTTTCTCACATAACTGGAAGCCCAAAGTTAGAATGTGCTCAGGAAGGAGGAAGGTGGAAAAGGATGCTGGACGGGAAACCAGCAACATCTACCAATGTCTCATGGACCATAGTGAGCCCATCATCCCCACAGAAACTTGGGGGAAAAAAATAAAGTTGTCATGTGGTCATTTAAATTAGTTCTGTTAACTTATGATAAAGGAGACAGAGTACTTCTCTGACCACATATAAATTTATTAGCTGTAGATCAAAAACGTGAGCACATAGACAATAGGGTGTGTCATTAGTAGAGAGAGTGGCCAGCAGTGGAGGGGTTAGAGGGAGCTGTGAGTCCAGCTGTGCCTGGAGAGGGTCTCTGAAGCTGGTTCTAAGAAGCTCAGGCTCCCTGTGCATCTGAGGGCTCTCAGAACTGCCCACCTCATTATCTTCTCATTCCTGCTTACCAAACAATTTCCTGATTTCTGACTCAGCTCCTGGGATACCTCAACACTGCTAGAGGCCACTGGCTTTCTGGTCACTGGAGAGTTAAGCAAATGAGCCATGTGGTTTACTCAGCTGTCTCTTGTGAGTTCTGTAATTCTTATCCTTCAGCAAAAGTCTAATCATCTGAGTATATTAGTTGCTCCAATTTTGGTTCCTGCAAGGAGAGGTACTATTGCATCATAATTAAGCACACTGACTCTGGAGTCAGAAAGATTTGTGTCTGAATTCCAGCTCTGCCAGGTATTAGCCATGGATCTTGAAGCAAGTTGCCTAACCCTCTGAGTCTCATGTAAGATGAAACTAATACCCACTTTGCAGGCTTGCTGTGGAGTTTAAATAAAGTAGCATATGAAAGTGCTTGGCTCAGGTGCTGGCATGGGGTAAGAGGTACTAAATGAATAGTAGCTCTTCTGATCAAGGCTGAGAACCAGAACCCTGGTCCATTATAAATTCACTATCCTGCTATGCCATGGCAGTCAGCCAGCCAGTCAACCTTCCCCTGGCAATATACCCGCCCCATCATGTGGCATGTTTTTAACTAACTTTGGCCTCCTAAAGAAATAGAGTCTGTTTAGGGATAATTGGACCAATGGAGTGTATTATTACCGCAATGCCATATTTGTCTTGATGACTAAATACATATCATGGCAGCAGTCTCTGTGCCTGCTTCCTCCATTCATCATGTGCACACACACACACACACACATTTGCAAGCACAGTACCCCATTGTCCAAGCGGAGAATCTATGCAGTCTCCCTGTGGACAAAGGCCTATTTGGCACCAGCGTAAGAGATGGATCCTTGACAGCAAACAAAGGGGATTGACTTCATTGTAGGTGCTGCCTCCAGCACCCTGTTGCCTCTAAGCTGATTCCAAATAAAGGGGTAGTTGGCCACAAATCTATGGCCCTTTCTGGTGTTTGAAGAAAGGACAAATCATAATTCCACAGAATCCTATTATTTGATACCGAACAAGTGACAGTTCCTCTGGGATTTTTAGACAATTTGATAAAGTATGTGCAGTTCCCAAAAACAGTCTCCCATGGTCCCCAGCCTTCATTGCCAACAGGTAATGGAAGGAAGAAAGGAAGCAAGAGAGACTAGAAAGGCCATAGTATGTTCCCTCTCTACTTCTTTAAACTCAGGCTGAAGTTCCTACAACTCTTATCAGTTTGGGGCTGGCAAACCCACTATTTCTGTCATGTTATAACCAAGAAATTCTGTCCGAAAGTCACCTTGTTAGTTTTCTGGGTAAAAATTAAATATAGGAATACCTCGAAGGAGCAGTAATTCTCTCCTTTCTCACCTCTCAGATAATCTCCGCCTTCCTCTCTCTCCTCCTGTCAGTCTTTCTCCCATGATGTTCAACCTGACACTCAAGCTACTAAATTGATAGGGAGATTCTCTTTATCAAAATTATACTTTCCTACCTGCATCTGAACCTGGGCTTCAGAAAACCTTAGACTCCTTTACTGGGAAAATCATTTATTCTGACTGGATCTCCTGGCCTCAGGAGCTGAAAAAGGACCTTCCAGCTCTCAGGCAAGGTCCAGTAGAGTGTGGCTACAAGGACAACCGGTGAGGAACAAGAGGCCAGGGCCCAGAGAAGCAGACGGCAGCCTGAGTCAAAAGGCCGAGGGTGAGAGCAGAATCTTTGTTGAGAGGAGCCAAGGTTATAGCCAAAAATAGAGTCAGGGGCTGAATTTGAAGAGTAAGATGAAACTGAATATGGAAGAATAAGAAATAACATGGTCAGCTGGAACATGTAGAAAGCATAAAGAATCAGGGGTGGGAAATGGGCAGATGTGGACCTTTTATGAGGCGCACTTGTCAGTTTCAAGGAGCCGGGTAAGACAGAACCAACTCCTGTGTGGCCGACTGCATCTTCAACTCTGATAGACAAAACTTTATATTTTAATAACACTGTCTATATCCTCCTCCCCTGGGCAGTCAGGGCCCAACAGTTGGCTCAGTATGAAGTTTCCCACAGTGTGGGACTGATGACAGCTGCGTGTTTCCTGAAGCTGGAGAACAGGTAAAGGCAGCCTGGAAATCCCAGAGGCAATAGAGTCCCGAGAATGGAGTCTGGGCAGGTCTCCAAACTAAGGAGCCAGAAGCAAATATTAGAAACCTATGAGCAGAGGCACACGGAAGGAGCAAATAGCAGAGTGTTGTCCTGGGAAATTATTTGAATTACCTGGGCACGTAGGGATGACATCTCCAGGTGTTGTAACAAGTCTGGAAACTCAAAGTGCAGAGGGGTCTGCTGCACTGAGAAGGCTGCAGAGATCACTTTTCCCGCCCTCTCCACAGCCTGTTTGAGAGATAAGGAACCATGTTTAGAGAGTTTACGTAATCTCCAGGTCATTGGGGTTCTAAGGAGAAGCCGGATGGCCCTGAACAAGTACCTGTAGTTTGATTACTCCTATTGATGGGGCAATCAAACCTCTTTGCTTCAGTTTGACTCTATTTGAAAAAACAGTAACTGTGCGGGGCTGGCCCCGTGGCTTAGCGGTTAAGTGCGCGCGCTCCGCTACTGGCGGCCCGGGTTCGGATCCCGGGTGTGCACTGACGCACCGCTTCTCTGGCCATGCTGAGGCCGCGTCCCACATACAGCAACTGGAAGGATGTGCAACTATGACATACAACTATCTACTGGGGGTTTGGGGGAAAACAAACAAAACAAAAAAACAGTAACTATGCAAATATCAATATTAAGCCCAAAGTTTTAGGGGGTGGTGTCATTCAAGTAGGGAAACGCACTGTGAGTTGTTTCCACAGAGGGGCATGGAGAGAGGAATTGGCTGTTTCTCTCCCTATAGTTCCAAGGGTGCTGTTTTGTTCTTTCGGGGTTGCTGGGCTGGGCCAACCAGGATGATTGTCATTAACAGAGAACAGCGATATTGAGTGCCGAGAACACTGGGCCTGTACATAGCCCACAAATGAGGTCTCTAAACAGACCATTCTTTCACCAGCAAGTATTTACTAAGAAGCTACCATGTCCTGGAAGGGGGTTGAATACTGAAATATAATTCTCTGCCTTTGAGGTGTTGACACACTCAGGTAAAATAATTATTAGCCCTTAGTTCTACTGTTAAGTAGTAACTATAAATAGTTTAAACAGGGCAAAGATGGTATGGGCTAGTACAGTTCCTCCCTCTCTTTCTTCCCTTCTTCCTCCTTCCTTCCTTCCTTCCTTCCTTCCTTTCTTCCACAATATCTATGGAGAGCCTGTGCCAGGCACCGAGATATTCAGCAAACAAAGGTAGATAGGGGTCTGCCCTTGTGAAGCTTACAATCGAGTCAGGAAAGCTTTACTGCCTTGAAGAACAGGTAGCGTTAAAATGCCTAAAGGGTGAAGGGAGGGCTTTATGAGAGTGTCATCCATAGGAGCACAAGCAAGACTGGGGACCGGGGGAAGGAAGGTAAGGAAATAACTGTACATCCAAAGAGATACTTGGCAATATCATTCTGGGACACAGGAACTCTTTTATAAGGGAGGTGAGGCAAAGGAGCAATTTAAGTTTGTCTGTCCACTTCTTTTCTTCTTCATTTCTGCCTTCTTCAAGAGGGAGATTTCTTTCTTGAAGAAACCATCAAGATGATGGTTCCTTTCTCCCTGATTTGAATTTCCAGCTTGGTTTTTACTTTCCTTACATTATTTGATTTATGTTAATTGCTTACAGTAAATGATTGTAGTTCAGGATGCAGCCAGCCATAGTGGAAAGAGCCCAGCCTGGGAACTGGTTGACCTGGACAGATGATAGTGAGTGTGGGACTATGGAAATGCAGGGAGGGGGAGTCACCACATAAGCTCAAGTCCTGCAGGAGAACTGCAGTTCCAGCCCAAGCCCTCCCAGCAGTATAACCCAAACCTGGTGACACAGCCATCAGGCACCTTCTCGCTCATAGACAACAATTGCCAATGACGACAAAGCCCCATCAATTACAGAATTAACCTACTCCATGTACCAGGCGCACTCCTAGGTGGGTAAGGAGGGAACCACTGTAGCATGGCCCCAGTCTCCATCTTTGCATGTCAGGAGCAGCTGCAAAGAGACAATTGGAATAACATTAATAATAATGTTCCAGAATCTGAGGTTTCTGTGTGGGAGTGGAGAAAGGGAAGATTGACCACTTTAATCAACTTAGAGGAGGCTTGGAAGGAGAAAGAGGACTAAGTGGCCTGAGCCAGGCTGGTATCTGGGTTGAACTGGAATCTGCAGCCATTCTTTGGGCACACCATGTGCCTAAGCAGCACTGAAGCTAGGCCACCTACTAGGCATAGCTATTATGTATTTTATACTTGGTGACTTACGTGTGTAGCCCAAATGTCAGCCAGGGTCACCTAGCGACTTCAGACCTAGATGAAATTAGTGGGAATGACTATTCCATGTCTTGCAGAAGTTCAAAGCCTTTTTTTTCATATTTCTGCTAATTCTTAAGTGATTTATGTTATCTCCAATGTGCTCTTTGTTACACACTAGGGCAACCCAGAAACACATCTCATCATCTCCTTCCTTTGTTTAGAATACAAAAGCAAACCAAAATAAACAAACTCTTAAACACTGACAACATTTGTGAATATAATAATTATGATTCTAATATCCCAATTAAAGAGCCAACAAAAACAATTTTAAGTTAAACATTAGTCATCTCCCTTTTCAAATTGTTCTTCAGCCTTCCCAACTTGGGAATTTTCACTGGCCATTTGCCCATGTGCTCATGGACGTCTCCCATCATTGACTGCCTTCTCTCAATAACCTCTCACTCTTTCTCATCAAGAGAAATTCAGTGTTGAAAGCTTTGGCCATTTATAGGGAGTGATTATAAGAAAAAGAGGGTCTGAGCATCGGGGTGAGGGTGGCTGATGAATAACCTCTAAAATGTTGACTTCCAATAGCGTTCTAGCCTTTGGCATTTTTATCAGAGTTAGGAGAGGGGTTTTAATAAAGAGGCTGTTGTTGAACAGTAATCCAAGACATAGCCATGTTTTCACTACTTCCTTCCTCTAAATCAAAATCTTTTTGTCTTGGATCCTACTCTGGGCTCTTTTTCCTGATAAAGAGTGAATAGGCCAACAGGTCAATCAGACACTGAATCACGGACTGTAAATCTGGGAGGAGGAAAGGGGATCAAAGACCAACCAATCTTCATCAAGCACCTGCTATTTTCCAGGAATTTTATTAAGTTACCCCTAAGGGATCTTACTTGCCTTCATCTTAGCCCCTAGTTTTATAATCAAGAAAACTGAGATTCTCCAAAGGAAGAGGGTAGTTCAACATTTTGTTGCAGTTTGTTGGTGTCAAAGCCAATACCAGAAACATTTCATTTTCTTGACTCAGCCTAGTGTTCTAATGGGCTTCATCCTCAAGAAAATCCCTAAAAAGGATACTCAGGGTATGATTTTCAGACAATGCAGTAGGGTAGCTTGGACAATTTAGGGAAGGGAGGGGAATAATTTGGTATGGTGTTGGTGAGCTGAAGAGCAGAGCAGACCTCGTCCAGATTTGTAAGAAAACTCCAGAAGCTTACTTACTGTGCCCATAATGGGAGAGTGTTTGGCTTTTTACAACATTTCTCTTCTGTGTAGTGCTAATGCTGGTACAGTTGGCTTTTGGCTCAAGGGGACACAGCTCATCTTCTCAGAGTAAGCAGTTAATGAAATTACATTTCTCCAAAATAGTTGTGTAATAGATTTGGATGGGCTACTCAAGTCTTCAGGCTTCCCTGAGGTAGTAGGCTTCCTATAATAAAATACCTTTAAGGCCAGTGGCCTCACTTAAACTTGGAGCATCAGTGAGGCTTTGCAGGGTCTCAAGAAACCAGGTCCTCCTCCAGGTGTTTCAACTCTCTAAGAGAGCATGTAGTCTACCAGCCAGAGTTGGCTCAGTGAAATGACTATTGTTTTTGGCCATCCATCAACAGCCAAAGGGGAAGCACTTGACCCAGGCCTGGCCAGTCAGAGACCCACCATTGATTCATTGACAGAATATGACCCATGCTGGACTAATTCTGAAGCTCTTTCTTCAAGTATAGGTAATACTCTACTATATGCAAAACTTGGCTTAAGTTAGTTTGAGCTGATCCTGTCATTCTCACTAAGAGTCCTGAAAAATACAGTAATGTCCTAGTTTAAAGCATAGAAAATGAACAAAGGTCAGCTGAACTTTATTTTCTTCTGGGCTGAGTTTTAAATTCTTCTACGGTCTCCATATATGCCAGGTCTATCAGTGGTAAAGACAAAGCTGTTGAAAATTGGAGTTCTCCCCTTGGTAATTGGTATAGCCTTGCCTCTTACAAAACAAAAGTACAAAACTGATTAGCCTTCAAAGCAAATAGAGAATAAAATTCAAATTTAAGTGGAAAAATGTCCCAGATCACATTTACTCAGCTCTGGCACTCTTGCTTATAATTATTAGTAGGATTTAGTATCTATCTATGTATCCATCTATCTATATATAAAACTTTTTAAGGGCAGGGATTATGTCCTGCTCATTTCTGTCATCCTCACAATGCCTAGGATAGTAAGAGCATCCTTCATCGAGTATCTTCTAAGCACTGCACTAGGTATCTTACATACATTCAGACATAATTTTAACAAAATCCTAAAAGCTGAACATTGTTATCCTCATTTTTCCATAAGGAAACTGAGGTTCTAGAAGGTTCTTAAAGTCATCCAACTAGTAAATATCAGGATCAGAATTTGAAATCAGGTCTTTCTAATTCTAAGCTTGTTACTCATGAAATTATACTGTACCGCACAGTGCTTAGCACAAAAATAGGTAAGCAATAAATTCTTGTTAAATTAAATTGAAAATCAGAGCAGTTTTGTGACTAGGTAGAAAATTGCAACCATAAAGCCAGTAGCTTCCAAAATAACATAAATTGCAGTCTAATTATTTCAGTTGTGTTAGTCTTATTTCTTCAACCAAAGGGAAAATGCTAAGGCATTGAATCCTTGATTTATATAACCTGGTATTTTCAAAAGAGTTTTTCATACACAGTAGGTATTCAGGAAATTTTTATTTAATTGAAGGGCTCTGAATGCAGCTGGGACTCTCACTGTTTAATGATACAATCCCTTTGCAAATACTATCCAGACTATGCTGGAGCATCATCAGTAATTAAACCCAGTAAAAAAGAATACAAAGTTCTGCTTAGCCCACTTCATCACTAAGAAGTAAGGTGCCAATCTTTAAAAAATCACGCAATTAATGGAGCTTTCAACACATCCTTGGGCATATAACAAACCTTCTCTGTCACATGCCTGCCAAGGCCTGTATTCTAACCTGGAGGCTATTGTTTCACTCACTGGGTTTGCCATTAAACATTGCTGACTTCATCAACTATTGAGAACTTGGGCTCAGGTCTCAACAGGTAGGAAGGCTTTGAACTTGTGCTGTAAACTCCATAACTTTCTGTATAGCACTGTAAACTCCATAACTTTCAGGCATTTCAACTTTCTGTCTGCAGGGGCTCAATTATTGATTCAAGTGGGATGTCTGGCAAAGACAGGAGGTAGGAGGAGGATGGAGAACTGCTGCCAAAACTGTTGGAATATTGGGAAGATCCAACCCCTTGGGAGGAGACAAGCTTACCATCTTGCCATCAACCAATTCAATCAATCTCTAACTTCCCAATGTATTGATTGGATAGCTGGGTGGCAAGAGGTAGGAGCAGTGGAGTAAAGGAAGTGAGAAATTAATATTAGGATGAATTGATGTCCATGCTATGTCTGCAGTCAAGGAAGAGAGTCTCGGAAAAGGCCTTCACCCAAGGAAAAGGAGGAAGAAGAGGAGGAAGAGGAGGAGAAGGAGGAGCAGGAAGAAGGAGAAGGAGGAACAGGAAGAAGAAGGAGGAGGAGGAGAAGAAGAAGAAGAAAGGAAGAAGAAAATAAAGCAGGAATTCCTCTTTGAATCTGAATTCTGTGACAATGATCTCCTGGTGAGATTGTCAGTGCCGAAGATGCAGTCCCAGAGGCAGTGGTCACGTGATCAAGCTTCAGAAGAGATTACAAGCAACCTGGGGACCTAGATCCTGCTTATCCACTCAGTAGCCAACTTGGGTTGTCACTTCACCTCTTTGGGCCTTGGTCTTTGTCTACTACATGAAAGAATAGGACAAAACCAGCTCTCTGCAAACCTTGTTTTTAAGGTTGCAGAACTGTATTTTGTGCAGAAACACAAACAAATTAAGTAAATAAAAGCTGAAGGGTTTTTGCAGAAGTAGGGATGGAGGGCTGACACTGCCCTGAGTTTGCCATCCTCGTATAACCCTCCAACCACCATTGCACAGGAGCACTTGAAGGGTTCCAAAGAGGAGTTTGAAAACTTGAAAGATTTATAATGGTCCTTCCAGCATTAATATTCTATGACCAGTGATCCATGTCTAGGTTCTCACAGCTCTTTGAGGAAGTGTCTGAGGGTGGTGTTTGGAAAAACCTGTACTCCTAGCCTTGACCCAGTGTAGAAATTAATTTCGCAGAGAAGTGGGTGGGGAAATCGGCCAGAAAAACAGATTTGTCTCCAATACTGGAGGAGGCAGTTCCAATCCTGCCCTGTAGACCCAGCACACAGACTATATACTGAGCATAATTTGTTTCTCACTGAGGATGCCTAATGGCATCATTCAGGGCCTAGCCTATGAGTATCTTAGAAAGAACGAATAAATTGCAATGAATTGATCCCAAAGGACATGAGCATTAGCCAAATGGGCTTACTATTTGTGACCAGTGAGAAGAAGCATCATTATGTGAAGTGATTTGGTTGAGTACGTAAGTGTGTACATGTATATGTGTGCAGACAGGGTCCGTATTTTATCACAATCACCTCTCTTCCACCTTGTAACTTTCTCCAAATATCTAACAAATTCCCCAAAATGCATCCTTGCAGAGCAGCTTAAGTCTCACGTCCCTCATGAACTCTTCTCTAGCCATTCTGATCTCTCTCCTGTAAACCCTGCAGTTACTAATCATTGTATGCCTAATCTCTCCAGCAATGTAATCTTGCAGTGCTGTTTAATTTTCCATCAGAGTCAGCCTCATCTCCCCAGCAAAATTAAACTTTCATGGAATCTGGGGAAGATCTGGTTTCTCTGTATCTCACAGTGCTGTGCACAGAGTAAATACTGCAGTATAATGGATAGAGCACAGTCTCTAAGAGGGACAGACCTGGCCCTGCCATTTTCTAGCTGCATGACTTTGATTTAGTTTAAATTATCCTTACCCACCTCATCTTAAAAATTCGGCATTAATAACTGCTTTACATGAGTCATGTCAAAGTAAAAGACAATGCACACAAAGTGACTGGGACAGTGCCTGGCAGGTAGCTTCTGTTATTATTACCCATGAGTCAATGCATTTATAGTGACATCTAAGTAATACCATGAGGATTCAGAGGAAAAAAGCTGAGAAGGACATGAGTTTTGTGGCTGGTTTTCCTGAAACGAATCTTTATTCTCTTCTTTGTGAAAAGTGGACTTCCAGGTATGAGACAAAAGGTAGGAAGGATGTAATGTGATTAATCAGAAGAACCTGGAAAGATATATCTTAGACGGGACTGGAAAAGAGATCCAGTCTGAAGGCTTGTCTAGAAAACACAGGGTGTGGCTGAGATATACCCTGAGGAGGAAGGATAGCTTTGAAATAGTGCATACAAATTAGCAGGAGTTCTTGAATACCAGAAGTTTGTTGCAGATCTGGAAGGTGATGGAGGAACCATGATGTCTACGAAAGCTAATGACGTAGCAGGTTTATCTAATGTTAAGTCAGAAAGCATGTTAAGAGTCATCTAATCCAATCTTGCTTCCTTGCTTCCTGGACCCCAGTCCCTCCTTCCCTCCCAGTGAGTGTAGCTATAGCATTCAAAGCTAAGCAGATGCTGGCTCTAGAGGTTTCATACAGTCTAAAGTCATACTGTTATGGATCCAGGATTGATAAAACTCATGGTCTTTTCCTGCCAATCCCTTCAGCCACTGGGCCAGGAAACTACCAAAGTTCTAAATGATTTGACGTGACAGGGCTTAGGCTTGAATTGGATTTTCAGTAATAACGGCAGTAGTTGTGGTCATCACTGCTGTGAGCCCTGCTGACTCAGAAGGCTGGAGTTCAGCTACATTGCTGATTTCTAGACATGCAAGAGGTCTATCTCTTGAGACAATCATAGAGAAACTTTGCTTCCTTGTAGCCACATGAAGTTGGTAATTGCAATAATTTGTACCATGAAAGTGATCCACAGATTAATTTAGAAGGGCAGCATCACTGGTTCCTAGAGTGAGGGCACAGAACTCAAGATCTAGAGATCCCAGAAATTAGGAAATCCACTGTATGTGTGTGGTTGCGGGAGATGAGCCATCAGTCAGGGAATAAACTGCAAGTTGTTACAAAAGAGGTATGTGCCTCTGAGTTGTCTGTCCACAGCAGTATTTGGGTGGAAGTGGGGAAACCAGCCAACAAACGTGTAAAGAAATGCTAAGCTTCATTCATGACTACAGAAACGCAAATTAAAACAACACTGAGATACAATTTTCTTCACCTATCAGATTGGCAAAAATCTTAAATTTGTTGGCAAGGATGTGGGCCGAAAGTCATTTTCATATACTTTCCATGAAGTGTCAATTGATGCAACCTTCTGGAAGATAATTTAGTATTATCTATCATAAGTAAGCAGGCTATACATCCATTCAGCTGGTGACTTTTCTGCTAAGAAAGACTCTATGGTAAGGTTATATTTATAAGCATCTGTCAATATATATGTATGAGGGCAGTCTTGCTTGTAGTTTATAAGAGAATAATAAATAGAATCAACCCAAATATCTAACAACAGGGAACTGGTTAAATAAATTATAGGGCATCCATAATAATAGATACTTGAGTCAAAGAGACAGAGCTGAGAGTCAGCGGAGAGCAAAGCAGCTAGAGTTCACAGCACAGATCGTAGGAGAGTAGAGAGTTATGCAGAGAGAGAACTCAGGAAATCAGCAGAAGTTCCCCCTCAGCTATTCAGCAGAGTACTGATCAGCTCATGTGGGTGAAGAAACTACCATCCCAAAGGGAAAGAGTAAACAGCAGACACACAGGGCTAGGGAGAGTGCCTGTTACCACCAACTAGACTAGAAAACCTCATAAGTCACAGGACATTGGGTAGAGTATTCAGGAAGGGGCTTGCAGTAGTGGGAAGTATTTAGCCTTAGACTAAACACGGCTCTGGTCCTACCAAACAATCTTAAAAGGAAGGATGGATCAAAGGTCCAAGTAATTCAACCATGTCCCAGAAAAAAGTTCAAAAACATTTATAGAAATACAAAATATGCAACACTCATCAAGGTAAAGTTACAATGTCTGGTATTTAATCAAAGCTTACCAGGCAAGCAAAGATGAAGGAAAATACAACCCATAATAAGGAGAAAAATCAATCAACCGCGAAAGACCCAGAACTGAAACAGAGGTGAGAATTAGCAGATAAGAACTTTAAAAGTTATTATAATTGCCTTTTGTATGTTCAAGATGTTAAAGACATTAAAAATATAAAAAAGAACCAAATCAAACTTTAGAGATGTAAACAGGATGTGGAGCAACTGGAACTCTCATACACTACTAGCAGAAATGTAGAGTGGAATACTACTTTGGAAGGCAGTTTGGCAATATCTTAAGAAGTTAAACAAATACTTAACTATATATTCCAACTCTTCTACTCCTAGGTACTTACTGACATATATCCATTTAAAGTTTTGTACACAAATGTTCACAGCAACTTTATTTGTAATAATCAAAACCTAGAAACAATCCAAGCATCCATCAATGCATGAATAGATAAACTGACGTATCCATACAATGGTATACTGTCAACAGTAGAAAGGAATGAACTATTGATATATATTGCTGAATTTCAAAAGAATTATTCCAGGTGAAAGAACTAAAGAGAAAAGAGTACACAATGAATGATTCCATTTATATAAAACTCTAGACAGAAGAATGGTGACAGAAAGGATATCAGTGATTGCCTGTGGATGGGGAAAAGAGGCAAAGAGGGAGGAGAGGGAAAGACTGCAACGGGCACAAAGAAACTTTTGGAGAGTGATGGATATGTTCGTCATCTTGATCACAGTGATGCTTTTATGGGTGTATACATATTTTAAAGCTTATCAAATTGTATACTTTAAATTTACACAGTTTATCATATATCAATTATACTTTAATAAACCTATTAAAAATAAAAGAAAGAGGTGAGGCTATGTGTGGTAATATGGAAAGACCTTCAAAATATATTATTAACTGAAAAAATGCAAGGCAATGTTCCTTTGGGTCACTAGACTCATATCTAAAAAATATAATGGTATCTACATAAAATTTTTCTAGAAAGATGAAATGTAAATTTTTTTTTGTGTGTGAGGAAGATCAACCCTGTGCTAACATCTGCCAATCCTCCTCTTTTTTTTTTTGCTGAGGAAGACCGGCCCTGGGCTAACCTCCGTGCCCATCTTCCTTCACTTTATATGGGATGCCACCACAGCATGGCTTGCCAAGTGG
The DNA here is from genome assembly GCF_020826845.1 of Diceros bicornis minor. Taxonomy (NCBI): domain Eukaryota; kingdom Metazoa; phylum Chordata; class Mammalia; order Perissodactyla; family Rhinocerotidae; genus Diceros; species Diceros bicornis. The sequence continues at coordinate 38,565,753 of NC_080746.1, forward strand.
TGTGTCGGTGCTCGCGCAGGATCGGAACCAGCAAACCCCGGGCTGCCACAGCAGAGAACGCGAACTTAATCGCTTGCGCCACCGGGCAGGCCCCTAAAATGTAAATTGTTGAAAGTGATTATCTTAGGGGGATGACCTAGTGAAAAAAGGAAGTCTTCGTCTTTTTTTTCTAATCATTTTTGAAATATTTAAATTGTCTTACAATATGTATACATTTTATTTAAAGTAAATGTTAAGGGGGCCGGCCCCATGGCTTAGTGGTTAAGTTCGTGCGCTCTGCTGCTGGCGGCCCGGGTTCGGGTCCCAGGCGCGCACCTGCGCACCGCTTCTCCAGCCATGCTGAGGCTGCGTCCCGCATGCAGCAACTAGAAGGATGTGCAACTATGACATACGACTATCTACTGGGGCTTTGGGGAAATAAATAAATAAAATCTTAAAAAAAAAAAATCTTGTTTAAAAAATAAATAAATAAATAAAGTAAATGTTAGCCAGGGTTTCACAAGGGGTAGAATTAAGAAACACTTTTGTTTTCTTTTCATTTTTCTGTATTGAAATGTTTATTTTTGAAAAAACAAAGGTAGAGACTCTTTTGGAAACAGTTTGGCAGTTTCTTAAAAAGATATACTTACAATAAAATTCATCAATTTCACACCTATGAATCTACCCGAGAGATTAAAAAACATGTCTACACAATAGCATACATGTGAATATTCGTAACAGTACAATTCATTATAGTGAAAAATATCCATCAGCTGGTGAATGGATAAACAAAATATGACCTATCCATGCAATGGAATACTATTCCACGATTAAAAGGAACAAACTGCTAATCCATGCTGTACTACGTACATGTTGTAGTACAACATAAATGAACCTCAAAAACATGATGTTAAGTTAAGGAAGGCTGAAGCAGAAGACTACATATTGTGTGATTTCATTTATATGAAATTCTAGAAACGGCAAATTTATAGAGACAGAATGCAGATCAGTGGTTGCCTAAAACAGGAGATAGAAACAGGGAGTAACTATAAACAGGCACAATAGGAACTTTTTCAGATGATGGGTATGTTCTAAAATTGGTGATAATTGCACGACTCTATGAATTTACTAAAGTCATTGAGTTGTAGACTTACAATGGCTGGGTTTTATGGTATGTAAAGAGTATATCTTGATAAAAGCAACAATTGTGAAACCAGGAATAGAGTCAGTTGCTGCAGAAGATGCCTGCTTTTCCCATCCAAGCAGATGGAACTATGTATAAATGCTAAAATGCAGTAGGACCTTGATGTTCTTGTGGCTGAAGTCAGTGGTTCTAGGATTGCAACACGTGGATAGGGCTGCTCCAGACTGTCAAGTGAGTCTTCTTTGGGTGAATCGTTCTTCCATTTCAAATGCTGCACAGAAAGGTCTGGCGCGTGTCCAGTATAAGCACAGATAGCCCAGAGTGGTAGCGCATAGCAGTGAAGAAGGCGGGCTGTGGAGTCAGACAGGTCTGGCTGCAGTCCCAGCTTTATCACTCCCTGCCTAGTAGGGTTCTTGTGAGGCTGAAGTGAGATGATGTACGTCGTATGCATGGCACATAGTAGGATCACAAAGTAAGATCTTCAATCTGTATGTCCTCAAAGCAGTGTTGATTGTGCTGCCTCATCCACACTCTTTTGCTGGGTCCTTCTATTACCAGGTCGCTAGCAAGTTGATGGGAGCTAACAAGGCGAGATAGCAAAGATGTCTGCCCTGCCTTAAAGCAGGCCTGTTTCAGCAGGATCTTCTCACCGTGTTATGTGCTTTAGGCCAGGGATTCTAAGACTTCTGGTTTGTAAGACTTCATGGATCAATAAACGGTTAAAGATAACTTGGAGACTAAAAATACTGTCCACATTTTTTTATTAAACTTTTTACTTTGAAATAATTGTAGATTCACATGTAGTTGTAAGAAATAATATAAAGAGATTCCATGTACCCTCTGTCTAGTTTCCTTCAATGATAACATCTTGAAAACTATAGTACTTTTTTACGTTAAAGTCAGTGATCCATTTTGAGCTAACTTTTTAATAAGATGTGAGGTTTAGATCAAGGTTCATTTTTTTCCCTTTGGATGTCCAATGGCCTCAGCACCATTGGTGAAAAATCTTTCCTTCCTCCACTGAATTGCTTTTGCACCTTTTGCACCTTTGTCAAAAACCAGTTAAGAATATTTGTGTGGGTAACATTCTGGCTTCTCTATTCTGTTCCATTAATCTATGTGTCTATCCCTCCATCAATACCACACTGTTTTGATTATTGTATATATTAAGCCTTAATATTAGGTAGAGTGATTCCTCCTACCATTTTTTTTCCAAGGTTTTTTTAGCTATTCTAAGGTGTGTGCCTTTCTGTATAAATTTTAGAATAAGCTTGTCTATATCAACAAAAACTTTGCTGTGATTTTTATAGGAATTACATTTAACCTATAAATCCACTTAGGGAGAATTGATATCTTTACTACGTTGAGTCTTCCAATCCATGAATACCATATGTCTCTCCATTTATTTAGGTCTTCTTTGACTTCTTCAATCAGTATGTTGTAATTTCAGCATACAGATCCTGTATGGACAGTTTTAAGTTTTTACCTAAAGTATTTCATTTTCTTTGGGGCAATAATAAATGGTATTAGGTTTTTAGTTTCAGTTTCCCCATTTTCATTGTTAGTATATAGAATGTAGAAATGTGATTGATTTTTCTTGTTGATCTTGTATCCTATGATCTTGCTGAACTCAATCATTAGTTCTAGAGTTACTTAGGATTTTCTACATAGTCATTTGTCATTTTCTCATGTTATTTATAAATAAAGACAGTTTTATTTCTTCTCTTCCAATCTTAATGTGCTTTATTGCATTTTCTTGCCTTATTGCTCCGGCTAGAACTTTAGTATTATGTTGAATAAAAGAGACGAGCGGCTTCCTTGCTTTGTTCTTGATCTTAGGTAAAAAGCGTTTAATATTTCACCATTTTGTATGATATTAGCTCTAGGTCTTTTTGTAGACACATTTTATCAAGTTGAGGTAGTTCTCTCTATTCCTAACTTACTGTGAGTTTTTACCATGAATGGCTATTGGATTTTGGAAAATGTTTTTTCTGTGTCAATTGATAGGGTCATATGATTCTTCTTCTTTAACCTACTGATATGGTAGATCACATTGATTGATTTTTGAAGGCTGAACCTCTCTTGCATACCTGGAATAAATTCCACTCAGTCAGAAGTATATAATTCTTTTTATGCATTATTGGATTCAATTTGCTAATACTTTCTTGAGGAATTTTGCAACTAAGTTCAGGAGAGATATTGGTCTGCAGTTTACTTTTTTGTGTACTATCTTTGTCTGACTTTGGTATCAAGGTAATACTGGTCTCATAAAATGAATTGAGAGGTATTCTTTCCTTCTATTTTCTAGAATAGATTGTTAAAATTGATGTTAATTCTTCTTTAAATATTTGGTAAAATTCTCCGGTGATGCCATCTGAGGCTGAGGATTTCTTTTGAGCAGATTTTTAATTAAAAATTCAATTTCTTTAATGGTTATAAAACTAATCAGGTTATCTACTTCATCTTGGTTGAGTTTTAGTAGTTTGTAGATATTGAAAAATTGCACCATTTCTTCTAAGTTGTTGAACTTATGAGCATAAATTTGTTCATAATATTCCCTTATTATCCTTTCAACGGAGATGGCTACAGGATCTATAGCAATAGCCTGTGTTTCATTTCTGATAACAGTCATTTGTGTCTTCTCTCTTTTTAAAGATGATCCATTTGTTAATTTTATTGATATTTTTGAAGAATCAGCTTTTGGTTTCATTGATTTTTTTCTATTGTTTTCGTGTTTTCGATTTCGTTGATTTTTTGCCCTTTTGAAAAAAGGTTTTTTCTTCCCTTCTGCTTGCTTTGGATTTATTTTACTCTTCTTTTTCTGGTTTTTTAAAGTAGGAACTTAGATTATTGATTTGAGACATTTCATCTTTTTTACTATAAACATTTTAATGCTATAAATGTCCCTCTCAGCACTGCTTAAGCAACATTCCACAAATTCTGATACATTGCATTTTCATTTTCATTCAGTTTTAGGTACTTCTTTCTTTTCTTTGAGATTTTCCTTTTGACCTATGGATTGTTTAAAAGTGTGTTGTTATATTCCAAATGTTTGAAGATTTTCCTGTTGTCTTTCTGTTATTGATTTCTAGTTTGATTCCATTATGGTGGCAGAAGAAGTTCTATGTGGTTTCAATTATTTTAAAATTGTTAGATTTATTTTATGATGCAGAATATAGTCTATCTTGGTGAATGTTCCATAGCCACTTGAAAAAAATATGTATTTGCTGTCATTTGGTGTATGTTCTATAAATGTTAATTAGATCCTATTGGTTGATGGTGTTGTTCAGTTCTTCTATATCTTTCCTAATTTTCTCTCTAATAGTTCTATCAATTACTGAGAGTGGAATGTTGAAATTCCTAACTATAATTGTGGATTTGTCTATTTCTCTTTTCAGCTATATCAATTTTTGTTTCACGTATTTTGAAGCTCTGTTATTTTGGGCATACATTTAGGATTACTATATCTTCTTGGTGGATTGATCCCTTTATCATTATGTAATGTCTCTCTTTGTTCCCAGCAATTTTTTGTTTGCTCTAAAGTCTACTTTATCTGATATTGTTATAGCCACTCAAGATTTTTTAATTAATGTTAGCATGATACATCTTTTTCCATTCTTTTACTTTCAACCCACCTATGCTGCTATGTTTTAAGTGAATTTATTATAAAAAGCACATAGGTGATTTTTTTTCTCTGCTGATATCTGTCTTTTAATTTGTGTATTTGGACCATTTACATTTAAAATAACTATTTAATTATTGATATGTTAGGGCTTAAATCTGCCATTTTACTATTTGTTTTCTTTCCCTTTGTTTATCATTCTTCTCTTTCTCTTTTCTTGCCTTTCTTTGGGTTACTTGAACATTTATTAGTATTCCATAATGATTTATTTATATTATTTGTTGGCATATTGTTTTCAATAGTTTTTCTTGGTTATTTTAGGTATTACTATGTACACATATAACTTATCACAGTTTACTGCTAGTATCTATGTTTTACTACTTCCAGTAAAATATTGAAACTTTACTTTCATTTAGATCTCTACCCTCCCCACATTTTAAACTCACATTCTCACCTCTTTCCTCAACATATACTGAGCAGTGTACAGATGCTGTTATGACTTTTGTTTCAACCACCAAGTATGATATACGAAACTTGTAAGGAGAAAGATAGTTTATTATATTTACCCCTATTTTTCCCATTCCATTGTTCTTTTTTCTTTCTAAAGTTCTAAGCCTTCTTCTGTTATCATTTCCTTTCTGTTGGAAGAACTTCCTTCAGCCATTCTTTAAGTGTAGAGCTGCTAGTGACAAATCCTCTTAGTTTTCCTTTGCCTGAGATTGTCTATTTCCCCTTCATGCCTGAAGGATAGTTTCACCAGATACAAAGTTGCAGTTGGCAGTTCTTTTCTTTCAGTTCTTGAAAAATGTCATGCTACTTTTTTCTGAATGAGAAACCCCCTATCATTCAGTTTGGTATTTCCGTATAGATAAGTGTCATTCGTTGGTTGTCTTAAGATTTTTTTCTTTGTCTTTAATTTTCAAAACATTTGTGATATGTCTTGGCATGGATCTCTTTGGGTTTATCTTATCAGGGGTTTTCTCAGTTTCTTGAATCTGTAGCTTTATGCCTTTTTCCAAATTTGAAACTTTCAGCCATTATTTCTCTGAATGTTTTTTCAGTCCCACATACTTGCTCTCTCATTCTGAGATTCTGATGATACGAATGTTAGCTATTTTGTTGTCCCATAGGACCCCAAGGCTCTGTTAATCTTTTTTCAATCTATTTTCTCTCTGTTGTTGAGATTGAGTAAATTCTATTGATCTGTCCTCAAATTCGCAGATTCTCTCTTCTCCACAATACTATTGAGCCCAAACAGTGAGGTTTCTGTTTTGGTTATTATATTTTTCAGTTCTATAATTTCCATTTGATTTTTTAAAATAATTTTTCTTTTTTTTTTGGCTATTTTCCTAATTTTCATTTTTTTCAAGAGGATTTGTAATTACTTATTGAAGCACTTTTATGGTGGCTGCTTTAAAATATTTGTCAGATAGTTCCAGTATCTGATTCATCTCAATGTTGACATTAGTTGATTGTCTTTTCTCATTCATGATGTGATTTTTCTGGTTCTTGGTATGACAAACGGTTATTAGCTGTATTCTGGACATTTTATTTTATTTTATTATTACTTTTTTGTGTGTGTGATGGAGATCGGCCCTGAGCTAACATCTGCCAATCCTCCTCTTTTTGCTGAGGAAGACTGGCCCTGGGCTAACATCCATGCCCATCTTCCTCCACTTTATATGAGACGCTGCCACAGCATGGCTTGCCAAGCAGTGCATCGGTGTGCGCGCGGGATCCGAACTGGCGAACCCTGGGCCGCCGCAGCGGAGTGTGCGCAGTTAACCGCTTGCCCCACCAGACCAGCCCCTGGACATTTCAGATACCTTATTAGAGGATTCTTGATCCTATTTAAATATTCCATTTTAGTGAGCGGTCACTCTGTTTGATAGTGTGTAGATTGTGGCCTACTTTTGTGGGCTATAGTTCCAATGACAATTTAGTTTTTCAAGCCCTTGCAATGCTATTCTGGACTGCTTTGTTCTTCTGAATCTGCTTGAGCTTCCATTGGATCCCTGCTGATGCCACCTGTAGGGCCAGAAAGTGCTTTCCTAGACCATCTGATGGCATTAGGTGGAGGCTAGGGGATACCAGGCCCATGGTACGGAGAGCATTTCCCTGGTCTGTTCTCCAGCCACACAGTACCAGTGCTCTGCTGATGCCACCAGGAGAGGAGAGAGCTTACCTGGATCTTCTCCTGCCACTGGGTGGTGGGCCAGGAACCACCAGGTCTGGATAGCTCTTTGCTACTCAGTGAGGGCCAAGAGACCCCAGGCCTGTTGGAGCGTGGTGTGGGTCATGGGAGGAGTCCTCTGCCCCCAGCTCTGCCACCACAGTGTGTGGATCTCCCTGCTAAGTCCCTATTGGGTCTCCTCTTTTCTAGTCCTTTGGCCAGAGAGAGCAGGCTTTTCTTGTTTTGTTTTGCATTTTTTGTTTATGCCCGTTGACTGTTTCAGGTTCAGGCCTCTCAGGCACCCTGTCCAAGATATATGAGAGAGAAAAGGGAAATCCAGAGAACTCATTGCAGTGACCTTCTTCAAGTCTCAAGATCCCCACCCAGTCTACCTTCTTTCCACTTTTCAGAATCCTTTCATGGTTGTATGTTCAACAATTTCCTAGGTATTTAGCTGTTTTTAGAGGATAGTAGCAGGGAAAATTGAGCCCAACATTTTATTATTGAAAAATGAGTGTAATTTCTTTAATAGGTCGAAGAAAAACCCTCCTACCTCACATTATTAACATTTCACAAAAGAAGGTACATTTAACACCTAAAAAAGTTGAAAGGGCACAATCTCAGATATAAAGTGCATCTTTTAAATTGAATGAATTTAACTTCATGAAAATCTCACCATATTGTTTTTATTTTTCTTCCTTCTCCTTGGACCTCTGAATATTTCATTACCCATTTACACGCATCAGCAGCACAGCGTTGGGGATCAATGTCACAGTTACTGGCTTGACTTGAAAGCAGCAGTGCAGTGGAGAAGAATGAACCTAGGTTTGGAATCCAAAGTCATGGGTTCAAATCCTGAATCCCCTTCCTGCCTGGTGGGGGACCTCAGCTTAAGTCATTAGCAGAGCAGTGGAAAGGCCTGGGCTTTGATGTCCACAGACCTAGAAATCCCAACTCTGTTACTTAGTAGCTGACTAACCTTAAACAAGTTATTAAACTTCTCAGTGCCTGTTATCTCATCAGCAACAGGGAATAGCATGAGTGCCAAGGAGGAGTAAACGGGGGAAGGCACATAAACCCCTTAGCGTGCTGTTTTACACAGGACATAGTAAACACTTGACAGTTGGTAGCTCTCTCCAGGAGTGCATAAACACATATGGACACCAATCCTTACTTCTTAGGAGGATTGTGAGGATTTAATGAGATGATATATAAAAGCAACTTATAGCACCTGGGACATTGTAAGCATTTAAATAACTCGAAGTTCTCTTTCCCCACACCTTACCTCAGGTTATAAATTTGTAAACTAGGTACAGCAAGGCCTACCACACAGAGTTGACACAAGGATTGGATGTAACAATATACATGAAAGTGCTTTGTAATCTGGGGCACATTGTCCAAATGTCAGTTACTGTTACAGTGATGGGCCCTGCCCATGTTTATATATTTGCACAGGCCTCTCAGAGTATCTGAAAAATTATTATAATGATAAATAGTCACCTCATGGAGCAAATTAGCCCAGGCTTAGGGCTAAGGCTGAAGACAGAAAGAAATAGTTCTGGGAACCAGAAAACAAAATTAACAAATATATAAGTGCAATCCAGAGTATTTGGCCAGCATCCTCTCTGCCCTAGATCCTCATGCATTGTTTCAATGTGAGAAATGTTTGTGGGAAGCCACAGATCTTTGCAGGCTGATAGAGTCAGAAAAGAAAATAATATGCACAATATAAAAACTTAGCAGCACTCGCTGTCACTCCTCTGAGTCTTCTCTGAAGCAGACACTCCTCGCCCAGCAATGTTGGGGTTTGGCTCACGCTCTCTGGAGCTACACTAACTCTTTGGGATATGTCAGGACAGCTGTCCTAGTTAAAAGGACCTAGAATGTGACTTCTCAAAGGCCTGATCATGCCGGATCTTGTCCTCCTCCCCAAAGTAGCTTTTTAGAAGGCATGAGAGGATGAAAGAGAAGGAGTAAAGAAGAATAGGCAGCAAAGAGGATGAGAAGAGCAGCAGAAGGAAAGAGCAAGAGGATAAAAGGTGCATCTTCAGAAGATACCCAGTCGTGTTGGGATAGTTTGGTGGGCAGAGTCTGGAAGGAGGGAGACCACTTAACTGTTACTGCAGCAATTCACGGAGACACTTCTTTCAGCTTCAAGGTACAGAACAGGGCTGTCATTTGCTGCTGACCCTGGCCTCCAGCATTAGCTGGTTAGACGTATGGCCACAGTGTCTTAGAAAGTATTGCTTGTGGAGTCTCATAAGCAATAACTCATTTTGATTGAGGACCTGTCATGCCCCTGGTTTTATGATAGACACAGCTGGAGGAAAGGAGTTGAGGAGAAATTCAAGTCCTCACCTTCAAATACTTACCATGTCCCAAGGGAAGTGGCCTTAGCTGTGAAAAGGCAGCCAACTTGATCAGTAATCTTCACCCAGTGCAGAAGTATATGTACAAAGGAGCTTCCAAATGGGTACGAACACTTCGTACTGGTGGCTGGGAGGTGACTTCTGGTAGGAGTGGACAGAGAAGGATGTCCTAGGAGAGAGGATGGCAAAATCAGAGGCCAAAAAACAGAAAAGCTCCAGGTGTGCTCTGGAGATGGTGGGTAGAACAGTTTTCAGGGAATGAAGGTTTTGTGTTAAAAAAAGAAAAAATCCTGAGATATAGGAAAAACGGGATGAGAGAGGATCTTCAATGTAGAAACTAAGGATTTGAGATTATATACCATTGGCAGGAAAGAACGCTGAAGGGACCGGGGCAGGAGTGATGAGTTCCGAACACAATTTTAGGAAGATTTCTCTACAGTGGGTATTATAAGAATGGAGACTGGAGGAAAGGGGACTGCATAAGCTATTGTTGCAGGTATTTTAAAACAAGAGCCTGAAACCAACATGGTGCCAGAAAGGGTAGGTAGGATACAAGATATATGGTGAAAGAAGAAATGCCAGGACTTGACAGTTGGACACGAGGATAAGAAAGGAAGAGATAGCAGGTTTTAGAATTGGATGACTGGAAGTTGAATGGAGATGACTGGGCAGAAGTGGTAAAAATCAACTGTGGACTAGGGGAAAGAGTGTGCAGGAGCTTTAGAGCTCAAATACCAAACCTGCTTCTTTCTACCTGTGGGAAAGTGCGCAAGGTATTTATGCTTCCTGAATTTCTATTTGCTCCTATATAAAGTAACCATCAAAGAATGTACCTCTAAGGGATATTATGAGGATTAAGTGAGAGAATAAACATAAACTATCTGGCAGAGTGGCCAGTCCATTGCAGATGCTCAATAACTTGGGGTTCCCTTTGCCCTCTTTCCTCTCCTCCAGCCCCAGGAAGTAGCAGGCACCATACCCTCATCTGTAACTTCTCCCAGCTCCTGTGAGGGTTCTAAGCAGTGGAAGAGGGCTCAGCAGTTCTGGTGACTTGAATTCTGCAGAGTGAACCAGAGAACTGGAGAAAATGTCACTCATTCACTTTATGAGTCCAGATTTAAGTGAAATATTTTATTCATCTGCCTCTTGTTTGAAAATGGCCCTTGACTGAAAAATCCAGTCACACATATTTCATCAGTGGAGCTTAGACCTACTGGGAGCCAGAAATTTCAGGCTAATGGATCCCTAGGCTCTCTAACATCAGAGGCTAACAGAAAGAAAATTTCCCCAGATTGGTTACTAATAAGTTAAAAAAAAAAAAAAAGAAAGAAAAAGTAATATTGCAAGTCTTCTAGATCTCACAGATCATGAGAGCAGATGGACGAATCTGGACTTGAAATCCAATGCGTAGACGAGAGCTGTCAGGCAGGTGTGGACAAGGCAAACTTCAAACAGCAAGAGAGGAAAAAAGAGATAAAACCAAGTGAGCCTGCAGGCCTGCAGGCCCTGGGGACCTCGTGTGCAAGTGAGGGCCACCTGACCGTCCTTTCTGGGAGGAGAGGCTGACCCAGGTCAGTGGGAGACTGACTGAGCAAAGTTCTAGGGCAGCTTTGTCATCAGTTTCAGGTTCTAACAGAGGAGTCAGCACTATGATTGCCTGGATGCTCCCTGCATGGAAGGGACCTGGTGCAGGAGGAGGCAGGACCAGCCTGGTTGCAGGAGGACAGTATTCTCCTGCCTCACAGGCCCAACACTGGGAGGGGACACTGCTATGGAACCACTGAGAGCTCGTGGAGAGAAACCTTGCTGGAGGAGAAGGAAGGGCATTGATAATGCCCAGATAGAACAGGGAATCTCAGCCTGAGGGCCAGAGCAGCTTTCTATCCACCTTCCCCGCTGATAGCAGATTGGAGGCACCAGCCCGGCAGTACAGTAAAGCCACTGGACAGCAAGTTCCCTGTGGGCATGTGTTGCTGCTCTCTGACTCCTGGAAAACAACAGAGATTAGTTCAACACATCAGGTTCCCTGGGAACTGGCCAGCTCACACCTCCAGCCTCAGATCTGTAACAAGTAACATGCTTGGGATCTATGTGCTAGGCACTCTTCTACATAGGTGTATAGGTATATTATGGGATTTTGTCACCACAAAGCCACTTTGAGGTAGGTACTACATTCTCCCCACTTTGTAGATGAGGAAACTGAGGCACAGAAAGGTTACAAGCCTGGTCACGGACACAAAACTAGAAAGTAGAGAGGATTGGATTCAAATCCATGCAGAGTCTGGGCTCTTGACTGCCCACTAGATAGCCTCCCAGGAAGCCCTCTCTGAGCCCTGCTTCCCTGCTCCCCACCCATGGGCTGGGAGGCCCTGCCTCTGTGCTTCATGGCACTTGTCACACTGAGCTATGATTGCTTAACTGTCCCCCACTAGACTGTATGCCCCATAAGGCAGAGACGAGGTCTCTTGCTCATTCCTGTGTCCCAGTGCTTAGAACAGCATTGTTATGGCCACGAAAATGCACCAAGCACCTCTGAGTTCTCCTACTGTGGGCGTATAATTGGCGGATGACCTCCTATCCCCCTCTGGTCACATCCATCACCGTGTAACTGCTTCCTACGGGCTGTGCTTCCCACGGGCTGCCCCCAACCAACTGCTGTGTGCCACAGGGATATTAAGGCAGCCCATTCCTGAGAGATGCAGGACTTCTTGTTGACCTCACCAAAATTTTCTTAGAACTACACTGCAGTCTAAGACCTTCCTTCCTCCCTTCTCTCCTTTCTCCTTCACAAGGATCAGACCTGCATCACAGTCTGACAGCTGTCCTAGCCTCCTCCAGATCCATCCCCATTTTCCCTCATAGTTATTTCCTGTGATAAATGTCTTCAATATCTAATCCTGGCTTGGTGACTGCTTCTTGGAAGACCTAGACTAATGCAAGTGGTACAAAGAGTGGGGTGCTATCCTTCAGCATGCAGTGTATGCATTAAATCAGAAACTCTATATGATACTGTGACCCTAGTAGGAAGAAGCACGGGTCTGGGAACTAAGGGGTGGAAATAAGATGACCCATTCATTATCATTTCCAATAATCCACTTGGGGATTTTGTCTTTCCCATCATGCAACTCTGGGCTCTGCAGAATTGGAGGTCCTGGTCTCCAAAGGGAGCACACTCTTGCCAGCAGACACAACAAGGGTCTCATTGAACTACAAGCTTCAACTGCCACCAGACTATTTTTGGACTCCTTGCATCTAGGGACCAGCAGAAGAGGAGTCCTCATATTGATAGGGTTAATTAACCCTGATCAGCGGGAGGAGAAAGGGCTGGTTACATAATGGGGAAAAGGAGGAATATGTGTGCAATCCATGTCATCCACTGTGGTCTAAGAGATACAAATGTGCAGAGATTGTGGAAAAAGAAGATTGGGAGGAAGGAGCAATCTATGGTTCTTCTCTATTGCAACGTCAGCACCGTTGGGCAGACAGGATGACTCTGTACTGGGGTCAGCTATTCCTTAAGGTCACAGTAAATCTATTCTTGGAGGAGAGATAGTGTGTCTTACATAAAATGCCTGGCATACATGTGATCAGTAAATACTGGTTGAATGAATGAATGCTTCAAGAATTGTGTATTTTCCTCTTTTTAAAGGCTACCCAACATGTTCAGAAACCAGCTGAGTTTCAGAGAAAACTATAATGTTTATCAACATCCAACCATCTGAGATTTGTTGTTTCATGCTGGATTTGGGGTTGAGCTGATTACTGCTAGGGACTGCAGTCCCTCACCTTACACTAGAGGAAGAGCGGGGCCGTGGATTGGCCAGAGGAAGCCAATCTCTGAACTTGCCTTTCTCAGGAAAGCTTAGCTGACCCCTTAGCTCATGATGCAGACAACAGGAAGAGTCTTTCAGTCACTCTTTATGCCAAGGACACAGCCCCATCAATTCAAGTGAATTTCTCATACCTTTATAAACACATTATAGCATGCTTGTTAAAAGCCTTGGCTTTATACCCAGATAGGCTGATTTGAGAAGCTCACAGGGAACTCCATTGGCTTTCCACTTTCTCGCTCCTCCTGTTCCTGGATCCTTATGATTAGGACAGTAAGACTTTGGAAGTGGCAATGGAGAAGAGAGATAGTCCAATAAAGGGAACTGAGTTAACAAAGACCTAGAGGTACAAGGGAAAAGATCATGCTCAGAAAACTGCATAAATCATACAGTTTAAACACAAGGCAAATGAAGGAGTTTAGTGAAAAATGAACAGATAAAAGCCAAACTATAGAGAGTCTTGGTTGCCAGGCTAAGGAGTTTAAATTTTTATAGGAGGCTATAAATATTTCTGAATAGTGGAGAACTAGAGTCAGATAAGCATTCTAGAAAGCTCTCTCTGGAGCACAGTGGGTGAGGGACCAGAAGCAGGCGGAGCAGCCCGGTTTTTGCAAAAATCCAGAGGAGAGAGAACATCTAACCTTGAACAGAGCAACGGAAATAGAAAGTAGGAGACAGTTCGAGAAACATTTATCAATACAATTCAGCAGTGTGTGGCCCTAGGTGGTGATGTCATCGACTAAGATACAGAATAAATATGACAGCCCATGTTAAAACCTGGTTAAATCTCAACCTGACAGGCACATAGCAGGGGATTGTCACTCTTATTCTGATGTCATCTTCTTCCCAGGATCTTTCTCTAAAGGGACAGATGGTTTCTACCCCTAACAGCTTATTTTTCTTTCTATTTCCTTTTCTTACACTGAGCAGAAAAGTTGGAAAGAACTATACCTCTATCTTTCACCCATAGAAGTATCTGTGATTGCCAATTGTTCAATCAAAAAAAGTTACTACACTTTTAGCACACACTTCAAATAATTTATTTTATGCACGTTTATGTTCATTTTTCTACTCCTATTCAAGTTATTTTGTCACTACATGAGTTATGATTGCTCCTTGTTGTGTGATATTCATTGTATACTCACTTCTTCCCCCACTAGACTGTAAGGCCTTAATGGAAAGTGTTGTCCCTTACCTTCGTTCTATACACTTCTGGGCCTAGCACACTGCTGGCTCATGGGAAAGGCTAAGGAAACATCCAATTAATTGATAACTTGGCTCTGCCAAAAATCCTTAGCAGAAATGTATTTACTCTCATCCTCTCTGGACCTTTGAAAAGACTCATCTTAACATTAGTGCTCTAAAAAATGTCCATTCGCATTGGCAAATAATCTCTAGAGATAGGCAAGGTAGAAAGGAAACAATAGGCAATAGACATGTTGACCCTGTTTAGATGTTTAAACATCTTGCAATGCATTTGAACAAGAGAATCTATCTAAGACAAGAGGAAAGAAAAAAAGAAGCAAAATGGTAAGTTGGGAGCAGAAGGAATTAATTCTCTGGAGGAGTGGGAGTTTGAATAAAATCATGGAATCATAGGATCAGAGGATATTCCAACTGGAAGAAGCTGTAGGACCATCTCATCCAACACCTCATTTAACAGATAGGAAACCTGAGGAACTGGAACCAAGAAATTCTGGGTCTGGGAACCAGGAAGCATAAAGGAAACAGCTCAGATGTCAGAAGACTAAAGAAAGATCAGTTTTAAACTGATTTGGGATTTTTTATACCTATGGATATCATTTCTCATGTCCTCACGACTCAGCCTGGAATCCTCTCCTGAAATTTCTCTTCCTGGCAAACTCTTCCTCATCCTTCCAGCCCTATCTCAAATGCCAGCTTTTCTGTGCCACTTTCTCCATGTTCCCAGAGTTGGTCACTCTTCTTCTGGGCTCCCTGAGCGTAGTCCATATATCCATTATTCTCCTTATCATAGGTTATTATAGTTGTAGTTCACATGAGAGCACCTCCGTGAGAGTCTCAGAGGCAGAAATAGTGCCTTTTTAATCTATCCCTAGTGTCTGACACAATACTTGCTGGCTTCTCCATAAGTGTCAAACTAAAGAATGAATGAATGATTGAGCTGTTCAAAATTTGCTTTCTCCTCATGAACCATAAGATGTGGGAAGAGTATAAACTCATCTCGTGGGGTAGAGCAGAGGTGAGTAGCCCCACTCATGTTGAATAGAAAAGACTAGATTTTCTGGTAATATGTGAATCTGCAATCTGCCTACCTGTAAACTATTTATACTAGAAATTCCTTTTACTCTGGTGAAAAAATACTGTCACTCTTGATAACGATTATGCTATTTAAAATTGCTGCCTATCCCCGTGGTAAACTCTCTATCCCCTTTTTTTCTTCTTCCCTTTTTTTCCCGTAGTATTATCATCTTCAAACTTACTATCCACTGATTTATTGGGTTTACTGTTTATCCCCTCTCACTAGACTGTAAGCCACACGAGGCCAGATATTTTTGTCTATTTTGTTCACCTCCATATTGGGCACCTAGAACAGTCGCTGGCACATATTTAGCGCTCAATATTTATTGAATGAATGAATGATTGGATGAATGAATAAAGATCTAAACTCTTCAGCATGGTCTACATGTTGCCTCATGTTATCTCTGCCATCTCTCTTTATATCTCCACTTGCTTGCTCTTTTCCAGTGGTTCTCAACTGGGGGCCATTTTTCCCTCCAGATAATGTCTTGAGACATTTTTGGTTGTCACAACTCAGGGCAAGGGAGAGGAAGCTAATGGCATCTAGTAGGTGGAGGTCAAGGATGCTGATAAACATCTTGCAATGCACAAAACACCATCCCCCAACCACAAAAAATTATCCAGCCCAAAATGTCAATAGTGCCAAAATCGAGAAACCCTACTTTATTCAGTGCCCCATACCATCTGTCCCAACAACGTCGAATTACTTGTAGTTCCCCAGATACTCTCATTTTTTAAAGCTTGTATTGCATGGCACATGCTATTTGATCTACTTGAAATGCCCTTCCTATTTTGTTCATCTGATGAATGACCACCCATTTCTTCAAGCTTCAGCTGGAGTAGCACGTTTTTCTAGAAGCCACCCAGACCCCTCAAGGAAGAGCAAAGTGCTTCTTCTGTATTTCCTGGGCATCTTGTTCATTTCTCCCTTGTGCCATTTAACCACATTACTGCGGTTGTCATTTCCTCGTAATCTGTCTTTCTACCCTAAACTGTGAGCCACTGGAAAGCAGAGACTGTGATCACTCTCAGAATTCCCATTAATTAGCACAGATCCTGGAAAATAGAAGATGTTTAATAAGACCTTGTTGAATGAAATGAATGAATCCTTTGGGTGGTGAAGGCATCACAAAACCTTCCTCCAGGTGCCTGTGTCACAAATAATTCTCTCCCATCTCTAAACTACTATAAACTCTTATCATCTGTGTCACAAAATGTATGCATGATTACCTAGTATCCAGATTATTTTCCAATTGGTTCCCAGACAAATTATCTAGTAAGCTCTTGGAACACTCCGGATCATGGCTTCTTCTTGGTTCTCTCCTTCACAATAGTAGAATGTCATTGGCACTAAGGTAGAAATCCAGTAAGCTGCTTGATTTGCATTGACTAACTCCAACCAGAAAACATCAACAGAAGTAGTGGAAATTAATCTAGTTTAACTTTAGTCATGTAGAGAAACCTGTCAGGCAGCCTGACTCTGGACCTACCGCTTGGGGCCTGGCAGTCATTTCAAGTGTCTATGGCTATATCCATCTAGGCCACAAAAGGGTGGACTCCCAGCCACAGGGAATACCTTAGTCACTTCACTAGATCAGGTATGAAATGTTTTTCTCACATCAGCAGAATCAGTTTAAATATGGGCTCCTTACTTTGTTAAAATTCAATAAGAAAGGCTCAAATTGAGCTTCTGAATATAGCATAGCCCCCAATTTTGCATGAAATAAATGAAGCAATGAGCACTATCCTGATGTTTACAAGATATTCATTATTATAATTAACAGAAATATTCATTATTTGCCTCTGAACTAGGCACATGAATTTGCCAGCAACCAGAAGCAAGTAGTTAATAAATGTTGATAAACACACATATTCCATGCAAAACACCGTCTAGGGGCTGGGGAGAATGCCACTCAATTGAATCAGGTTGTATTTTAAAGTCAAGCTGCTTTTCAAGATATTACATTTCCAGCAGCAACCTGTTTATTCCCTAAGCAACCCACATGCCTCTGTGACAAGATAAACAGCTGGCTCTATTATTACTCATAATGCAATCACCCCACTTGGCCATGGCCTACTCATGTCTCATAATATTCTAGGATAACCTCTGGGGTTTAAATTTGTACATTATGTGGGCTGGTCTATTGAAGTGTGTTTAAATGTTCTAACTCTTGGTAAATGGTCCAGCTTGCTGAAAATCTCTGGTTAGGATTGCCTGATAATAATAATAACTGTTACCATTTACTAAACACTTGCTCTATGCCAAGCACCGTGTAAGGACTTTGAAGATGTGATCTCATTTAATCTTCACTTAGGTTTGAGGTTGCATTCTACTACTTAATAGCTATGCCACCTTGGGCAATTTATTAAACTTCTCTGAGCCTCAGTTTCCTCAACTGTGAAATAGGGATAAAAATGCTACTTTATAGGTTTCTTGTGAGGATTAAATGACATAATGAATGAATGTTGTCAGCACAGGTTCTGAACACCTTATAAATTACTTTTTCATTAACTACTATATAGGATAGAATGCAGGGGGTTTAGGTTGTGTTCCCTCAGCATGGAGCTTCAACAACACCCCTGAGGAAGAGAGTGCAGCAGGAATAGGTCGAGGGAGAAGTTGAATTGTAATTCAGTTGCAACAAAAGCCTCAGGTGTACCCTCAGGGTGCTCTAGAGCAGGGATAACCCTTCAGAGTTGCTGTGAATTGAGTCAAGTGGACAGTCATCCATCAACTGGCCATTGTATGCAGACTGCCCACAAGGAGGGCACATAACTTTGGGTGAGTCATCCCATTGTAATGTAATGTACCCATTACACAAAGGGTAATTCCTCACGAGACTGTGAGCAGTCAAAAGGCAACACTCCTGAGAGCTGGGGGAATGAGTGCTGCCCTGAAGGAGAAATCTGAGTGGCACACCACAGCCTCCACTGCAATTGAGTTTGGCAGAAACCTGGAGTGAAAGCAACATTAAATTTTATGCTTTAAAAATCATGGAAATGTTTATTAATCATGTTTGTAAAGTCCTTATGGTGAGGGGTGGATTCACTTTCTTTAATATATTAAAGTTACTAATTTTATTTACTGCTTGTTTTACGTGTTTTTAT
Source organism: Diceros bicornis minor (assembly GCF_020826845.1). Taxonomy (NCBI): domain Eukaryota; kingdom Metazoa; phylum Chordata; class Mammalia; order Perissodactyla; family Rhinocerotidae; genus Diceros; species Diceros bicornis. The sequence continues at coordinate 38,584,258 of NC_080746.1, forward strand.
AAATAATATTTTCTACATGAGGTGCCTTCAGGCTAGAGGGAGCTAAACTCTCAGTTTGACTGTGCTGTTCTATTTGTCCTATTTTCTCCTGTTCTGTTGCTTGGTGCCCTAGAAATTCCTCCTTGGGAAGCATTCATCCCTTTCTTTACAGACTGCCAAGCTGTCCTGCTAGGTGTCGTCTCTAATATTGGAAATGGATGTGTTGAAGAATTTCAGGAGGCTGGGTTTTGAGCAGGAAATGTGCCCTGGCCTTAATTTTTTTCTTTTTTTTTCAAATTAAAGTGTTTTTTTTCTTTTTTCTTTTTTTCTTTTTGTGAGGAAGATCTGCTCTGAGCTAACATCCACGCCAATCCACCTCTTTTTGGTGAGGAAGACTGGCCCTGGGCTAACATCCGTGCCATCTTTCTCCACTTTATATGGGACGCCGCCACAGCATGGCCTGACAAGCGGTGCATCGTGGGTGCCCGGGATCCGAACCCGGGCCGCCAGCAGCGGAACGCGCGCACTTAACTGTTACACAATGGGGCCGGCCCCCTGGCCTTAATTTGAGGTGCCGCCACACAGCCCACAGAGGATCACATTCCTCAGTGGAGTAGTGACATTTAGAGGATTTTCCATTTGGCTCATTAAGGTGGCTGATGTATTACCAACTTATTAGGAGAGCAAGTTTTACCACGTATGCTTCTTTTTCTAAACAGGATTTGGAGTGTGCATTGAGAAATCGGGGTGAAGGGGTCTTTGGCTATTCTGAAAACAATAACTGCCTTCCACAGGCTCTAAAACTCGAATACAGTGTGTCAAATACAATTAGGTTGTTGATGGAGAGTGAGAAGTTAGTGATCACATGTGTTGGGGATTTAAGAAAATATTTTTAGAAATGGTGGTATTTAATATGAGTCTTAAAAAAGAGATTTTTATCAGGTAGAAATGGAAGAGAGGGCAATTGATCTCTTTATGTATATATTCTCTCTCTCACACACACACACACCACACACCCGCACACACACTCATATCCTTTCATACATCCAACACAAATAATTAGTCAAATCCTGATCCTATACTGTACAACCAAAAAGAGCTATGGTTTAAAAAAAAGAAGAAAAAGGAGGAGGAGAAATTGGTGAAGTGTGTGGGTTGTGGGGCAAACAGGATGTAAGGAGGAAGAGAGAGTCTTTGTTCTACAAAGAGTTTTTGTTCTACTTTCATAGCTCTGCCTGCAGTACTATATGGCATCTCAGACAGCAAGCGTCTTTGGGACAAGAAGAGTTAGAATAATAACAATATTGAACATTTTTTGAGTTCCTTTTGTGTACCGGGTACTTTAAATGCTTCTCATGCATTAACTTACTCCTCATAACAACCCTGTGTGGTAAACACTGGTGGTTTCCTCATTTTATAAATAAGGAAACTGTGCTGCAGAAAGCTTAAGCTAAGATTACACAGCTAGGAAGAGGCAGAACTGGGGCTCTCCTCTAGGCTATTATTCTCTAGAATCCAAAGACTTATAAGTACTTGCTGTATGTATTACACTGCACACACACACACACAAAAGCCGTAGATGGATTGCAGCAACTTTTTTAAAAACAAAGAAAGAAAAAGACTCTATTGTCCCTCTCAGCCCCTTGTTAGCATAAGGATTTGCCAATTAGGAGGGAAGCCTTTTGACCCACTCCATTCTCTAAGCCAGGCGCAAATGCCTGGGACCCCACAGAATCTCCCAGTGTCAAGCTCCTGGGCAAGACTCTGGGTACCACAGATCTGATGTCATGAAAGAAAAAATTCTGGAAACACGGCAAACTGTGGCCTGTGGGTCCCTAGGCTTTGGTAGGAAAATTCAAGCTGTCTAATCTCTGGAGAGCTTAGCCCAGGATAAACTGGACAAAATATCAATGAGCTAGGAATTTACATAATTCACCTGAGATTTTCACAATTTTGGTGGCTCTTATGTGGTTTCCTTAGATGAAAGGAAAACAATAGCACTTCTTTGCAGCCAAATAGGTCTATAAATCCTATATTAGGGTCTATAAATCCTATATTAGGATTTATAAATCCTATATAAGAATTTGACTCTATAAAAGCCAAGTCACTGGAGTGGTAGGCAGCTTCTAAGATGGTCCCCATGATCCCTACCTTCACTTATTCAGGCCCTTGTATAATCCCTTCCCCTTGGATTTATTGACTTGATTCTAATGAAAAGAATAGGCAGAAGTAATGAGAGATCATTTCCTAGATTTGCTTATACAGATACTGTGGCTTCTGTCTTCAGTGCTGCCTTATCTCTCTCTCTTGCTTCCTATTAGATTGCTCACTCTGGTGGAAGCCAGTCACCATGTTGTGAGGCAGCACTATGGAGATGCCTGTGTGAGTGACCTTGAAAACAGATCTTCTGAGGTCTTCCAACAACTAGATGAATAAGCTTGGAAGCAAATGCTCCCCTAGTTGAGCTCCCAGCCCCAGATAACAACTTGACTGTAACGCCATAAGAGACTTTGAGCCAGAGGCAGCCAACTAAGCCACAGCTGGATTCCTGACTCACAGAAACAGTGAGATAATAGATGTTTGTTGTTTTAAGCTGCTAAATTTTGGGGTAATTTGTTATGCAGCAATTGATAACTAATATAGTACCCAAGTTGGGAGAAATCTGGGTGGAAACTAAAAACTGATCATTACAGTAGATTACTATTCAACAAAATTCCCCTTGGTAACTACTTCTAAGAATTCTTGAAATAGGTTGTGAGTCATTAGTCATATTCTAGGAGATGTCTAGCCCAACAAATATTCCTAATCCTATAACCAGATATTAATTAATTTGATCTTCAAATTAAATAATCCCTAAAGTTGATACAGATTCCTATCCCTTTGTATTCACTTAAGTAACTAAGACCCTGCTAAATAAAGCAAATTACCTAAGATCATAGCTAATTAGCAGCAGTGGGTCACTAGTCATAAATATTTATTGAAAATTTACCAGTTTTTTGACTTCAGGTCTTATGATCCTTCCCACTGTTCCATATTCCTTCTGGAGATGATGTGAATGCATCTGATCTATCTTTAGAAATCCGATTGTCTTCCATCTCAGTGACAGATGCCATCATCCACTTAAACATTCACCAACAAATTGAGGACTCATCCTTGACACCTCTCTCTTCCTCACAGCTCCATCTTTAATCTGTCTCCAAGGCCTGTTGATATTGCTTCAAAAATACCTCTCAATCAAATCCATCAACTTCTCCTTGTCTCCATCACCTACTATGTAGATTAATCAAAAGAGGATAGTCTATGTTTTGGTAATAAATATACCCCAAATTTCAGTGTCTTAACACAACAAAGGGTTATTTCTCATTACAACTCAGTACAAATCAAATATCCCTCCTCCATATTGGAGCTCGGCCACCCGGAACTCAGGATCTTCAAGGTCACCACGGCAAAGGAAGAGAGAGACAGAGGCAGCTCACCTGTTGCCTCTGCCTGGAAGTGACAAACATCACTCTGTTCAGATGCCATTTGCTACAACTAGTCACACGAACTAATTTAACTACAAGGTAGCCTGGAAAATGTATAGGAGCAGACATTTGCTCAGTACCAAATATTTCTATTCTATCATGCCATGCAGAACTACCACCATCTCTGGCTTGGACTGCTGCCATAACCTCTTTACTGGTATCTCATTTTCCACTCTTACCTATCAGTTAGCCCTTCTTTCTAGAACACTTTTTGCCTGATGATCTGAAACATCATTATTGGCTTCCCATTGTTCTTAAGATGTAAACACAATTCCTTGACAAAACTTGCAAAGGCCATTTGGTGTGGCCCCTGTCTGTCTCTTTGGACTGGTCTTACTTCACGCTCCCCCCCACACCCTGTCTCCTCCCCATTATGGCCACACTGGCCTTCCAGTCCCTCCAAATGGCTGTACTCCTGCCTATGCCAAGTTAGTCGGGAAAGGCAGGTCTGAGTTTGAAGACTGAAAAAGGTGATGAATCAGTCTTATTTTTTCAGTTGGTTTAATGTCAGTTTATTACTGGTTCAGCAAACAAGCAGTGTGAAGGGTATATACAAGATAAAGGTATAAGAGAATAGGCATTGCTACCCATTGCCTTCTAATTCCTCATAGGAGGCATAGAAGTTGGGTTATCAATTTAGCCACTCACAATGAAGAGTATGCTAGGTCAGAGTTGCTCAGAGTTGAGGTTTATGCCTATTATACCATTTGGCTAGGGAAGGACCACATTAGCACATACTACTTTGTTAATACATAATGCATTTTTTTGCTGCACACCAATTATATACATTCCTATTCTATTCATTTCAGTGTTGTCAGGCATTCCACACCTTTCACCATTTGAGTCTTTGCATAACTTCTTGTTTCTTTCCAGAACATTCTGCCTTCTTCTCTTCAGTCAGTTAGATTCCACTACTCATTTCTGACCTCTTCATCCCCTATGACATGTTCTGATAGCCTCAGTTACCTCCCATTCATAGCATTGTCACATTTGCAATTTTACAATTATTTGTGAGATATTTGATTGACAGTCTTCCCCACTAAACTGCAAACTTCTTGAAGGCAGGAATCAATTCTGGCTTTGTTCATATTGGATGCTTAGCCCCTGTATAGTGTAAACATATGGCAGCTCTCAAACAAGATTTCTTGAATAAATACCTCTGGAGGATAGAACTTTCTGGAGGATAGAGCTTTCCCTGTATCTTCTCCTTCTTTGAATTCTTATACATAAAGATCTATTTAAAACTCAAATCTTATCATGTCACATCTTTGCTGAAAAGCCCCCAGTGATTCCCCATCACTCAGTGAAGAAGTCTAAGCCGTGAGACATGGCCTGTAAATAGGGTGACCGTATGACCATCTTCGTCTGTTTGCACCTGTTGTTCTGGTATAATTATTAAAAGGGTCCTCCTTTCGTTCTCAAAAAGTGTCCCAGTTTGGATGACAGATAAATTTTATAGTCTCCCTATATAAGTGATGTCTAATGTCTGGCCCCTTATTGACTTCTCAAATCTCCCTGCTTCACAGTTTATTCACCAGCAACACCAAATTGCATATAATTCTCCATCCACCCACCATGTGGTTTCTCATCTCCAAGCCTTTGCTGGCACAGTTCCACTCTGGCTAGAATTCACTCTCCTCCTCTCTGACTCATCCTGTAAGATTCAGCTCATTTCCTAACCACTAGAGAAAGCCTTCTCTGACCCAACGACCTCACCAGAGCCCTAAGGCCAAGTTAGGATTCTCTTTCCTTAGATCTTTCCGGTCCTCTAATCCTCTATACATTATTCCATCATTGCATTTTCACATTGAATTATAAATGCTGGCATATGTCTGTCACCAACCCCCACCCTCATACACACACACACACATGCCCTTGAGGACAGGAACTGGGTGTTATTCATCTTTGTGTACCCACTACCAGCCACGTAGTCAACTCACAATAATTACTAGTTGAACAAATAAATGTTTTTGAAGATTCGATTTATCCAACAAATGAAATTTAGTACATGGTCCATTTATTTTCCCAAATTTATTAACCCAAATCATTTATAACTTCTCATCTGATTTTCTAGTCGGCATGAGCAAACCAGTGATATCCTCATTGAATTAACATAATTATAGCGAAAACAAAGAAGCTTGATGTTTAAATTATCCTGGGTTTCTTTCCTCACGTTAGACTTTTGAAAATAATGAAAGTAGCTCTCATACTTCCAGGACTGTAAACTGGATCTAGTCCAACTACTTCTTTTATTTTCCTCCTGATGAGAATACTTGGGCTCTCACCCTGACTCTTACCCTGACTCCTGATCCTTCCCTGCTCTCACCTTTGTCTGCTTCCCCACCCCCATCCTGAGATCTCCTGAGTTTCATCCCAAGAGCACATGGGAACAATATGATTCAAATGACTTTAAAAAAAAGTTTCAAACCTTTATACTAAATATAATTTGATATTGACTGCCTTGCTAGACTTGCTGAAATAAGATTCTCAGAGGAATTATTTTTATAATCCTTAAGTTTGAGTATCATTGTCCTAAGATGAGATACAACATATAACAAACAACATTTTTGCTGAACTTGTGAAATGAAGTCTCTTTGCTAAGAAGGAGAAGTTTCCAGGAAAGAGCCCTAGACTTTGACTTGTCAACAAAAATCTCTGAAATATAAGCATTTAGTTAGGAAAGCTTTATTGCTCATACAGTTTGCAAACTGGGGAGATGTGGCCTTCAGCAGCAAACTGAAAGTACACTCTGGGAGAACAAAGAAATGGGGCTATCTTTATAGAAAAATTTCCTGCCCAGGTTCCCATTCAGTTCCGTTTATGCAAATGAGGGATGCAAGCCAGATTAGTCCTGATTGGTTGGCTCAGGTCACAGTGTTATTGGTTAGGTCCAGGTGGCTGTGAGGGGCTTTTATAAAATCAGGAACTTTGGCAGAGTCAAAGCTTGAGAGTGCATTCTGTGGTTTTCCAAGAACAGAGTATGTGACTGCATCTCAGTCTCACCATGGCTGCCAGACTCCATTTTGGTTTTAAGTTCTGGTTAGCCACACAGAGTCCATCTAGTTCTCAGGGGTCTTTTTGATTTCATTTCTTTTTTTTTGGTGGGGAAAATTGGCCCTGAGCTAACATCTGTGCCAACCTTCCTCTATTTTTTGTATGTGGGGTGCCACCAAAGCATGGCTGGATGAGCAGCGTGTAGGTCTGTGCCTGAGATCTGAACCCTCGAACCCTGGGCTGCTAAAGTGGAGCATGTCAACTTAACCACTACACCACTGGGCCAGCCCCATTTTTTATTTCATTTTATTCCACAGACACAAACCAGGGTTTGAGTCTGGCCCTGTTACTTTCTAGATCTGCTCACACGGGCTGTACATATATCTGTTCAGTTCCCTGTATCTTAATCTATAAACTGGGATGAGAATACACGCCTCACAGGGCTGTGGGGAGAATCCAATGGGAAGCTGTGTATCAATATTTCTCTAAGTTATGTCCTTCTAAAGGGAAATATTTTCATGGAATCCCCAATTTTGATGTAAATTGTCTTTATTATAGTGTTACTCAAATGTAAACAAAAATAATGCTGGGTATAAATTCCTTAAGCTTATAAAATTAAAAACCAAAATAAATTTGTAAATTAAATACCAGCCAAAAAATTGAATACAGACAAGTTTATAAATTAAATATGAGCCAAACTACGAACTAAAACCAATAAAATGATTGACCATAATTTAATGTGATAATTGATGTTGGTACCAATTCTATACCTTCATTCGTAATGTAAATATCATAATCTGTACCCTGCTCCCTTTCTTTTGTAAGCTCTCTGAGCTTTCATCTATTTGACTATAAAACAGAGATAATTAGACCACATAATAAAGAACTCAGTAATGATACCATGTAACAAAGAGTCAGAAGTCAGTTGAGGGCCGGCCCCGCGGCTTAGCGGTTAAGTGCGCGCGCTCCGCTGCTGGCGACCCGGGTTCGGATCCCGGGCGCGCACCGACGCACCACTTCTCCGGCCACGCTGAGGCCGTGTCCCACATACAGCAACTAGAAGGATGTGCAGCTGAGACATACAACTACCTACTGGGGCTTTGGGGGGAAAATAAATAAATAAATAAAATCTTTAAAAAAAAAAAAAAGAAGTCAGTTGAGTCATCTGATAAAAAGGGGAAATAGAAGACAACATGCTTTACCACAAGGAATTGTTCAAGGACTCGGGTCAGGACTCTGGGGGAAGTGGGTGGACTGGGCACTCAGATGAACTAAGGTTTATAGTAGGATTCTCCCCCCCAGATGATATATTATCAGTTAAGGGCTCAGCCTATGGAGTAAGACCTGGGTTTGAATTCCATCGTTGTCACTACTAGCTGCACAATTTATTTAGCCCTTCTCAGCCGCAGTTTCTTCATCAATAAAATGAGGGATAATAAATTCTATCTTATAGGATTGTTATGAGAACTGAATCAGATGATGTATATGAGATCCTCAGTAAATTGTATTATTATCATGTGAAACTGGGAAAGGCTCAGTGGCCCCTGGACAGACATGAAAAAGAAGTGGACTGCCCTCTGCCACCAAGTTGTTGTTATAAGCTATGTGCTCACGCTGAGGAGAAACTTCCTCCTGGCTGAGGCTGCTGGGGGGAGGGCAGGTACACAGTACCATGGATCTGAGCTCTTGCGAAAATTTGCATCTGTGAATTTCAAAACCTTGATGAGGATGACAGAAGTAGAAGAGAACTATATTTTTAAATATCTTATCTGTTTTTGTTGTTATAATAGGGGGAGATTAAACCTCTCTGGGACAGTTCTTTCTCTGATCTAGGAGAACCCACTCAGAGAACCTGTTAGTTTTTTATAAATAAGCAAAATGATTTTCTGCTGAAATGGAGCTCTTTAGGGATGCTGAGGATCCAAAGAGTTAAAAATACAGATGTGGCAGAAGAAAAGTTACACCCTAGAGAAACTATGTTACTTTAATTTCAGGAAGAAATGGGGTTGAGCTGAGAGGAGAGGAAGCAGCTGTTCTGGCTCTGTGCCCCATCCAGTCAAGAGGGCCTGGAGAGGTGCTGGGTGAAGGATGAGGACCAAAAGCTAATAGATCTGTTCAAGTGTGACTGTGGGAGATTCTGAGATCAAGCAGAGCCCTCTGGGACCAGGTGATGAGATGCGGCATGGAATTAGGGAAAAGGCCATTCTCCCCACCTCTCATGGAACCCAGCACCACTCTGGCCCCCTGAAAATGGACAGCTTTGGAGGCCCCTGGAGATCTTAGTCTGGTAAAGCCATCATTGTACTTATGATGGTCCTTTGCCTTGGCCAAAGGGAGGCTTCCCACCTGGCGGAGAATAGCAAAGGAGAGCTGGAGGTTTGAGGAAGAAAAGCAATTGTCTTCTAGTAACTGTAAGGACAGAACGGGCAGAGAGCCCATATAGGTGTCTGTGAGTAACTGGGAACACTTAGAGACACCAGGCTGGAGTCCCGGTGTCTTCATGTGGATGAGAGTTCAAATCATTATAATTTAGGCACTTGAAGTCAACTTGACAAACAACCCATTAACAATATCAATAAACATTAAATTAGCCACAAATCAACTTAACAATAAACATACAAGGCCAATATTAAAGAAAACTATGAAGCATGTGGAAGAAATGAAAAGATACACCATGTTCTCAATAGAAATGTATATTTATCTTTACCATATCAGTCGTTCCAAAATTAATACAAATCCAATCAGAATCCTAATTTTTGGCAACTGCATAAAATAAGTTTAAATTTCTAATGGGAGAATAAATGTCTGAGACTAGCCAAAAAAAGGTGTATATATATATATACACACACACACACACACACTATATATATGAAAAAAGAATCATCTATATATCTCATATGCATATACTATATACATATGAAAAAAGAATCATGAGAGTAGATTTGTCTTACCAGATATCAAATATTTTATACAGTCATTATAACAAAAATATTATAATATTGGCTCCAACTAGTGAAATAGAATAAAGAGTTCAGAAAATGAATCCAAGTACAAATGAAAGCTTAATATATGACAAAGGAGACGTGTTAACTTAATGGAAGATGAGTGTTTATTTAATTAATGCTGCTGACATAGTTGGCTATCTATATAAAAGAAAATAAAGAGAGATTTTTAGCTCTTACCATATACACAAAAAAAATTCCACATGGATTTAAGATTTAGTTGAAAAATCGTATACTAGAAGAAAATTTAGGAGAATACTTACATAATATTGAAGTGGAAAGACTTTCCTAAGTAAGACAGAAGATCCAGAAGTCGTGAAGGATAACACTAACATATTTGACTACATTGTTTTTATTGTTAAAAGGTTAAATAAGTAAAGTCAAAATACTAGTAATAGCCTGGGGGAAATTTTTACAATATATATAGTAGACATGGGGTTAATCTCCCTAATATACAAAGAGCTCTTTTAATTTGTAAGAAAAGAAAAATCAACACAGTACAAAAATAGGCAAAGGATGAGAGAACTCACAGCAGAAGAAATCAAAAAGTCCATGAAAAGGTGATCAATCTCACTCATAATCAAGAAAACATAAAATAAATTTAAAGAAGAGATATCATTTTCTGCCTATCAGATTGGCAGAAAGGAAAAAAGAGAGAAAATCCAGAATTGGTAAAAACGAGGGGAAATTTTTATGGTCATATATTCTGGGAAAGCTTGAATTGCTACAACCTTTGGGGAAAATAAACTAGAAATGTCTATTAAATTAAAAAATACACAAACCCAATAATCCACTTCTGAAAGTCCATCCTGCAAGAATAAAATTGCCAGCACATAAATATTTATGTCAAGGATGTTTATTGCTAGTGTTAAATATCCATTGATAGGGAAACAGTTCATCAAGTTATCGTATGTCCTTAATATGAAATATTATGTAGCTATTAAGAAATGAAATGATCGATATCTGTTAAACCTAGAGAGAAGCCTATGATGTCTTATTAAGTAAGAAAAGTAAGCCACACAGTAGTAAGTGTAGTATGGTTCCAGTTTTACAAAAACAAGTACCAATTATCTCCCTCCTCATATATATGTGTGCATGTTTGTATCAACAAAAAAGTGTAGAAGGTGAAGACAGTGAAAAGATCAGTGGTTGCCAGAATTGGAGGGGAGGGATGAATGAATAGGCAGAGTACACAGGATTTTTAGGGCAGTGAAAATACTCTGTATGATACTATAATGGTGGATATATACCATTATACATTTGTTCAAACTCATGGAATGTACAACACCCAGAGTGAACCCTAATGTAAACTATAGCCTTTGGGTGATTATGTGTCAGTGTAGATTCATCAATTATAACAAATGTACCCTTCTGGTGGGGGATGTTGGTTGTGGTGGAGGCTATACATGTGTAGGGGCAGAGAGTATATGGGAAATCTCTACACCTTCCTCTTAACTTTGCTGTGAACTTATAACTGCTCTAAAAAAAAATGAAGTCTTAGAAAAAAGGTGCGGCAGGTGTAACCTTAGGGGTTGGGAATTGAAGGAAACGATGAGGGTAGAAACCATTAACTCCTGTTGTGTATTCTCATTTTATTGGGTAGCATGGTCATGTAGTACTTCTTTATTCAGACACATTTAATAAAGAAGATAACGTTTTCAAAGAGAATGTGACCTCTTAGGCTGATGGGGCCTGGGCTGTGAGTCAGGTTGCTACAGAGCAGTTGGGAGGAAATGGATTGGAGGGGAGAGGAGAGGACATGAGGGGTGCACGTCTCACTCATATGCGATGTACTTCCATTTCTCCCTCTAGGAAGCCCTTCTAGGGATGCTGAGCTCGCTGCCGGTGGGCCAGCTTCATGAGCTGCTGCCTCTCATTATCCAATTCTTTTCTTGTAATTTCTAGGTTTTGCACACCGCCTACTTAGGTGGTCTAATTTAGGCCATACGCACACACTTGGGGATGTGTCTGTTGCTGGTATACAACGTTTTCACATTCAGATCCTGTAATAGTCTTCATCCGAATAGTAGTATAAGCAAATGAAAAAGTGACTGTTTTGTGTTCGTGTCTTTCAACCAAAATCTACCACCCAGGAGCTAACCAGTGTCTGGGGAACTTAGCCAGGCTGGATTCTGGCAATAACACAGCCATTTCTCCTCAGCTACAGCCAAACCTTTCCAGGCCTGAGGTAAATTTACATAGAATAAAGTTTAAATGAGAAAAATATTATTGGGGTGATGCTTTAAATTATTTACATTTGTTCATCTCCAACAGGAAAACAAAGCCTTAGGGGTACAGCCCCAGAGACAGCATCTTCCCATTGAAATACAGAAGAAGCATCTTGATTTTATTACTGTTCCCAAATGTTATAGAAACCTAGCCGGAGCATTAGAGACAATGCAGAACTAGTCTTGCTTTTAAAGATCTAGTTAAGTTAATTTGGCTCCTGTCAGAGCTTAGAGCTCTGAGTTTTTAGAAAGGCAGATGTGGGAATCAGGGAGCGTGACCAGGAAGATATCTTGCTTGTCGCCTCTTAAGATCTAAGAAAGGAAGCACATCCTTCTTAATATTCAATTTCTTAGTCTCACCAGCTATCTGGTCAGAAGGGTGGGTGTCTCTCCACGTGTTCCTGCTGTGATTTAAGTGTCTTCTCCATTCTGGCAATGGAAGGTGGGGAGTTAACTGGCCCCCGTGGTTTTGTCTCATCTCAAACTTGAGCTGAGTAAGGAATACTTGACTGTCGACGAATCTATAGAACTCTTTCCACAGAAAAGTGGACTTGAGAATCAAGGAAGAGAGAATCATTTTTTAAACACAGGGACCCAAATTCTTGAGACTCACTGAGAGATCACAAATAGTCCATGACATAATCAGACCCAGAATCCCTGAGTGTCCTGAATTAGTTGCTTCTTCTTGCTGTTTAGAATCCTGTTGTCTGACTTTTCCAGGGGAATGGGGAAGAGCACTCTGGGCAGAAAGAACATTGTACTCATAGAAACAAGGCCTGAAGCAGCATGACTGTTTGGGGAGCTTTGAAAGTTTAATAAAAGCATGCCAAGGGCACAGGGGCTATAAGGGAGCTGTTGGAGAGGAGGCAGGAAATCAGCCTTGTAAGCAGTTTACAGCATTTGGACTTGGTATTCCTTGGGATTCATTTAATGCCAAGTTACAGAAACCCAAGTTAAACCAAATCAAGTAATAATAACAACAACAGTAACAGTTAACACTTACTGAGCACTTAACTATGTCCCAGGCAAAGTTCTAAGTTCTCTGTACACATTAACTCATTTAAACTTCATTACCACCCAATGAGATAGGTGTTATTATTATGTGCACTTTAGAGATGAGGAAACTGATGTATACAAAGTTAAGTAATTTGCCAAAGGTCACATACCAAGTAAGTGGGAGCACTGGGATTCTAACACAGGAAATATATTGACTCCTGTGATTGGTAAAGTCCACAGGTAAAGCTGGCTTCATGTGCTACTAAATCCAGGAGCCTAAACAATGTCCTGAGGCCCTGTCTTGATTTTATCCTCAGCTCTGCTTTGTTCCATGCATTGTCTTCGTCTTTGGAGAGATTCTCTCCATGAGGAGGTGAAGAAGCAACTCAGATCCCAGAGCAAATGTGAGACCCTTGCCCTCCCAACACCCATTTGTGACATTTCTGCTTGGCCCTGGCTTGCCCATTCTGGAATAATCACTGTGGCAGGGAACGTGGTGCATAAGAAGGAGGTCGGACAGGGTCAGCCATATGAAATGGACTTCCATGAAAACAAGATTTACCATTACAAAAGGTGGGGTGTTGCCAGATAGATGGCCCACCAGAGGATGTAAAGAGAGGAAGGGCACAATCAAGTTTACATTTTAGAAAAACTGGTGTAGAAAATGGATTAGAGGAATGTAGAACTGGAGATAAAGAGGCCAACTGGAAAGCCAACTGAGCTTTCCAGGTAAGAAATGAACCCAAGGCTGTGGTAATGGTGAGAAGGGAACAGAGTCAAGAGGATGCAGGAGATAGACTTGGATACAGGCCTTGAGGTAGAAGGGGAGTTAAAGGCAGCTCTAAGGTTGTATCGTCAACTGAAATTGAGACGAAACAAGCTGAGCAAGTTTGCAAATAAAGATGAGACAGTGTCTTAGCTTGTGTGGGGCCAGTTGGTCTGCCTTTCCTGCTAGACAGTAAACTCTGTAGACCAGAGACCGCATCTGCCTGTTCACTATAATGTCCACAGTAACCACACAGTGCCTGGCACGTAGGCACCACTTGTTGAATGAATGAAGGAAATGTGTCCACCAGACATCCAAGTGCATGCACCAGTTAGGTCGTAGGAAAGTCAGAAGAGATGTCTGGCCCAGCGGTGTGAATCTGGGAGTCACCAGGGATATGGGTAATAGGGAAAAACAGGGAAATTGAGGAGACTGTCCAGGGAGAGTGTAGGATGAGAGAGTAGGTGTAGAATGCCAACACGTAAAGGGCTGGCAGAGGAAGAGGAGTGTGTCAAGCCACTGGAAAACTAATGATCAGAGGAGTAAAAGAAGCGGTAGGGTGGTAAACATGAAAACCTAGGATGGAAAGGCAGAGAGTTGATGGTGAAGAAAATCTCCACTCTTCCATTACTAGCCATGTGATCTTGGGCAGTTACTTAACTTCTGTGTACCTCAGCTTCCCCTCTCTAAAATAAGAATAATAATACTGCCTCTGCTGGGGTTGTTGTGAGAATTTAAAAAACATATATGAAGGACTTAGCACGGTACCTACCTCAATGTTTACCTGAAGACTGAGTAACACCTAGTACTGAATAGCACAGAGTAGACAAGCAAGACAAGGACTAAAATGTTTCCTCAAGACTTGGCGAATTGGAGGGAGTTGGGTCCATAAACGGACGATCAGCAAAGATGGGAATGAAAGCCAGATTAGAGGAATCAAGAGGCGGGAGGTAAGGAAATGTAAACATTGTCCACTGTATTTTTCTCCCCTTGGCAAGAAGCAATAGCTAATATACGTTGCTTATTCATCTTGTTTGTCATTTGTCTCCCCAACTAGCATGTAAGCTTTATGAGGGCAGTGACTGCGTCTGTCCTGTGTCCCCAGTGCTTAGAGCACGCTGGCATATAGTGGATGCTCAGTAAGGATCAGATGGATATGGTGGCAGTGGTGGGACAGGAACCAAGATTGTTAGTCGTAGCCACCCCCCACCACCACCAGAGGTTCTCATCTAGGGCTGCACATCTCAGTTGCCTGCGAAGCAATTGTTTGTATTAACACAAATCCCCTAGTCTCTCTCCCCATACACCCTCTGAATGGACATCCCTGGTTGGAGGGGGGGAGGGGACTGAAGCCCAGGGAGGTATTTTTCTTAAAGCTCCCCTAGTCATTGTGATACACACCCCTGCTTCAGAGCTACTAGCCTATACCATAGTTTGATGTAGAACTAAGTATAGAAATAAAAAGAAAAAATTATTCAAGCCCTCAGTCATTGTTTCTCCCCTCAGGATCTGAATCAAATTTTTTTTCAAATGTGTTCGTATTTGACAGTTGAAAATGTAATAAAAAATTCCAAGGGAAGCAGCTCAAAGGCATTTAACAAGGAAGTTCTGGTAGAAGGAATGGATTGGGCCTCTGGTAGAAAAGAAAATGCACAGCCAGCAGGTTTTCCCTGTCGCCATGTAAACCAGCCATCAATCATGGCTCACACCTGCCTTTCTACTGAGCACAAAGGAACCAATTGAGAGGTGCCCACGCCCCCCACGGAAGGCACAGGAGGCCGGACAATGCAGGCCCTGAAAGGCAGGGAAATAGACAGACGCGACAGAGAATTATACCAAATTGTCTAAGCAGCTAACAGGGAATTCTGAGAAACGTTGTGCTAGTGTCTGATTCTAAGAACATACAGAACTATGTGTTCAAAGAACGGGTAAAGTGGGATTGCTCAGGGAAACAAAACATTTTTGCTAGAGGAAATCATGGAATCTGGTCCCTAAAAATAGAACATTCTGGAATGAAATGAAGGGGATCCATTTTTTCAAGAATTCTGTGTACAGCTTGTAGATGGACTGATCTAGCTCTTCAGCCTCATCTCCCACTGTGTGCCCCCCTCCTCTCACAGATATCTTACTCTCTTAATGCGCTGACCTTCTCACCTTCCCCGGAACAATGCAGCACAAGCTGTTTCATATTTCTGTGCTTGAAAAACTTTCTCCCTTTTCCATCCAACAAAAGCTTACCCATCCTCCCAGACCCACCTCCAATGAATGTAGCTTCCTCTGGGGAGCCTTCCCTGATTCCTCAGGCAGGAAGATTTAGTTCCTTTCTCCTCTCTGTGCATCTGCTCCTTTGCACAGTATAATTTTCATGCAATATCAAAATCAATGTCAAGTTATGTTGCAATGATTTGTTTATGCATGTCCATCCTCCATTAGGATGTGACTTTTCAAGGATAGGAATTGTGTGTTAAGACAAACAATTTAATGGGTACTGCCCATGTGTTAGACAATAATACTTACATTATTTCTATTCTGTACAACAATCCTGCAAATCAAGTACAAGATCCTCATTTTACAGATGAGGAAACATGTTCTGAGTGTTCAAATAAATTCCCCGAGTTCACATAGCTGATTAGCAGTAAGATGTACGACTCCAAAGTCAAGACTCTTTCCACTATACCACATTGCCTCTCTTTTGCTTTTTTGTATTTTCTGGTTCATATTCAGTACTCAATAAATGTCATACAAATAGATGAATGTTAGGCCTACTAATTATAAGTACCCTGAGAGCAGGATCATACCTTCTACTTTGAATTCGTCCCTGGGGCTAGCTCAGTGTATCTACCCTTTAACCCCTCCATTAATATTTGAATGAGATGGTTTAAAATGTGAAAAAACAGATTCCATGCTACAAAGTCTATGTAATTATTGTGTGCTTCTTAGAAACAAGTGAACCTGTTAGCTGATTGCTGCTACAAAAAGAGCAACTCTATATCAAATACTTCGAAAGGAAATCACTCCCCACGACATTAAAATGCATGGTCAGAAACAACATTATCCAACAGGCAAGTCAGCCAGCATCTTATGAGTACATTTTTCAGGTATCTAATCCTGGTAGGCTTGTTAGGATATGGCTCTACTTCAAATCAGATATCCCGTAGGCCTTACTGGACTCTGGTAGAGAAGAAACAGTGTTAGGTAGAACCTATAGTAACAATTTTTCACGCTAAAGTCATCTCTCAGTAGTCAGGTGTAGAACTCTGGGGTCTTTTCCAATGGCGTGTGGGAGAGCTTGATAAGAGTTCTTTTCTGAGGAAAATATTGACTCTAACACTACCTGTGAACCTCTCTGATGGCTCCATATGCTGGAGTTGGTTTGTTATCAATTTAGCAAACGCTTATCTAGGATTCCCTTCTTTCTCTCTGGAAAAGAGTATAAGTCCAACCCTTACAATTTCAAAACAAAAGGACAGCTTAGCTCCCACATGCCCGTGTAGACTTTAGACACAGGATTTTTGTGCCAGGCAGCTGGCCCAACTGCCCCACGGTCGCCATGGTCATTTTTTAGGTAATTCAGTCATTTTAATTGTCTGTGATTCTGCCCTGGCCTAATGCTCCACTAAGTTATCAATTTAGGAGCCCAGAGAAACTGTTTAATAGTCACATATAGGGTTCATTCTGATTCTTCAGATCTTATTCATATATTAAGTTAGATGATCAGAAAGCAAAATTCCTGGGTCGTATTATCATCAAGAATTCATTCATTCACTCAACATACATTTGTTGCCTAACAAGCATTAGGAACTCAGACTCTGGAACCAGATTGTCTGAGTTCATTTTCTAGTGTCTTAACTCACTAGCTCTGTGACCTTGGGCAATTTATTTAGCCTCAGAGCTCCACCTCTGTTCCTCCTCTGTTAAAGGAAAATAATAGCAGCCCCCACTCCAAAGGGCTATTTTGAGGTTCAAATCGAGGCTCAAATCAATTAGGTATAAACGCTTAGAAGATTTCCTAGCCTTCAGTAATTTTTAGCTATTATTATTATTATTGCCCTAAGTCAGGCACTGTGCGAGATGCTGGGGATACAGGAATAAACAAAGCACATACTATTCCTGCCCTCAAGGAGTTTATGTTTAGTGGGGAAGACAGACACTAAATAATGACACCAACAAGTGAATAACATAAACTACAGGAGGTCATCTAAAGGGAAGGTACAGGGTGCTCTGAAACCCTCTAACAAGGGGGCCTGCCCTGGCCTGGGTGGGAGATGAAAGTTTCCCTGAGGGAAACTGGAAGGATGAGTAGGGTTAACTGGATGGTGAGTGGACAGCTGGGAGGACTGGTCCAGGCAAAGGGAACAGCATATGCTAAGTAAAAAGTCAGTGTTGCTCCAGGGCTGAGAGTTGACTGGCAGTAAATGTTATGTGTACAGACTTCTCTTGAGATTGTTGATGCCATAACTGTAATTGAATAGTGCCTTTTTAAGCCATAGCTTTGGAAAATAGTTTAGTTCTACAAATAATTTTGTAGATTACTTTTTTTTTCCATTTCAACCAGGCACTGAGAGCTAGGTAAGGAGCTCCTTTTTAGTCTAACCACAAAGTCAGAATTTAGTTTACTGACTAACTGCAAGAATTAGGTCATCTCAGGTGCCTTGTAACATCTACTCCTTTACTCATTTTATAAGGTCTCCATTCTATTATTATCCATGGTTTCCTTATTTTATTTTTAAATGTTAAAGGGCCCTTAAATCCTTTTGGAAATTGGCAGAGCCCATATATGTATAATAAAATATATTTATTATAAATAGCTTAATTAGTTAGAGCCTGGTTCAGGAGAAAGAATGTGGATGAAAGTATGCTGGGTTCCCACCAGGAGGAAGAAACTTGAAAAAGATTGTTCACAACTTTTCCTTGGAACTCTGTCCCATGTGAAATTGCTCATGCCATGGCTTTAGGGGAAGGCATTGTGGAAGAGGAGGCGTCTAACATAACCTATTTACGTTGACTTTCCTCTTTTGAATGTTGCCAGATTTAAATGTAAATAATGTATTAGCACTTGGGAGCTTCTAGAAGTGCTAATGAAGAAAAGAATGTGTATGCTGAGTTTCCCAGATCTGTTTGGTTTGTGAGTCTGTTTTCTGGGATTGCTTTTTCAAATAGCTGATGCATTTGTCTGCAAGACAAAGAAATGAAAACACAGTGAGTTTTGTTTGTGGGCCTGAGAGCCCGGCCTCATGGTTACAGCTTCCAGAGCAGTGTAACATTAACGCGTCTGAAAGCAGCAGGGAGAACAGCAAAATTCTTTGGCCACACTTCTCGCTTTTCCACCAACTCTCCACATCTGGCCCTTCTCCCTGCCACCAATTCCCCACAACCATTCATTCAACAAGCATTTACGAAGTACCTCTTATGATGCCAAGGACGTCACTAAGGGCTGGGGACGGTATGAAATCAAACCTACATGGCCCTGCTCCATCTCTCTCCTGCCTTCTTTCCACGTCACCAAAAATGAACCCTTAGGAACAGACATGCTCCTCCAGCACATCCTGCCCAGGGAAAAGGGAGACGATGCACAGCAGGTTTGCCCACCTTGAGGTGGAGGGCTGTGCTAACAGCCCCACAATGAGAAAAGCCCCCAAATACACTGCCACAAGGAGGAGGAAGAGAGGGGGGGACAGGAAGCACGCAAACGTCTCTACTGTTTCTTTCGTCTGTCGTCTTCTGCTCCTAGTAAACGGAGAAAATAGAGAACCTCATGCTGAAATAGAAAAGTCTAAGTTGAGAGGCCTGGTTTAGAAATAATGAGATGGAGTCTAATGATAAGAACTAACATTCATACGGTGATTGAAATTCACAGAGAGAGCTTTTATGTGCATAAACTCAGTGAATCCTCAAAGCACACTCGCCCCCCCGGGACACGGGGTAGGACGGCTGTTTCCAAGACAAGGAATGCGGGCTTGGGAAGACTTGGTCCCACTGTTAGAAATTAACCAACTGGGGGCTTTAATCCAGATCTTTGTTTCTCCCTCTCAAATCTGGCGCTAGGTCCATGAGACCATCACTGTCCCATTTGAGGTGAAGCTGTCATGTGCAGACTCACAAATAATATCTTAACTCAGTCTGCTTTTTCCGCACACTGTGGACACCTCTCATCTTTATTCAAAGGAAAGACAGTCCTATGAAGGGGAATCATGATTCTTATCAACAGAGGAGGAAATGGAGGTTGGGAAAAAATGAAGCAAGTTGCTTCAGGTCACATAGCAAGTAGTGAAGCTGGAATTTGATCCCCAGGTATCTGAAGCCAGAATGCAGAAGCAGGAATAGCCCTCCCCAGCAGCAAAGGCTGCTGTGGTGCAAGGGACACCCACGTAAGCCAAAAAGTGGAAAAAACTTCGGTAGGAATTTCAGTTATGCCATCTTCTGGCTGTGTGACCCTGGCCAAGTCAGGTAACCTCTTAGATTCATCATCTGCAAAATGAGAAAGATAGGGTTGTAATGTGAATTAAATAGAAGAATGTGTGTGCACATGGTGTGCATACTCTAAAACTGCACAGGGCACGGAGGTTTCCAGAGGACAGTGAGCTACTGTCTCTAGACAGAGAAAGAATACAGCAAAAAGTACAGAAAGCTACAGACAATTGCCCTTTGGAATACAGGAACACTGACTGAAATGAATTGGATGCCTCAGTCCTGGGTCTCCTCAAACCACCTCAGGCCTTCAGAGCCAGTGGGTGCTTCTGGGGACCAGAAGTAACTGCTGAGCTGGGGGCAGCCAGAGATTCCTGAAACAAGTGGTGAGTGCTGGGGGTGAGGGAGAGGCCTTCCTTCTTCCCCTGGGAACTCAAGTTGGCCGCCCTGGCTGCATTCCCCAACAGCTGCTTACACTTTCCAAGTGCGGACATTTTACCCAATCCCTAACAGCTCACTTGTATAACTTCTCTGATGCCCGTATCCACTCATTTTCCCTGTAAGTCAGCCTAAAGATTCTGATCCTTTTTAAATTATCCAATGCATCAGGAATCAAATCATCCCCTCAACAAAATGTCTCTTGAGCACCTACTATGTGCCAGAGCAATCTAGAAAAGAGGAAGTGACACAGGACACGCTTTAAAATCCACCGAAGACTTACATTTTATCAAGTGACGGAGCACAACGTGCAGCTCTGTCCCAGCTCTTCCGGGTCATCTCTTTGCAAAAGCACAAACAATTCTCCCCTTGTGTTTGTATATTTTACATCTGGCATTGACTTGATTATTTTGCCTGGGCTTTCTTTAGTCATCAACATTCTCAACTTTCCTAAAGTCTAAATTAAACCCTTTTCAAAGACAGCATCATTTACTTCATTTTAGGAAAGAAAACACTAGGGAGCTCTCAGATTACTGTTTTTTTTCCCCGAGAATATGGCAATAGGTAGTACCTTCTTAGTATTAACATAAAAATAAGCAATTAAATCACACTGGTCAAGACAATTTAACAAAGTACATTTTGTCATGCAGGTAACTTTGTTCTTTTTTTGTTTTTATTGAGGTAACATTGATTTATAACATTATATAAGTTTCAGGTGTACATCATTATACTTTGATTTCTGTGTCGATTACATCATGTTCACCACCCAAAGACAAATTACCATCCGTCACTGTGCACAGGAGCTCTATCACCACTTTCGCCCTCCTCCCTCTCCCCTCTCTCCTCCCCCTCTGTTAACCACCAATGTAATCTCTGTGTCTGTGTGTTTGTTTGTTGCTGTTGTTGTTTTTATCTTGTGCTTAGGGTGAACTCGTATGGTATTTGACTTTCTCCATCTGACTTATTTCTCTTAGCCTAATACCCTCAAATTCCATTCATGTTGTCACAAATGGCAAGATTTCATCTTTTCTTACGGCTGAGTAGTATTCCATTGTGTATATATACCACAACTTTTCTATCCATTCATCCACTGTTGTGCACTTAGGTTGTTTCCAAGTCTTGGCTATTGTGAATAATGCTGCAATGAACATAGAGGTGCAAATATCTTTTCACATTCATGTTCTCATGTTTTTCGGATAAATACCCAGCAGTGGAATAGCTGGATCGTATGGTAGTTCTATTCTTAATTTTTTGAGAAATCTGCATACTGTTTTCCATAGTGGCTGCACCAGTTTGCATCCCCACCAGCAGTGTATGAGGGTTCCCTTTTCTCCACATCCTCTCCGACAATTGTTATTTCTTGTCTTGTTAATTATAGCCATTTTGATGGGTGTGAGGTGACATCTCATTGTAGTTTTGATTTGCATTTCCCTAATAATTAGTGATGTTGAATATCTTTTCACGTGTCTGTCGGCTATGTGTATATCTTCTTTGGAAAAATGTTCAGATCCTTTGCCCATCTTTCATTTGGGTTATTTGTTCTTTTGTTGTATGAGTTCTTTATATATAGTTTGGATATTAACCCCTTGTCAGATGTGTGATTTGCAAATATGTTCTTGCAATTGTTAGGTTGTCTTTTCGTTTTGTTGATGGTTACCTTTGCTGTGCAGAAGCTTTTTAGTTTGATGTAGTACCATTTGTTTATTTTTTCTTTTGTTTCCCTTGCCTGGTGAGACACAGGATTCAAAAAATACTTCTAAGACCCATGTTGAAAAGCATACTGCCCATATTTTCTTCTAGAAGTTTTATGGTTTCAGGTCTTACATTCAAGTCTTTAATGCATTTTTAGTTAATTTTTGTGAATGGTGTAAGATAATGGTCTACTTTCATTCTTTTACATGTGGCTGTCCAGTTTTCCCAACACCATTTGTTGAAGAGACCTTCCTTTCTCCATTATATATTCTTGGCTCCCTTGTTGAAAATTAGCTGTCCACAGATGTGTGGGTTTATTTTTGGGCTCTCAATTCTGTTCCATTTATCTGTGTGTCTGTTTTTGTACCAGTACCATGCTGTTTTGATTACTCTACCTTTGTAGTATATTTTGAAATCAGGGAGTGTAATACCTCGAACTTTGTTCTTTTTTCTCAGAATTCCTTTGATTATTTGGAGTCTTTTTGTGTTCCATATAAATTTTAGGATTCTTTGTTCTATTTCCTTGAAAAATGTCATTGGGACTTTGATAGGGATTGCATTGAATCTGTAGATTGCTTTAGAAGTAAGGACATTATAACTATTTTGAGTCTTCCCATCCATGAGCACAGAATATCTTTCCATTTCTTTGTGTCTTCTTAACTTTCTTTCAACAATGTTTTATAATTTTCAGTGTAAAGGTCTTTCACCCCTTTGGTTACATTTATTCCTAGGTATTTTATTCTTTTTGTTACAATTGTAAATGGGACTGTATTGCAGGTAACTTTGTTCTTGCATTCTTCCACTTCTTTGGATAAATTCAAAAAAGCATACTCAAAATTCAATTAAGGGCTTTGATCAAGAAAATGTCTTCT
This sequence comes from Diceros bicornis minor, assembly GCF_020826845.1. Taxonomy (NCBI): domain Eukaryota; kingdom Metazoa; phylum Chordata; class Mammalia; order Perissodactyla; family Rhinocerotidae; genus Diceros; species Diceros bicornis. The sequence goes on from NC_080746.1 coordinate 38,607,157, forward strand.
AAGTACTTGGGAAGTTCAAACTGTACAAAATGCAGCTTTTAGGAGTGGTATGTTGTGTCTTAAACAGCAGGGAGATTTGTTGCCTTGAGAACACATCTTGTACCATGTTCACTAAGCCTTCTCAGTAAACCAAGAAGGAGGAGAAAAAAAGAATTTGCAAAATAATCCATTACAGAAGTAGGTAAGCTCGAACATTCCAAAACAGCCTCACATCCTTAGTGTTTCCCCAGGGGCTAGTACCTGGGCTCCAGCACCAGCACTCTGAATGTGGACAAGTGGCCTCCTCGCTGCTCCAGCTCTGATCATTCTTTATGGCCTCCCTCTCAGGCACCTGAATGAACATGCTAAGTTTTGTCATCCCTATCCTTAGGATCATTTAAGATGTTTGAATCATCTTTCTCAAGAGCTGTTCTAGTCAAAGACCTTCAAATTCTAACTCTTCCCATATGACCCTAACCAGCTTTTCTTATCTCCTATTCCCTTCCCATAGTCAACCCAATATTTTGGTCTAGCTAAACTATTCAGTACTTCTTGACCATGGCCCAAAGTTGTCTGCTTCTGATCCTTGATCTTGCTCCTTCTCCTGGAGCATACTTCTTCCACATTTCTGGTCATTAAGCCTATAATATCCTATAGGCTACATTCTTCAGAAAATCATTTTCTGAATCACAAACTGATGTGACTTCTACATCTTTATTACCCCACCCCCCATACGATTTTGCCTTCTTATGTGACATTTTTCGTTCTGCCTATGATATTGTAATCTCCTTAGAGCAGAATCCATGTCTCATCAAGTGTCTAATCCCTTTAATACATGGCCCATGATGCTGGCCCCAGATAGAGGCTCAGTTCTGTGAACTTGGATGTCCTGCTACAGCACACCTTTCCTTCTAGAACATATACAAATACTTTCTTTCTACATTCTCTGGTCCTGTAGAGAGAATAAAGACTTGAGTAGGACTTAAAGGAGCTAATTAAATAGCCTTGGATAAATCAGATTGGAGAATTGAGGGCGTATGGAACCTGTTACAGCCTCAGGGTAAACTGCTGACCATGCAGATGTGCCTACATTTTTACAGAGGAAGGAGTGGCTGAGGCACCTGGCACTGCTTGTGCTCAGTCGAGACAATATTTTAAAGCTGGTCAAATTCGGGTATCTCGGCCACACCAGGAATTTGAAGTCAGTACAGTTTCCAGGCTGACCAGGGACAGAACTGTCAGATGTGATTTTATGGCACGCTTTGTTGAAAAATGTTACCAAAAGTATTGTCCAGGAACAGACACAAGGTAAGACACTGAAACCATCATAGTCTTGAAACCCAAGCCAGGAAAACTGCCAGACTGATTGGAGGAGAAGGAAAAGATGGCCCTGCCTCATTCTGCTTGGAGACAGCAGTTTTCTTTACAGTAACTCCAAATTCCTAAATATACTTGGATACAGAGTGTGGTGATCTGAACTGGGGTGTAGAAGACCTGATTTCTAGCTTGGGGCCCTACATTGAATAGCTAGGTAACCCTGAGCAAATGACTTAATCTCTCTGGTCCCCACTTTTTCAGCTTTAAATTCTAATAACCTGAGATAAAATTTGGAAATGTTACAGTTTTTCTCAATTCTATTACAAATTCACATGGAGCTTGGCCTAGTCTCCTCTTGGCCTAGTCTCGTCTTGGCCATTCATTCTAAAGTACTTCCCTTCTTTAGTTTTTTTCTTTTATTTAACACCAGAATTGTCCCCCTTTCTGTTTCCCAGCACACTAGAGCCCTCGGGGGTTGTGATTGCCTACCCCACTGAATTCTGTGCCCGATTACAATTCCACTGTGAGCCCTCACCCTTTCTGGGACTCTTTAGATCAACAACCAATACAATGAAGCTGTTTCTTGTGTTTCAAAGGAGCAAGAAGAGAAGAAGGGATTCCTATGTTGAGGAATCTCCTATACGTGGGAAGGCATGGTCCAGGTCCCACCACGCCTTCCTGTTAATAACAAAATACAGGCAAGCCCAGTCCTGGGAGAATGCTGAATCTTCACTGGCATTTGAGATGAGGGAGAAAAATCACATGATTAAATGATAGGTCTCCCTTATATTTAAAATGTTATTATGAACTGAAATAGGTTTTCACAACCTAAGGACACGGGTGGTATTGTACTTTCAAAAGGTCTGTTTTGATATATTGCATTATGGTGATGTAATGTATTTAACTTTCAAATGAAACAAATGTTTATTAGTAGTCAATAAATAACTAAAAGAAGGAAGAAAAGGGAAGCACATGGACTTGGGGTTCACAAGAGTGAGTTTCTTCTTTTTAAAAGAAGCAATTGCTTTATTTTGACTTTCAAACATCGGGGGAAAAAGGACAAGCACTAACATTTTTTGAATGTCTGGTTATGTGCTCAATCTTGTGATAATTGCTTTCACTACGTTATGCTATTTAATAGCCATGAGAACCATATTTTCAAACCCATTTTAAATCTGAGGAAACTAAAACTAAAACAAACATTCAAACCCATGCCTACCTGACTTCAGAATCTCTGTTCCTCTTCCCATACCATATTATAAATCCACAATGTGGCCTCGAGAGGTCTTAGATTTCAACCAACACTCCTCCTTCCTTCATGCTCACCCTTGCTCCAGGCACGGCTGTCTTTATATCATCCTTGAGCTAACTCTATCCTGTATCCTACACAGAAGACATATCGTTACATTTCTTGATAATCCACTTCAAGGGCTAAAAGTCTTTATGATGAACAGGCATTTCCATAAGTACCTAAATCCCTTTTGGTGCTAATTCAACTCAGTATATTTTTACTCCCAGATGTGATTCATTTATCTTTTCATCCCTATCTGCCCCAAATATACTTTCCAACCTTAAATCTTACTGCTCCCTTTCATGTATGTTTTAATTAAGATTCTTTGGTTTAAAATAACAAAAGAAATTCAAACTAACTTAAATAGAAAAGGGAAATTGCTCTAAGCACTCAAGGGCAGGTATCAGTCGCCCTTATAGAAGGTTCTGGATCCAGGACTGAGAGCTAACTAGACTCTCTCCATTCCTTATCTCTTCTTTTTTCTATGCATATGTTTCATTCTTCTATATTTCTGCAGATCCCCCAGTCCTCATGGCAGAAAATAGGGCTGCCCAGAGCTCCTATGTTCACATATTCCAGGCTCAGTCACCTAAAAATTCTAGATATCTCTTGGATCAAGTTCTGTCTTCCCAGAGATGAGGCGCTGAATGGCCCAGCATGGTTTCAATCAACTATGTCAAGGTAGGGGAGCTGTCCAGGCCCAGCATCTGCACAGGTGCTAGCTCCAACAGGTGGTCCAAGAGGCTGCCAGGAGCCAGTCTTCTGGGAATTAAAAGGGGGACACAGTTAAAAGAGTCACTGTGAGCTGAGCAGACACCCTAAAATGTATTCTCTATATTGTACTCTCTGCTGTGGACAAGGTAAAGTGCTCACTTGACCTGTAGTTCCATCTGCTTCTTCCCTGTCCCCTGTCTTCCCGTCCTCCACCATCCCCTCTGTCACACCAGAATCCCACCAACCCTTGCAGGCTAGCTCCAATAACTGCAGCCCCGCAACTTCACCGTTTTTCCTGTGTCTGTTTCCTCTTGCCTACCTGTCAGTAGGTTCCTTAAGAACTGAATGCATGTCTGATTCACCTTTGAACGCTCACAAAATTCAACAGAAATATTTAATGGATATAGATAAATAAATGAATAATTTCTCAGAGGAAAAGATGTTTTCTCCTCTGTTAAAAACTTAAAGATAGGTTTTATTTTACTTTTCAGCTTATTCGCTTTCTCTTTTCCAAGATAAACTTATTCTTACCCTTTTAACTGTCTCTCTTGAGCTCAATTTAAAAATATTTTGGTTATTTTCTGTGAAATTGAAGAGGCCCTATATCAGTCAGAGTAGTGACTGGAGGAGAAAAAGACACACTCAAACTGGGTAATTTGAGGAGGCTTTAATAAAGGACTATTCATAAAACTGTGGACAGAGTTTAAAGAAACCACTAAGGGATAGTGCAGTTTCCCTGGGGCTTGCCTTAGTGGGGAACCTTTACTACCACAGGCCCTGAAGGCACAGGGGAGGAAGCTGTTCCCAGAGCTGAGAGAAGGCAGCTGTATAGTGAGAGAGTGAGTCCAGCCCTCAGTGACCCAACAGGGAGGAAGCCAGAAGAATACATACTCCAATCCTCCCTCCCTCTGATCACCTGCCAAAACATACCAGTGATGAAACCAAACAGCAGACAGAGGACAAAGAGAGCACGTTGATGAAGCCCACACAGGTCAGCCTCCTGAGGCCAAATGGAGCAGGGGGAGAGTGAATCTGGAGCGACAAACAAGTCCTCTGCACACTTAACTCGTAGACTCTCCAACTAGGCCCGGCCATAGAACTGATCCAGCCCCACTGACCTAGGCCATGGAGGAAAGATTAGCACATTTCATCTGGGGATTGGACTCACATAAACTTTTAGGAACTCAAATGTCATTCAACCAGCCTAGCTTTTACTTTTCCAAATTGCCATTTTGTGTTACAACTGTGAGAGATCAAGGGCAGCAGAAATGTCTATTACTCCACACTTCTGTAGTCACAGAACCTCCAAGTCAAATATGAGCCTTGGGGTCAATTGAAGGTCAGGAGACCTGGGTTCAAGTCCTGGCTCTACAACTTACTTCCAGGTAGTTGACTGTGGACAAGTCTGTCCGCCTTTCTGGGGCTCGATTTCCTTCTATCTGTAAGACTACCAAGCCTCTTCCAAATTCGCCATCCTGTGTTTCTTAGTTCTAATTTCCTTTGCTTCAAAAGAAGACCAGACATCCCTGCTGTGTGGGTATTGATAGCGTAAGCATCACATCATCATTCCGGGTTCTTTATTGATATCTCAGAGCACTAGAATATGAGTTTTTTAAGGTAAGGGATGATGTTTTTTCCTATCACTTCTTCACTCACTCAAATACAGCGGTTTCATATTGCCAAGATTTAATTTATTTGATTTTTTATGCTTCATTTTGATTCTTTCAAAAAAATGTTCAGAACAAGCCACAAAGGGGACAAGAATGAGGCCAAGAGAGCAAAAAGTCATTGATGTGTGACTATGTGTCAGGTGCTTTAGGTGTGTGATCACTTTTAATCCATACAACGACCCTTTGAGATCGGTTGTTTTGATCTCCATTTTACCAAGAAAACTGAGACTCAGAGAAGGTAACTTGCCCAAAGCTAGGGTTTGAACCGCAACTTAAACTCTGCTGTTTCTGAATCTAAAGCCCACTCTTTCTCTTTTGCAATTCTAGACATGGTGCCTGATTTAGACGTTTGTAGATTGAATGCGTGATCTTTAACCTCTGTCTTGCCTGTCAGGACATCCAGGAAACTTCATGAAACCTGCATCGATTCCAAATCTGCTCCCTGCTCCTATTCCCAATGGAACTTCTTCCCACCTGCCCTGGCATTCCAGCCCTCGCCACCCTCCATGTGTGATCTGCATGACAGTAAGGCTGCATGGATCTTTGTGCCTGGGCACAATCCTGCACATCTCAAAATGGTTTTATTGGCTTTTTAATGGCATTTCCTCATGAAATCTCAGTGCAGTAATTTAGCATTCTGATCCTCAAGGTATAGATTAGAACATGGAAGGAAGCCTGGAAGGGTTGTGACTTGCCCTTCTGTCAGAATGAGAGCTGGTAGCAAAGCCTCCTGTCAGCTCCTTCTCCCTTCCCTCCTTCCTTGTCTCAACAGGTTGAAATATGCCCAACCCTGGGATGGAAACGTGGCTTTGAAGAGAAGGCTAAACTAAGGAAAAGAAAGAAAAGAGTGAAGCAGGCAAGCACAGAAGACATTGCTGAAAAGGGCTGGGTGATTCTTGAAAACGAAATATCTAAGAGGGGAGATCAAGGAGAGCCTTTCAATGCAAATTGCTGGAAGAAATAATGTGGAAGCAAGATGGCTGGAGTACCTCAGTTGCCAGGGCCAATTACTTAGACTTCAGAGTGTGGAGTGAGGTCAACAGCAACCCCGGACCCTGATGCTGCAAGGATTGGGATGCTTCAAAGCACAAGACTCTTATCTCAAACATTTCTGGGTTGGAACACTAGTCATTAAGTATCACTTGGTATGACATATATTTACGGAACCAAAGTATCTGCTGCTTTGATAACATCCACCTGAATGACAGTGACACCCCACCCCTCTTGCCCTCCTTATTTCTGGGAATCTCTGATAGGATGTGTCACATGGCCACGACCAGCCTGCCAGCCTCAATGTCCACAGTGTTTTCTCTTTTGCTGATACTTCCTCTTGTCCATGCTACTGACACAAAGTCCCCAAGAGAGGCTTATCCCTACCTCTGCCCATCTTGAGAACATCAGGGTCCATGCCAAGGGATTGCATCTGGAGGTTCCCACAGCCTCTAGTCTGCCAGATGCTGGACTGAGCTTCCTCACCAATGTTATGCTGTACTTTGTCACCTAAGCCCCAGAGGAAGTCTGCTTAGATCAGAGACTAATCAAGTCTGTCTTGAACAGCATCTGTTGGCTTTTATACCCATCTGCAAACCATAGTACCAAGACCCAGCCCACAGGAACTTACTGAAGAATGCAATGAGATGCTGGAGACTTTCCAACAAGAAGACATATCTTGATCTCCACACGTTTATTTAGCAGATATTTATTTAATAACAACTGTATTCCAGTCCTTGGCTCATGTTACCCTGAGGAATGCAAAAGTTAGACCAATATATTTCAATTTTTTCTTCACCTTGGCACATCTAATGGCTGTCCCCAAACACTCCTACACGTTCACTGCGGATAGAGTGATTCTCAACTGAAGAAATGGTCCCCCCAAGAGAAAGAGGAAGGTGTGTACTAATTTGAAGATGCCTCCCAAGCAATTCTAATACGAAGGGATTCCCCTTCTCCAGCCTCACAGCCTCCTTTCACCCTCATAATATTGAGAATCACAACATTTCCCAAAATCAAAAGACTATTTTCAATGACAGGCATTAAACTCTCCATTCATAAATGGAAAATAATGCAAAACCAATGAGAACTTGGGCATGGTCAACAGCACGCAAATCTTCCACACATCTTCATGAAAAACATTTACAGAACCTCAATTTCTTTCAGGGCAAGCAGGGGATTCCAGAAGCATATGTGAGCACCTAAGCTCATCCCTCTGCAGTACATACAACACACCCAGGTCCTTGCAGAAAGGAATGGTGGAAAGAGCAAAAGAGGCACATGTGGTGCCACAAACTGCCTCTCCTGCCCATACCACATCATTGTGGGTGACTCTCAATGTTTCCAGGATGCTGACTGTGGTCATTATTTCTCTGGACTCTGAGATGATCCAATAGAGATTTTCAGTAGTTGGTGTTGTTCACCTAGAATAGAATTTCACCTTCTCATCCCACAATATAAAGCTCATGGAGAGCAATCAGAAGTGAGGGTGATGACACGCCACCATTGTCAATGAATAGTGGGCTTAGCCTGAGTGATTACACAGACAGCCATACCTTGGAAAAGGAGAAAAAACAGTCTCCTTCTCAGGCCTCTTTTGGTGTCTGACCTCATACGCCTTGACATCATAAAACAAGTCTTGCCTATGCCTGGGCCTTATCACTCAAAGCTACACCACTATAGGTCTTCAGATTTTTTAGGAATAATATAATTTAAATTTCCTTTAAATTCTTAAATACATTTCAGGTTGCCTTTGCTACTACACTTTGTTACTGATAGTGTGCTAGTGGGAAGTCAATTGTAGAGAAGAATGGGGTGGAAGCAATTCTATGGGTCTACCCCCAAATTTAAAATATGTCAGGGGAAGGAGAGCAGGCTTTAGAATTAGACAGATGTTCATTTAACCCTAACTAGGCCACTCTTTAGCTGATAATCTTCAATAGTTTGTTTAGCTTCTGTATCACTCTGTTACCAATATCTACCTTACAAGTTTGTAGAAGCTAAAGAGAAATAATGTATGCAAAGTTATCTGGCACAGTGACTGCCATACAGCAGGACTCAATGTATTTCAGTAGTTAGAGGAGAAGGAAAAGAATAGGGGTTGTAGTAACAGAGAATCAACAGTAACTTATAATAGTAGTGGTGGTTATTATTATTAACCTTACAGGAGAGACAAAGTCTAGGCAGAGATGAGATTTAAATGCAAAGGAAAGCCAAAGTTCACCTTAAATTTCCCATGCTACATCCTGGACTAGGAGGGAAACTATTCACCCAAGGTTATACAGCCAGAGTCACATAGCGGAGATTTGAATTTAGACCTGTCTGATTCTGGAGCAAGAATAGGAGCTGCAGAGTAAAGATGCAGAAGTAAAAGCACAGTATAGGAAGACAGTACAGCACAGTGATTAGACTAGCTCTGGAGTCAGGCCAGCTTGAGTTCAAACCTTAACTCTGCCATTTACTAATTGTATAACCTTAGGGAAACTTAATGTCTTCAAGCATCAATTTCTTCATCTCTAAAATCAGCTCATTGACTGATATGGACTGAATGTATGTGTCCCCTCCCCCAAATTCATATATTGAAGCCCAAACCCCCAGTGTGTCTATATTTGGAGGAGGGAAGTGATGAAGATTAAATGAGGCCATAAGGGTGAGGCCCTGATTCAAAAAGATTAGTGTCCTTATCTATGAAGAGACACCAAGCACACGTGCACTCACTCTCTCTCTTTCTATTACATACACACATACATACATTCTCTCTCTCTCTCTCTCTCACCTTCTATCCATCCCTTTCTCTCCTCCTGCCTTGTGAGGACACAGAGAATTGGCCACTGCCTAAAACCCAAGAGAAGAGGGCTCAGAATGAAACCCACCTGGCTGGCACCTTGATCTTGGACTTCCAGCCTCCAGAACTGTGAGAAATAAATTTCTGTTGTTTAAGCCCCCCAGCCTGTGGTATTTTG